>NC_071985.2:123820000-124162500 GCF_028885655.2 Pongo abelii | reverse complement strand
ATAAGCAAAATCTACAGAGACAGAAAGTAGGTTAGTGGTTGGCTAGGGCTGAGGGACTGGAGAGAAATGGGCAGTGACTGCTAGTGGATATGAGGTTTCTTTTGGAGGTGATGAAAATGTTCTAAAATTGACTGTGGCGATAGTTTCACAAACTGAATATACTAAAAGCTATGGATTTGTACACTTAAAATGAGATATGATATGTGTATGATATGATATGTGAATTATATCTCAATAAAGCAGGCTTTTCCATTTTAATGTTATTTGTTTTGTGTGTGTGTGAGATGCAGGTGTCACTGTTTGCCCAGGCTGTTCTCAAACTCTCAGGTTCAAGCAATCCGCTCACCTCAGCCTCCCAAGTAGCTGGGACCACAGGCACATACCACTGTGCCTGGCTCCTAATAAAGCTTTTTTAAAAAAGCATTTTCTGACAAAATTCCCCTAAACTAATATAATTCCTGGGCAAATTCATTTTTTAATTTAGCAAATACCTGCTTATGGTAATATCTTGTTTTATCTATTTCACTTTATTATGCTTTGCAGATACTGCATTTTTTTTAATTGAAGATTTGTGGCACCTCTACACCAAGCAAGTCTGTCAGTGCTGTTTTTCCTTGTTTTTTTTGGTGTGTGTGTGTGTGTGTGTCTGTGTGTGTGTGTGTGTGTGAGAGAGAGAGAGAGAGGGAGAATGAGAAAGAAAGAAACAGGGTCCCACTCTCTATCACCCAGGCTGCAGTGCGATGATGCATTCATGGTTCACTGCAGCCTTGAACTCCTAGGCTCAAGCAGTTATCCTGAGTAGCTGAGACTACAGGTGGATGCCACCACCCCCAGATAATTTTTAATTTTTCTGTAGAGACAAGGTCTTGCTATGTTGCCTGGGCTGGTCTCAAGCACTTGGCCTCAAGCCATCCTCTCACCTAAGCCTCCCAAAGTGCTGAGATTTCAAGTGTGAGCCACCGTGCCTGGCTCAGTGCTATTTTTCCAACAGCGTGAGCTCACTTCATATCTCTAGGTCACTTTTTGGTAGTTTTTGCAACATTTCAAACTTTTTCATTATTGTTATAGCTCTTATGATGATCTGTAATTAGGGATCTTTGAAGTTACTGTTGTAATTGTTTTGGGGAGCCATGAACTGCAGCCAGAGAAGGTGGCGAACTTAGTGTTGAGTGTGCTCTGACTGCTCTACTCACTGGCCATTCCCTCATCTCCCTTCCCCTTCTGGGACCTCCCTATTCCCAGAGACAAAACAATATTAAAATTAGGCTAATTAACCCTACAATGGCCTCTAAATGTTCAAGTGAAAGGAAGAGTTGCACGTCTCTCACTTTAAGTTAAAAGCTAGCAATGTTTAAGCTTAGTGAGGAAGGCATGTTGATAGCTGAGAAAGGCCAAAAGCTAGGCCTCTTGCACTGAACATTTAGCCAAGCTCTGAATGCAAAGGAAAAGTTGTAGAAGGAAATTAAAAGTGCTACTCCAGTGAACACATGAATGATAAGAAAGTGAAACAGCCTTATTGCTGATATGGAGAAAATTTTAGTGGTTGGACAGAAGGTCACTCCAGCCACAATATTCCCTTAAACCAAAGCCTACTCCCTAACTCTCCTCAGTTCTATGAAGTCTAAGAGGTGAGGGAAGTGCAAAAGAAAAGTTTGAAGCTAGTATAGGTTGATTCACAGGGTTTAAGGAAAGAAGCCATTTCCATAACATAAAAACCGCAAGGTGAAGCAGCAATTGCTAAAGTAAGAGCGCAGCAACTTATCCAGAAGATCTAGCTAAGATCATTGATGAAGGGGGCTATGCTAAACAACAGATTTTCAACGTAGACAAAACAACCTTCTATTGGAAGGAGATGCCATCTAAGACTTTCGTAGCTAGAGAGAAGTCAATGCCTGACTTCAGAACTTCAAATGACAGGCTCACTCTCTTGTTAGGAGCTAATGCAGCTAGTGACTTTCAGTTGAAGCCAGTGGTCACTTATCAATGTGAAAATCCTAGGGTCCTTAAGAGTGATGCTAAGTCTACTCTGCCTGTGCTCTATAAGTAGAAGAACAAAGCCTGGATGACAGCACATCTATTTACAGCATAGTTTACTGAATATTTTAAGCCCACTGTTGAGACCTACTGCTCAGAAAAAAAAAAGATTCCTTTCAAAATATTACTGCTCATTAGCAATACACCCAGTCCCCAAGAGCTCTAATGAACATGTACAAGATAAATATTGTTTTCATGCCTGCTAAAACAGCATTCATTCTGTACCTTGTGAATCAAAAAGTAATTTCGACTTTCAAGTCTTGTTATTTAAGAAATACGTTTTGTAAGGCTGTTGCTGCCTTAGATAGTGATTCCTCTGATGGACCTGAGTAAATTAAATTGAAAACCTTCTGGAAAGGATTTACCATTCTAGATGCCATTAAGCACGTTTGTGATTTATGGGAGGAGGTCAAAATACCAACATTAACAGGAGTTTGGAAGAAGTTGATTTCAGTCCTCATGGATGACTTTGAGGGAGTCAAGACTTCACTGGCTGCAGATGTGGTGAAAATAGCAAGGGAAAAAGAATTAGAAGTGGAGCCTGAAGATGTGACTGAGTTGCTGCAATCTCATGATTAAAATTCGAATGGACAATGAGGTGCTTCTCTACATATGAGCAAAAAAAGTGGTTTATTGAGATGGTATCTATTCCTAGTGAAGATACTGTGCAAATTGTTAAACTCACAGCAAAGGATTTAGAATAGTTCATAAACCATAAGCTTAATAAAGCAGCAGGGTTTGGGAGGATTTTTAATTTTGAAAGAAGTTCTACTGTGAGTAAAATGCTGTCAAACATCACATGCTACAGAGAAATATTTTATGAAAGGAAGAGCCTATTGATGCAGCAAACTTCCTTGTTCTCTTATTTTAAGAAATTGCCACAGCCACCCCAACCCTTAACAACCACCACCCTGTTAGTCAGCAACCATCAACATCAAGGTTTGCTACCAACAAAAAGATTACTACTCACTGAAAGCTGAGATGATTGTTGGCATTTTTTAGTAATAACATATTTTTAAATTAAGGTATATACATTTTTTAGACATAATGCCGTTATACACTTAATAGACTACAGTATAGTATAGACATAGCTTCTTTATGCACTGGGAAACCAGACATTGAATGTGACTCACTTTATTGTGATATTTGCTTCACTGTGGTGGTCTGGAAGTGAACCCATAATATCCCTGAGGTATGCCTGTATTCCAGGCCATTGAACTATTTATATTATTCTTCACTGTAATTTTTTTACATTATGAGATTATTTTTTAGTGTTTATTCTATTATCTGCACAAAGTATAAAGATTGTAATATCTATCTTAATTTGTATTCTGTCATAATATATATAGTGGCTGTAATTTTTATTAAATTCAGTTTTTCAGGACTAGATTTTACATATCTAAATTCTGTTAAGAATTCTTAACTTTTTTGTGGCAATTTATAATCAAGAGCAAATGCTATCATGTGTCATTTTAGCCAGTGAGTTTTATGTTTGTTATTACTACCAATAATAATCATCCTGGATTGGATAAAAGACTTAACAGAATTTTTTTCTTTCTTAAGCAAATCCAAGAGAGAATTTTGAGCATTGCCCTCCAGCTCTGTAGCAGGGTTCAGGCAGCAAAGATCTTCAGGGTAGAAATGTCCTGCTTTGGGGTAGGACAGAAACAGACTTGATAAGCACATGAACAGATACATTGCAGAGAATATGGTGGCTGAGTGGGGGAGCAGAGTAGAGCATATTTGAGGGATGCAGTGAAGGACAAGACTGGAAAGGTCCATTGGGAACCAGAATTTGGCAGGCCTTGGATGCCATCACATGAAGACTGGATTTTATTCTTTAGGTAATATGATTTGCCTGATAAGCTTTTTCCTGATAAGCATACAAAATGTGGAAAATATATAAAATTAGAAGAAAATGTTATCTATCAGAGGTAATCACTGCTAATATCTTAGAGTATAGCTTTCCAGTTTCGTCCATTTTGTGTTTTACACAGTTGAAACCAAATTACATACATAATTTTTTATCCTGCCCTTTTTTTTTTTTTTTTTTTTTTTTGAGACAGGGTCTCACTCTGTCATCCAGGCTGGCGTGCAGTGGCACAGTCATAGCTCACTGCACCCTTGACCTCCCCGGGCTTAGGTGATCCTCCTGAGTAGCTAGGACTACAGGTGCACACCACCACACCTGCTAATATTGTATTTTTTGGTAGAGATGGAGTTTCGCCACATTGTCCAGGCTGGTCTTGAACTCCTGAGCTCAAGCAGTCCACCTACCTCGACCTCCCAAAGTGCTGGGATAGGAATGAGCCATCGTGTCCAACCCTCCTGCTTTTTTTTTTTTTTTTAACTGAACATTGTAATATAAGCATGTCCCATGTTACTGAAAACTTTAGTATATTTATTTCAATAATACTATGCATATTCTTTAATGGATGGAGTGTAAATTAAGTAACAGTTCTTCTGTTTTGGTTATTACTGTTGTTTCCTATGTATTCCCTTTATTGCTAATTCTGAGCTGTTAAACATTTGAGTGTAAGAAGCAAGCAAGGTGTATATGACAGTATATGGTAAGTGGCTGAAAGTTTAAGTCTGAAAACAGACATGAACTGTTAGGATTGCAGAATAGTTAGGATCGCAGACCTAGATTTTGAGATAATCCACTGGTACAAGATAATAAAGCCAATGATAGTATGCAGAACAAAACACAAGGGCCAGAGGACAGAACCTTGGTAGAAAAAGACCTAACTGGGGCCAATGAGACCAAACATTGAGGAGGTATGTGGTATCACAGAAGCTAACTATGGAAAGTACATTAGAGGACAGGGTGTTCAGCTCTGCCATAGTGTGGAGAGATGCGGTAATATGAGAAATGCTCTGTTTATTTGGCAATCGGCAAGTCTTCAGTGAATTCTGAGAGAAAAGTTTCAATGGAGTGTAGGAACAGAAACCAGGTTTCAAGGGGTTAGAGAGCAAGCAGGTGGTGAAGGAGCAGAAGCGTGGAGTGTAACTTCTTTTAGAAGCCTTGTTAATGAAGAAAAGGAGAAAAATGCAGTTGGGTAAAAGAGACAAGAATAAACAGCAATATTTTATTTATTTTTAGGAGAGAGACTTCAACATGATTATACGTTGAGGCAAAGGATTAGTGTAAATGAAAATAGGGATACAAATATTAAAAACAAACTCATGATTGAGAGTCTGTATGCTTTCTTAAAAAATATTTTTTTTCTGTCTTAAAACCTGATTACTAGTTTAAGAAGAAATTCCCAGACTTTTCCTAATCAAATGCTGTTTCCAAGCATTGTGGCTTAAAAACTGGCTTATACCCAAGACTTATTTTATCTTACTGAAATGAGGAACTACCTATAGTATCGATTTTGGACTTTTGCATGTTTGCTTTGTTTTATTTAAGTGAGTCATCGCTAGCATAGCATGAGAATAAACGCATTTAGTGACATTTTATTTCTAGTTAACATTTTCTGTATTTCCTTGTTTGCAGATTACAACCACCTTTCAATGGCAATTTCTGAGAATTCTCTAGTGCTGGTGTCTAAACATGGTTATTAACATTTTGTCTGCTATTGTTACCTTTTTGAGGCCAGTTCAGGTTACCATAAGGTTTTGTATTGTTAAAGTATCACGTCTGTGTACCATCCCAGGCATCTTTGTGGTTAGGAAATGACTTACAGGAAGTGCACCTGAATATCTTATGTGGACAGTTCTGTGGGCATCACTATTTCCTTTATGTATGAGGCAGAAATACATAGAAATAGCTTTAGAAATAGCCTCAGGAAGTAGTTAGAAAAGATTATTCGTAGTCCTTCCAAAAAAAGGTAATTGGTTGCAAGATTTTGCTTTAAGCTAAATTAATAATCTTATAAGCAATCATAAATTACCTTTATGATTTCTGTTAATAGAAAAGTAAACAAAATCATCAAACTAGTAATACAGATAATGTGCATTTGTAATTATACACAGTTGAAAACTGTAACTTCTGTCATTGTGCTAATCAAGTGTAAGCCTTCCTGAAGCAACTAGGAACTCAGTAATAACTGCAATATTAGCTCTTACTGTTTGCTCATTCAAGAAACTGAAAATTATTACCAACTGGTAGTAAGTCAAAATGAATTTAAGAGCTATTTTTGCTAAGATAACTTATATAAACCCTAGCTGCCACATGACTCTCTGCTGGTACTGTATTGCCTTCAAAGGAACATCAATTGGCATTCAAAATAATTAAGAAGCTATTTTAACTGTTTGTTAGAGTTTCTCTAACTCACCTACCCTGCTCCCTCTGGAGTTTCCTTCTATGTGAGGAGTGGTGTCAGATAGGTCAAGTAACACAATATAAGGCATAAACATGAAGTCTGTTTACACTAGCTGTAATCAATATCAACAGGAGATACCACAGCAGGTCTGTGCCACTCAAGGAAGGTCCCAGCATGTATGCTCACTACAGTCCTTTTATATACAGCCATCTATAATCTCATCCTTTTACCAATGCATATGATCCCTTCCATCTCCTCCCCAGACCTTCCTTCAAAGTAGAGCTATATTAATAGTGGGCTCTGCTGCTGTGCCTTTGATTATAAGTTACTTCATCCGCATAAGTTCTGAATTATTGTAATATCATTAGTATAAGGATAAGCAAGACAACCAGAGCAGAGCCTTCATGGTACAGTTTGTAGTAACTCTTTGTGCTGTTTTTTCATACCCTGGCCATGTCGTTGGCTCATTTCTCTCTTGATCTCAAGAATGTAAACACCCTGCCATCTTCTTACCTATATTTCCAAGTATGTCTTGGTGACCCGAACATATTCTTTTGAACTTACTGCTTAATATTCCTGTTCCAGAAAACTGATACATTTTCCTCCTCTGATATTATAGAGTTCCCTTTTGATAATTATACTTGCGAAAATACCAGTGGAGGAATACTTTCATAATATGTAGCAATATTTTTCACAGTACTGGAGGATGGCAAAATTAATAATAATACATAGCAAAAATTTCATTAAACTCCTATTTCCCTTACTCTCAGTAGCTTTCATTTGCAAGGCAGCTACTCCAGACATGCATGCAGAAGACTCTAGGAGTTTATAGGAACCAGAGAATCATTTTACCCAAGGACTCAGGAAATGCATCATAGGAAAAGCTTTTGAGCAATGTCTTGAATTATAACACTTGGTGGTTTACGCAGAGGGGTGTGTGTGTGTGTGTGTGTGTAATGCCATTTAATTTAGTAAGTTTTTATAAGCATTTTAGATTCAGACAACATATGTTTACCAATTTGTACCTGACTGTAAAACATTTCATAAGAGGAAATTTATACAGAGGAAAATAATTACAGATTACTTTCAACATCCCTTCAGTGTTGAAATTAAACTTGAGCTCAGATCTGCTGAGTCTAAAATTTGTTCCCTCCTCTTTTTACCATGTGGGTGAGGCTGGATACTAGGAAAGGATAAGAAGACATTTGGGAGGGCATCCTAAAGGATGGGAAAACCACGAAGGCAGACATGCAGGTGCATAGTGCCAGAGCAGAAAATAGTGAAGAACTGTAGGGGCGCAAATTTGAGAGGTTGAAGGAAGAAGATTGAATACTAGCTGAAGAGTTTGGTTTTTCATGTACATACATAAGAAGCCATAAATTTATTGATCTGGAAACTGGCTGATTGGAGCTGTAATTGAAGAAACTGTTTACAACTATTATTTTCCCACATCTTTTTAGAATGTTTAGAAAGAATAAAAAGTCTTTTTGTTAAAAAGTAAAGTCTCTTTGGAAGAACAAGTAACCTACTAATTTGGTTTCTTGCCTTTTCTTGATTTGTTATTTAAATTTCCTACACAACACCAATGTACCTTTTCCTGTTTCTTAACATCTAACTTGTAATTCATTTTTCATTTCTTCAAGTGTTTTATTCAGAAAGGGTACCTGGGTGATAGTTTTTTGCCTAAGAGTTATCTTTCTTTCTCCTTCCTACACAGTGCTTAGTTTGGGCTGGGTGTAGAATCCATAGTTCATATCAACTTCTGGGTTTTGTGAAGTTATTTATTCCCTGTGTCCTTGTTTTTAAGAGTTGTGGAGAACATATTTTCATTTCTATGTGCATAATCTGATTTTGAATAGACTGTTTTTTAGAGCAGTTTTAGCATCACAGAGAAATTGAGTGGAAGGTACAGAAATGTCTCCTATACCTCCTGTCCCCACATACACACAGTATCCCCCAGCTATTAATATTCCTAACCAGAGTGGCGCATTTGTTACAGTTGATGAACCTTCCTTGACGCAGCATCATCTAAAGTACTTTAAAGTTTACATTAGGCTTCACACTTGGTGTTGTCCATTCTGTGTTTTGACAAATGTATAATGACATGTACCCACCATCATAGCATCATACAGAGAAGTTTCACTGCCCTAAAAATCCTCTGTGCTCCACTTGTTCATCCTTCCTACTCCCAACCCCTGGCAATCACTGATTCTTTTCTATCTGCACAGTTTTGCCTTTTCCAGTATGTCATAGTTCATAAGCTAATTTTAATTTCCTATATCCTTGCAGGATTTTTACCTTATCAGTAGGAAAATTTTGTGTAGCTTTCATCAAATTTCCCAGTCTATGATGTGTATTCTGAAATTTTCAGTATGAAGTCTTTCCTTAAATTAATCTAGGAATGTTTTTTTCTCCTGTTATTTCATTTTTACTGTGTCCTCTGCATCTGTATTGTTCTTTCTAGAAAGTGGAGAGGTGGTGCTATGTAGAATTTGCATAGTTAGAGCAAAATAAATTTTGTGAGTTTGACTTTTTTAGGTTCCACATGTAAGTGAGATTATGTGGTATTTGTCTTTCTGTGCTGGGGTTATTTCACTTAGCATAATATCCTCCAGGTTCATCTATGTTGTCACAAATGGCAGGATTTCCTTCTTTTTTAAGGCTGAATAATATTCCATTTATGTATATACACCCCACATTTTCTTTATCCATTCATCTGTTGATGGACATTTACATTGTTTCCATATTTTGTCTCTTGTGATTAATGATGAAATGAGCATGGGGGTGCAGATATCTCTTCAAAAACCTAATGTAATTTCCTTTGGATATATACCCAGTTGTGGAATTGCTGGGTTATATCATGGTTCTATTTTTTATTTTTTGAGGAATATCCATACTGTTTTCCAAACTGTACCAATTGACATTCTCACCAGCAGTGTGCAAGGGTTCCCTTTTCTCCATGTCCTCACCAACACTTTGTCTTTTGTCTTTTTGATAATATCCATTGTAATTGATAGGAGTGTTAACTCATTGCGGTTTTGATTTGCATTTCTCTGATGATTAATGATGTTGAGCATCTTTTCACATACTTCTTGGCCATTTGTATGTCTTCTTTTTTTATTGTAAATTGACAATTTGTAATTGTGTAAGTTTATGGTATAAAAAGAGATGTCATAATTTATGAATACAATGTGGAATAAACTAGTTAATGTATTCATCACCTCAGATACTTGATGTTTTTTGTGGTAACATTTGAAATTTATTCTCTTAGTGTTTGTCTTCTTTTGAGAAATCTCTATGTGGGTCCTTAGCCCATTTTTTAATCAGGTTATTTGATTTTTTTTTTTTTTTTTTTGCTATTGAGTTATATGAGTTTCTTACATATTTGGGATATTAACCCCTTATCAGCTATATGGTTTGTAAGATTTGTAAATATTTTCTCCCCTCTGTAGGGGACATACGTTCTTTAATGAAATTTTTCATCAAGACATCTGTCAGTCACTGAATAAAAATCCTGCATGAAGCTGTAAGACTTTTTGTAATATAGAAGATTATAAACAAGTATTCAGCAAGTATTCATTTGAGGACCTACTGTGTGCCAATTAGTGCTATGTTTTTATATGAAATTTCTCATTAGAACAGTTCTAGACAATGAACAGTTGTCTGCTGACAAAGTTCCCTGCATTAGAGCTCACTCTTTTCTTTTTGTCTCCTCATGGTGGAAGAGGAGCCTCTTCTCCTGTTCAGGGCCAGTCCCTCTAATTATCACCTGGATCCCATCCTCTGGCATTCTCAGGGATGGACCTCCTCTGGCACCATTATTCATACCCTCTCAAATCTTTTCTCCTCACTGTTAGTGCTGACAGATTCTTTACTATCAGCACTAAACCATGCTTAAGTCTCTTCTTGTATGTTAAAATGAAATCCTCACTTTATGCATATCCCCATTTGGCTGCCACCCTAATTTTCTCCACTTTATTACTAAAATATTTGAAATGTCTGTGTTCCCTGTCTCCACTCCTGATAGTAATCTGGCTTCCATCCCTCCTTTTACTGAAACTACACTCACTAGTGTTATTAGTGAATTCTTTATTGCTATTTTTTTTTTAGCCTTTATCTTACCTGACCTCTCTGCCACATTTGATAATTCAACAATTCTTTCTTTAAAGGTTTTCCCCTTGGCTTTGGTGACAGTGTAATATCCCTTGCTTCTCCCACTGTTCACGTGTTAGCCTCCTTTGCCTGTGCCCCTTCTTCTCCTATACCCTAAGTGTTCATGTTCCTTGGAGTTCCAAACTCTGCCCTCTTCCCTTTCTCCTCTCTCCTTGAATGGCCTTATCCATTCCCATAGCTTCAGTGACTATTTACATGCTGAGGTCTTTTGTCCTTTTTTTTTTTTTGAGACAAGATCTCGGTCTGTCACCCAGGCTGGAGTGCGGTGGTGCAGTCACGGCTCACTGCAGCCTCAAACTCCCAGGCTTAAGCAGTCCTCCCACCTCAGCCTCCCAAGAAGCTGGGATTATAGGTTTGAACCATCATGTACAGCCGGTCTTTTACATTTGTATTTTCAGCCCTTACCACCTTTGAGTTCTAGGTCTGTGTATCTGTCTGCCTCCTAGACATTTCCAAATAGGGGACCCACAGGCTCCTCAACCTCAAAATATCCAAAACTGGATTATCATTTCCCTCACTCCCTAATCCCACTAGCAAAATCAATGAGTGAATAAATAAGAAATAAATAAAACAAAATCTTCTTGTGTCCAGTTCTTCCCAATGAATTGATATTACTTTTCACCCATTTACTCAAGCCAAAAATATCTCTGATGTATGAGATGTTCATTTATCCTTAGTGTTGTAATTAAAAGTCACAATTTTATAGATCTCATTTATCCTTGGAGTATTAAAATACTTGTTTTTGCCTCTGTTCCCACAGGTTTCTTTTTTCTCAAGAGTCTGTATCTTTTAAGAAGTAGAAATCTTCATTAATATTGAAAAAAATCTTTCCTTATAAATTTGACCATTATTTCACTGTGGTGGGCAAATTGAGGTGGACTATATACATGCTTGATAATAACTTGTAACATTTATTATTGAGATACATTGTAAGCCAGGCACTGTTCTAAACTCTGTGTGTAATAATTCATTTGGTTTCCCCAAATTTCCATGAGTTGTAGAAATTGTTACATCCTGTTTCACAGAGGAGGAAATGCAGAATGCAGAGAGGTTAGGAACGTGTCCAACGTGACAGTTGGCAGGGAGCAGAGGCAGGATTTGAACACAAGCAGCCTGGCTCTGGATCCTTTAAGCTCTTAACCTCCATGCAATACTATCTGGCAAACAGTTTGCATTCTTCATAGCAGTTTCTTGTCACTGTTTTTTAAAAAGTTAAAAATACACTGAATTACCAAGACATGGCATAATTTTAAATGTGTACCTAGGGTATACATATGCAAGTTATTCTGAGAATAAGTAATGCATTTTGCTGGTACAGTAATTAGTCACAAAAAAATGGATCCATAATTTTCCTTTTATATTACTTTTATTTTTTAAAGACTTTCTAGATTTTCTTTGACTGGTTTGAAACACAAGGCCATAGCAACATTATCTTCTTCTGAGTCCTCTGCTTATTTTATGTCAGCAGCTGTATCACTTTATCTTAGAAATACTTGGGTTTTCACAGTATCAACACAAATCCTATTCTGTTGCTTTGTTTCTGGAAAGTGGTTAAGCAACTGTATAAAAGTCATAGGAAATTAATGACTCACATAACGGAAAGCATTTACTAATGTGACTTTTGTCTCAGATGCCAAGTAGTCTGAGTTTGTTTCCATGGTAACCCATCAGTATAACAAATGGTCGCAAACTAACTTTGCTACTTTTTTGGTTGTTTGTTTTGTTTGGACAGCTTTCTGACAGCTGTGTGTGTGCGTGTGTGTACACATTAAAGATTATCACACACACAAAAAAATCTGAGTAATTGCCTTAGTTGCACAAACAAAACCTTTTTTTAGAGAGATTGTTTGAGAATCCAAGGCTATTATTTTGATGTTACAAAACGAAAAAGATTACTTAACATATCTTTCTACTTCAATTCCTATTAAGAAAGGGCACAGTCATCAATTTTTAAGCCCATACATTTAAAAAATTCATTTATAATATTTGTTTATTTGAAATATATCAATCATAGGAGACTCTGCCAGAAACAAGGCAGAGAGAAAGGGAAATGAGGACGCTGTCTTGGGAGACTGAAGACTGAGTGAATGATGGAAGAAGTGGAGGCAGCCAGCTCTTCCCTGCCCCTCCCCGGGGGACAGTGCTCTAGGGTAGGGAAAAGAGGACACTGAGAAGGAAACCAAGGCAGGCCTGGTCATATGGGACACCGAGTTGCAGAGAGATTTCTAGAGGAGGTAATGACAAAACTAGATGCGTTAGAATTAAACTGGTGAGTGCAGGAAGTTGAAAGGAGAGTGGATGGAATAGAAGGGAAAGAAAAAATCATGAACAAAGGCATGCAAATGAGAAATAGTGTGAAGTAAATGGGAATGACAAACAGTATGAGACAGAAAGAAAGGGTCAAGAGATAAGACTAAAGACAGGCAGGGGCTTCATCATAAAGGGACCCCATTAAGGAGATTGAACCTAATCCTGTAAGAGGAAGCAGTGAAGGATTTTAAACAGAAATGACATTATCAAGTTTGTATTTTAAAAAGAGTTCTCTGGTAGCAATGAGGAAGATAGATCTAAGTGGGGACCATTAAGGAGGCTGTTGCCATGCTTCAGGAAAAAGATATTGAGAGTCTGAATTGTAGTGGTGCTAGACACAGGAAAGGGCTTGATTTACAAATAGTTAGGAAGTAACACAGGCAAGAATTGGTAGCTGGAACCAGTCATTTGTGGCCCATGCATGACTTCAGTTATTCGTTTGGTCAACAAATCTTTATTGTTTCCTGTGTCTGGCAAATAATGATTAGTGTTATGCTGTACTCTTTCCCACCTTCATCATTTCTGGATTTCTTCTCCATTAAGGATTCTTTGTTTGCACATCATGAGGTAATTAATAGACAGTTGACTTTGCACA
This sequence comes from Pongo abelii, assembly GCF_028885655.2. Classification (NCBI taxonomy): domain Eukaryota; kingdom Metazoa; phylum Chordata; class Mammalia; order Primates; family Hominidae; genus Pongo; species Pongo abelii. The sequence goes on along the minus strand of NC_071985.2, from coordinate 124,149,120 downwards.
GCTCTAGTTTATCCCAACATGATCTCTTGTCTTGGCTTATTTGACTTTCTTACTCACATAAGAACCTGTTTCAGAATCCTAGCACATTTGTCAGTCTACTACTTGGGAGGCAGTATCTATGTGTTTGGATAGGGGCTTATTGCCCAGGAAGTGAATCAGAGCTTATTTGTGTCTTCATTGGGTGGGACTCTACGGGTCATGAAAAATATGTACAATAGGTTCCAATGTATTTCGTCCGTATACTTAAATGAGGGGAACAGGACTCTGGGATAGACCACCTACAACAATGTAAATAACATTTGAACTTTGCAGATTCCTTGGACATGGTAAGACTTAGTCTGTGTCAGTTAGGATTTAGTTCAGCTGCATATAACAAAATCCAAAATAAGCATTTTAAGATTGAAGAAGTTTGGACTGGGTGTGGTGGCTTGGCCAGGCATGGTGGCTGACGCCTGTAATCCCAGCACTTTGAGAGGCCAAGGTGGGCGGGTCACTTGAGCCTAGGGGTTTGAGATGAACTGGCCAACATAGTGAAACCCTGTCTCTACAAAAAACACAAAAATTAGCCAGGCATGGTGGCACACACCTGTAGTCCCAGCTACTCAGAAGGCTAAGACAGGAAAATTGCTTGAACCTGAGAGGTAGAGTTTGCAGTGAGCTGAGATCACACCACTTAACTCAGCCTGCGTGACAGAGTGAGACTCTGTCTCCAGAAAAATAGAAAATAAATTTTTAAAAAAAGGAATTTGGTGGGAGACAGTCCAGGGCTACATGTTTCTTAGAGACCCACCTTCCTTCTGGCTCTGCACCATCATCACATGGCTTTTTCTTAGGGTAACCTCATGGTCCAAAATGACTGTTGAGAATCTGATCATCATCATGACAGTTTTCCAGGCAGAGGAAAGAATAAAAGGTAAAAGGGTACATTTCAACTATCGCTCTCTTACTCTGCCTTTCCAGAAGTTATACCCAATAACCTCCATTTATATCTCATTAGCTTGTACTTCATCCCATGCCTACCCTGTAGCTGCAAGGGAGGTCAGGAAAATGCAGTCTTTTAACTGGACATATTGCCAGTTTGAGTAAAATCAGTGTTCTCCTTTTAAGGTAGAAGAGAGACTGCATATTGGATAAGTAACTGAGTCTTTGCCACATACGTTCCTGGGCAAACCATTTGACTAGTCAAGCTGGTAGGTTACTTACTAGCCTGCTGGGAAGTACCATGATAAACAGATGTCAGAGACCTAAAGCCTTACCTAGAGGCTAGGACTACTAGGTGGGTTCACCAGTTAACATGTGTTGATATATGAATCTGAGGACTAAAGAAGAAGACTTAGTTTTGTTTGTTTGTTTTGTTTTGTTTATTTTTTTGTTTTTCAAGATAAAGCCTCGCTCTGTTGCCCAGGCTAGAGTGCAGTGGCGCAATTTCGGCTCACTACAGCCTCAACCTCCTGGGCTCAAGCAATCCTCCCACCTCAGCTGCCCAAGAAGTTGGGACTACAGGCGCACGCCACCACGCTCGACTAATTTTTATATTTTTTTGTAGAGATGAGGTTTCGCCATGTTGCCCAGGCTGGTCTCGAACTCCTGAGCTCAAGCAATATGCCTGACTTGGTCTCCCAAAGTGCTGGGATTACAGGCATGAGCCACCACGCCCAGCCTGAAGACTTAGATTTTTAAGTTCTCAGTACATGCATAATAGTTAAGTCCATCAGAGTAAAAAAATGAGAAAGCCAAGGATAGAAGCTTGGTGGACATCAACATTTTAAGGAGACAGAGGAACAAGAAACTGCAAAGAAATAGTCACATAAATAGCAAGGACAAGAATATTGTAAGAATGTATAAGAAAGGTCAAGTATGATACTAAAAAAATCACCAACTGGTGAGCAGTTTCAATGGAATCGTGGGGGGTAGAAGCCTGATTAAGAGGGACTGAAAAGTAACTGGAAGGTGAGGAGATGGAAAATGTCTATACTGTAGAGACAGTTCTTCAAATTTCAGTTCCAACCGTTCCTGCTGAGTGACCTTTGACAAGTCACATAATTTCTGTGTATCTTAGTTCCTTTATCTATAAAATGGAGTTAGTAGTACCCTCCGCATATAATTGCTTTGAGGATTTAGTAGTTAATATGTGTAATTTTTAATATGTATATTTACAACAATGCCTGTAATAATAAACACTCAGTAAGTGCTGTCATCGTTATCCTTAGTATCATCATCTTCAGGGAGCTTGGACCTGAAAGCAGAGTGATAGTAAGTAGATGAGGACATGGAATTGCAGGAAGTGTATTTTTTCCCTTAAGATTAAAAGACATGTCCTGTATGAAAACCAGTTCTCTATCTCTGTTTTACACTGTAATTCCAATTACCTGCCCGTATTTATAATGCTGTGCTGAAGTTTCTTAATCTCTTGTTTTTCCCCCAAGCCCATCAAACTTAATGTTGGCTTCCTCCACTCTCTAGCTAAACTAGATTAATATTTCTGCAAATACTTCTTTCCTGCTTGTCTGGTTTGTTTCTTAAAAAAAAATTCACATATAGAGTTTACTTGATTTCTTTGGTTTTTATTACTCAGGCCAAAGCTGCCCTCCATTTGTGCAAATAATAACATATATGATTAGGCATGTAAAAGCTACTACATTATAAGGGCATTTAAAGTATTTATATAATTAGTACTGCCAAGGAATTCCACTTATTTCACAAACAAATGAAAAGTGACAGTCATGCCACTGTACTTCAGCCTGGGCAACAGAGCAAGACCCCATCTCAAAAGAAAGGAAGGAAGGGAGGGAGGGATGGAGAGAGGGAGGGAAGGAATAAAGAGAAGGAAGGAGGAAGGGAGGGAGGGAGGGAAGGAAGGAAGGAAAATGTAGTAGCTTTTACAGAGGGAGAGGGAGGGAGGGAGGAAAGGAAGGAAGGAAGGAAGTTTCTTAAGAAACTTCAGCACAGCATTATAAATACGAGCAGGTAATTGGAATTACAGTGTAAAATAGAGATAGAGAACAGGAAGTAAGGGAGGGAGGGAGGGATTAGGACTTTGCTTTTTAAGATACCATCCAATTTTCATATATTAGACACTAAAGAAAATTCTTAGTGAGTTTTTTTTTTAGCAGTTAGGAAAAAAAGGCTTATACAGTTATATACTTCTGTTCCCATTTTTAGATTATTCAGTACTTGACCGTGTTTTTGAATTTGTTTTTATTTTAACAAAGTCATAAATACAAATAATTTAGAGTCTAAGTGCTACAAGGCATATTATGGAAAAGCACAGTCCCCAACAACCGACCTGTTTCTCACATGGCCCAACAGGGAAGGAGCCAGGAGAATAAATGCATCAGCTTCCCTCTCCTCCTGCCCTCTATCCTTGCAGTGTTTGTCACTTTAGCACAATCGGAGGTAGAGGGCAAGGGAGCTTGGTTGATGTAGTTCATAAGACTGGCCTCCTGGACCACAGAGAAGGGTAGAGTGAATCTGGAATGACAAAATGTGAAGCCCAGTAGTTTGGATTTCCATGAGCACTTTAATTCCCTGTATGCTTTTTTTTAAATATAGCATCCTATTCCTGTATGGTAGATGCAGTTTCTTTTTTATATCACTCAGAATTTTTTTCTTCTTCAAGCACAAGCTCTGTTTTGTTCAAGTTGCTATTTTTCTCTCTTTTTTTTTTTTTTTTTTTTTTTTTTTAAAGATTGTGTCTTGCTCTGTCACCCAGACTGGAGTGCAGTGGCACACTCATGGCTCACTATAGTGTTGAACTCTTGGGCTCAAGTGATCCTCCTGCCTCAACCTTTCAAGTAGCTGGGACTACAGGTGCACGCCACCATAAGTTTTAAATTTTTTGTTGAAACAGGGTCTCCTGTTGTTGCCCAGGCTGGTCTCAAACTCCTGGCTCAAGCAACCCTTCCACCTTAGCCTCCCCAAGTGCTGGGAATACTTGGCTGAGCCCCTGCAACCAGCCAAGTTAGTTTTTTTCTATTCATCTTGGTTTCTTTCATATTAAGAGACTTTCCTCACTTATCTGCACATATTTAACTGTGAAGCACTAAAAGTTAATTAGGAGCTTTGTGTATGTGGTGGGTGCTTGTCATCTCAGGTTTTTATTGTAGGCTGATTTGGCTAGCTGTGTCATTGGGAACCCTCAACATCCGTCTCATGAAATCTTTTCTTTGAGGCTGGTTGGATTCCCCAGAGAATAGTCTTCCCACATCTTGAAGAACAGGTGTCTGATTCTGGCATTGTGAGAAGCCAGGTTAGGGGAATAAAGTTGGAAGTCTCAGCATTAAGTCATCTTTCATTACCCCAGCCAGCATTCTTTTGTGCTGTTCGTGCTCTTTCTGATACCTGCCCTCACTTCAGGCTGTCCAGAGATCCTTCTGTTTCATCTTATCAGGAGACTACATCTCAGTCATCTGCAGGAGTCAGGGAAGGAGAGGTCTGCAGTCTGACTTATTTCTAAAACAGTTTTTGATCAATCCTCTGCTGTGTCCCTCCTTCATTCGACTTCAAAACCTGTTTAAGTTTCCTACTCTTGGCTTTTACTATTGCCAGCATGAGGTTCAAATTTCCTCAGTATGCTAAATTACTTACCACTTGTCTGTCTGTCCCTGGCCACTTATTTTTGTCTCTAGTTCTCTTTGTCCCTGTGAGATAATGCCTTTGCTTGTTTTTATTTAGTAGGTTTGAGGAGGGAGCAGAGGCTAATACATGCACTCAACCTGCCATGTTTAACTATAAATTTGTATATAATTTTGTAAGAAAAGTAAAAGAGTTTTATTGTAAATGTTATTTCTGGATCTCTGATCATGTATCAGTGGTCTCAGTGACAGCAACAACCAAGTGCCTTGATGCTCAGTGGACCCTGAAGGGTCCAGGACATCAGTGTTTCTATCTACATCTCCTTGTTGGGAGCTCCAGACACCACAGCTGATGCCTCCAGCAAGTCTTGAGGCCAAGAGATGTTGGGAGAGAAGCAAAAATAAAAAATTCTAGGCCGGACACAGTGGCTCACGTGTGTAATCCCAACAATTTGGGAGATCGAAGTGGCCAGATCGCTTGAGGCCAGGAGTTTGAGACCAGCCTGGCCAACATGGTGAAACCCCATCTCTACAAAAATACAAAAATTAGCCAGGCGTGCTGGTGCACACCTGTAATCCCAGCTACTATTCAGGAGGCTGAGGCATGGGAATTGCTTGAGCCCAGGAGGCGGAGGTTGCAGTGAGCCAAGATCACACCACTGCACTCCAGCCTGGGCGACAGAGCAAGACCCTGTATCCAAAAAAAAAAAATCTGGATTTTTTTTTTCTTGCTTATTTTTATTACTATTCACAGTTTTGTAAATGTATTTATTTTTTAGTGTACAGGTTAGCAACTGCCCTGCTTGCCAGGGGGTCCTCCAGCTGCCTGACAAGTACCTCCAGGTCCATCCTTTGTCAAATAACACTCATCTTGCCTGCATTGTGACCGTACCAATAAATTACACCCTGCCTGGATTTCAAGGGAGACTCCACTGTGAACCCACACATACATTCTTCATATCATGATTCATTAAATCTCTTAAGGGTTCCTAAGGAAAAAAAAATGGCCAAAGTTATCATAGTAGAACTGATGGTAAAATGCATGCCCTCCTCTCCCATTTGTGTGTCTGTTTAGAATATAAAAGTAAACACAAGTGCACATATGACACACAAATACATACTTGATTTTTAAATTGTGTTTGCTTTTTTTTGTAATTCCTGTTCTTGGATTCTGTGTATTGATGGAGAAATCAGAAAAACCAGGCCAGGTGGCTTACACCTGTAATCCTAGCACTCTGGGAGATTGAGACAAGAGTATTGTAATCCTGGCACTTTGGGAGACTGAGACAGGAGTATCACTTGAGCCCAGGAGTTTGAGACCAGCCTGGATAACAGAGAGAGACCCATCTTTACCAAAACTACAAAATTAGTCAAGTGTGGTAGTGTATGCCTATGGTCCCAGCTACTTGGGAGGCTGAGGTGGGAAGATCTCTTTGGCCTGAGAGGTCAAGGCTGCAGTGAGTTGTGACTGCACCACTGTACTCCAGCCTGGGTGACAGAATGAGACCCTGTCTCAAAAACAACAACAACAACAACAACAAATAACTGATAGATCATAATAAAAATCTATTTTATTCCCTGAGGCAGCTATAAGTTTGACTGCCTGTCACATTCACCACAGCGGTTTTCCTGTCTCTAAGCCTTTATCTAAATTTTCAACTCACCTACCAGTCCTATCACTCCATAGACATAACTTATTACTCCCCTAAGAAAATCAAAACTATTCAACCTGGGCTCTCTTGCCATTCTCTTTTGCTTTCTCTAGTTTTCTCTTTATTTCATCCATTATCTTTGTTTCCTTCCTATGTTAGAGGAATGGTTATCCTTTTCTAAGGCTGAGCACCCCCCTCCCCAATACCTACAAACGATAGCAGAGAGAACAGTATGTACAAAGTCCTGGGAGCTTGAAAGAGCAAAGTTGTGGAAAAATACAGATTCTCCTTTGTGGACAAGTGGGCTTTAGAGTTAAACAGGCCTAGTTTGAATGCTAGTTCTTCTCTATCACCTCCTACTTAAATGACCTTGAGTTCACTTCTCTCATCACGCTTCATTTTCCTTATCTTTAAAGTGACGAGGCTCACGCCTATAATCTCAGCACTTTGGGAGGCCGAGGCAGGTGGATTACTTGAGGTCAGGAGTTTGAGACCAGCCTAGACAACATAGCCAAACCCTGTCTCTTAAAAACACAAAAAAATTAGCCTGGCGTGGTGGCAGGCGCCTGTAATCCCAGCTACTCAGGAGGCTGAGTGAGGCAGGAAAATCGCTTGAATCCAGGAGGCGAAGGTTGCAGTGAGCGGAGATCATGCCACTGCACTCCAGCCTGGGTGACAGAGCAAGACTCCATCTCAAAATAAATAAATAAATAAAGTGAAGAAAATGCCAGCTACTTCACAAGGCTGTTGGGAGATTTCATAGCATATGGTAAGCTCTCAATAAATGGTAGCTGTTCTTGCTGTTATGGCTGGAGTAAAACTATGACAGTAGTTAATCTTAAAATAAGAATTTGCTTATTCCTAGAATAAGCATTTGTTCTTATTTATGCCTCTTGCATTAACTGTGAATATAATCCCTACAAGGTCAGGAACTCTGTCCTCGTCTTTATGTTTTAAACATGTATCACATGCACAACATATAAAGTAAATGTACATTATGTGTTGAATGAATGAATGGTGTAGCCTAATGTATATTTTGATTGAATTGATAAGTAAATTCAGTTTTTTTCCAGTTTCCTGTGGATAATTGAAACCTTCCAAAGATTTTCAGATCACATTTTTAGGAATTTGCTTCCTTCCTGTTACACTGTTTACAAATACTGGCTTTTAACACATTACTTCTGCATGTTAGACTTGAGTGAAAGTATGAATGTGCTTTTTAACATGTCATCAATAATAGTTAATTAATTGCTCTTTTTTCCTTTCCTTCAGGGAGGTGGTACAAGCAAACTGTGTTCACTGGAGAAAGAAGTTCTCATTTATGTGCAAAATGAGTGCAAGTGCTGCCACAGGCATCCTAGATCCTTGTATCTACAGAGTATCTGTGAGGAAGGTATAAAAATAGCCTATTACTTCTTCCCTTTCAGAAACCGTAATTAGTTCCATAGTCACTGGCTGGCTTTGTTTAACTCTGCTTTATCTGTTTCATTAGAACTGTATATGCATTTCACTTCACACTTGCTGCAGTAATTCAAATACCATGGCAAATATGATGAAGAATCCCAGGTTATACATTAAAATTATTATTAAAGAACCTTCATCTCACTGTCACTATACATATAAGTATTAATCTTATTTGTATTAGTTTGGGGACTATATATATCTATATCCACTATTTGTTAAATTCCTAGTTTTTATTAGGCATTGTTCTGGGAACTTTATGTGTAATATATCTAATAACCCTGAAATTAGGTGTTATTTTCTCCGTTATCAGGAAAACCAGGGCTCAGAGAAGTTACTTGCCCAAATTTACATAGTTTATAAATGGCAAAGTAGGGACTCAAACAGAGTTTTCCGATTCCAAGTCTGTTTTCTTTCCTGTATATTTTCTTTCCCAGTATTAGGTTGAAGCAAATTACCAATAATCTAAAAAAAAAAAATGGTAATTTCATATGGTTCAACTTTGTTTGTGTGTGTGTTGTGTGTGTGTGTGTGCATATGTTTTACTTACCAAAATAATACATATAATGGTCAAAAATTAAATAGAGAAGAAAGATTTAGAATGAAAGCAAGAGTCTCTGGCCTTGGTCTTTTCCACACCAGTTCTGCGTCCTTCTGTATCAGAATACCATTGCCATGGTATTTTAAGTATTATATAAAATATTTAATATAATATACTAAATAATATTTTAAGTATTATATAAAAGAAGCCATAAAAGAAAAATTAGTAAACTCAACTATATAAACATTTTATGCATTGCAAAATATAACATAAACAAAGTCTTAAATTAGGGGAAATAGTCACAAATTGTGACAAAGGACTACTTTCTTTAGTATAGAAAGAGCACCTTCAAATAAATTAATTTTAAAAATCAACAACCCTTTAGAAAAATAGGCAAAGGGCAAAATGAACACTTCACAAAAAAACTATAAATAGCTTTTAAACATAAAAATATGCTCAATCTGACACAAATTAAAACTACAAATAAGATACCATTTTTTACCTATAAAGTTGACAAAAATAAAAAAGTTTGATAGTGCGCTCTGTTGCCTAGGACACAGGGAAGCAATCAGTGACCAGCCAGCGGTACTATTCCAGGCACTGGGAGGACAGTGGTGAACTGGAATGAGTTCCTGCCCCCAAGGACTTTACTTTCTGGATGGAGTTGGGGGAAGTGTGATAGGAAAGACAGAGACCGTAAACTTGTAGCCAAATAAGATTATTTGAGGTCGTGATTAAGTTTTATGTGTAGGAAACAATTCAGTAATGGAGAATAGCTTAGGCAAAGGAGATTATTTTAGAGAACTGAGGCAGGAGTCAGTGAAGACTTCTCTGAAAGGTAACATTTGAAGAAGAGGCAACCATGTAAAGGTCTAGGGAAAGGCCATTTTAAAGGAGTAGGACCTGAAAGCAAAAAAGCCCCTGTATTAGTTTCCTAGGACTGCTATAACTAAATAGCACACTCTGGGTGGCTTTAAACAACAGAAACTTATTGTCTCAGTTATGGACGACAGAAATTCAAAGTCAAGGTGTCAGCAGGGCCATGCTCCCTCTGGAGGTGCTGTGGGAGAAACTCTAACACCTCTCGCCTAATGTCCAGCAGCCTCAGGCATTCTTTGACTTGTGGATACATTATTCCATTCACGTGATTGTTTTCTCCCTTTGTGTCTTCACATCATTTTCCCTCTGTGCATGTCTGTTTCTCTGTCAAAATTTCCTGTTTTTATAAGAATACCAGTCATATTGGATTAGGACCTCATTTTAACTTGAGTACCTATATGAAGACCCTATTTCTGGCCAGGCGTGGTGGCTCACGCCTGTAATCCTAGAAGTTTGGGAGGCTGAGGCAGGCAGATTTCTTGAGCCCAGGATTTTAAGACCAGCCTGGGTCACATGGAGAAACCCTATCTCCACAAAAAATACAAAAATTAGCCAGGTGTGGTGGCACGCACTTGTAGTCCCTGCTACTTGTGAGGCAGAGGTGGGAGGATCACCTGAGCCCAGAAGGCTGCAGTGAGCCACGATCATGCCACTGTACTCCAGCCTGGATGACAGAGCCATACCCTGTCTCAAAAAGAAAAAAAAAAAAAAGAAGAAGACCTTACTTCCAAATAAGGTAACATTCTGAGGTAAGGACTTCATGTCTTTTTTTGGTTGAGGGAGACAGGGGACATAATTCAACCTATAACAGGCCCTAAAGTATAATAAACATGGAGATTATTTTAATACTTCTGAAATTAATGGACTAGCTTGTTGCAGACCACTGCTCCCTCTGAGAACTATTAGAAAAGCTAGACATAATATCCAAAAGAGCTGCTTGAAGGCATCGGAAGCTACTGAGGTAGTAAGGACTTGAAAGGCTTAGGATCCATAGAGAAGGGAAGCATAGAGATAAGCCTGACATTTGGCATTGCTTTTACCCTCAAAGCATTTGCTGATTTGCAAGTAGTGGTGAAGAAACTGAGCACAAAAGAATGGCTGAGCAGCAAAGACACTGAGTTGAGATTGCAGCAGTCTTACGGGTCTAAAGGAACAAAAACTGGAATCTGGGGACCACCAAAGAGGAGGGGCCTTGATAAACACCTCAGGCTTTCGGTTGGGACTCACTCTCTGAGAGTTTCAACCTAGTAGGAAGAGTGTAATACATACAGATCAGCCTTACAAAGACTGAAACCCAGCCTCCAATCAGCTCAATCCCTTCTTGGATGAAGGTGATCTGCCTCTTCCTTACTACTTGCCAAAAGCAAATGTATGCCTTCTCCTATATCACATCACTCTGAACCTCAAATTATTTCTTCAAGTTTTCATACACAGTTATCAAGCATATGAAGAGACATGACTACATGACCAAAAATCAAAAGGAAAAGTATATGGTAAAAAGAGACCCATGGAAGATACAGATTTTGGAAAGATCAAAGACAAACTTTTACAATAACTATAATTAGTGAACAAGATGGAGAATTTCATCAGAGAACTAAAGTTGTTTTTAAAAAACAGCAAATTAAATTCTAAAACTGAAAAGTACATTAACTAAAATTTAAAGCTAAGTAAATGAATAAAACTTCAACAGATGGATTTAACAGCAGGTTTACCATAACTGAAGAGAGGATTGGTAAATTGGAAAATAAGACAGAAGAAAATATTCAGGCTAAATCACAGAGAGAACAAGGGTGGAATACACAAGACAGAAGGTAAGACATGTAGGAGACAGTAGAAAGGTCTAACTGTATAAGCCCTAGGAGGAGAGACAAGTGAGTGTGTCTGAGAATCTTCTAAAACCGATCAAAGATATCAAACCACAGATTCAGAAGTACTGTGAACCCTATGCAGTGTAAACAGCAAGTCTGGCATGTTTAAATGACAAGACCAGCCTGGCTGTGGCATGGGAAACAGAGAGGCAAAGTTCTTGGTAGTGGGATTGGATGCAGTAGATCAGGCCGGGCCTTATGAAGAGTTTAGATCTAATTATAATTGGAAGTATTGGAGGATTTTAATAAGGAGAGACATCACTTTCTGTAAGATCACTTTTGCTGCTGTGTTAGATGAATCACAGAGACCACTTAGGTGGTTTGTGATAGTTGAAGGGAGAAGTGCTTATGTTTTGAATAGAGTTACAACATATAAATGGTCATTATTGTGCAGCCAGATATCCAACTAAAAATAAAGGATTCTGTTACTGTGGAGGGGGGAAATGGATGATTGGGATATGACTAGCATTCTTTCTGCAGAGGTTGAATGAATAGGTCCAGCAAACGAGAGTGAGGAGTTACCAGTGAAGTAGGAATAAAACCAGGTAATTGTGGTACTGTGGAAGTTTAGCGAAGAAAATGATGCAACAAAGGAGGTGGAGTGGCCAAGCCTGTCACCTACTACTGAGATGTTGAATAAGATGAAGATCAGGAGCCTTTGGCTTTAACAAAATGAAGATCATTGGTAATCTGAAGAGCTATTATAAAGGGCCAAGTACAGTGGTTCACACCTAGAATCCCAGGAATTTGGGAGGCCGAGGAATGAGGACTGCTTAAGGATGGAAGTTTGAGACAAAACTAGGCAACATGGCAAGACCCCATCTCTCCAAAAAAAAAAAAGAAAAAAAAATTAGCTGGATGTGGTGGCATGCACCTGTAGTCTTAGCTACTCAGAAGGCTGAGGTGGGAGGATCTCCTGAGCCCAGGAGTTTGAGGTTTCGGTGAGCTATGGTCATCCCACTGCACTCCAGCCTGGTTGGTAGAGAGAGACCCTGTCTCTAAGAAATAAAATAAATAAAAAATGAAAAAGAACTATTGCAGAGGAAAAATAAGGATGAAACCCCAATTGGAGTGGGTTGAAGAGAGAGTAGGATATAGCAAATATAGATAAATCTTTTGATGAGTTTGGCTATAGAGGGGAGCAAAGAAAATAATTAGCTAGCAGAAACAAGGATCATCTGGAGAAAATTTTGTTTTCTTACGGAAGGGCACTATTAAGGAATATGACAGTGACCTAATGAAAATGTGATCATTCATAATGGGGTAGATGTGGTGGGATGGCCACACCTGAAATCACTGAAGCAGGGAAGGGGAGGAACAGCAGATATTCATGAATGATAATAGAGTTTATCATAGATTGTTCGTTAACATATTTGTATTCACTGCCTGAAAGATGGTCATAGATTGTTCCTTAACATATTTGTATTCACTGCTTGAAAGATGGAAATGATAGATAATGCATTATGTATCTGATTTAGCAAGAAAGATAGGAGACAACACCATCCAGCAGATGGCATTTTTAAAAGTAGGTAGGGAGTGGGGAGTTTTGGCCCTAATAATAATGACAAAGACATATATACAAACACATACCATGTGCTAGGTATTGTTCTGAGTGTTTTACACTTAATTCTCACAGCTGTATGAAAACAAATCTAAAGATTTGGCAAATTTATGTACAGTGACATATTTTAAGTTAAAAAAGACACCATCTATTATTTTTTATTATTTTCCACTTTGGCCAGCCTTTTCACGTTAGGTAAGAGGGTTTGTACTATACTAAATGTACACTTTTACATGCACAGAGTATCTCTTCAATGATTCATAAAAACTGGTTGTCCCTGGGGTGTGGTTTCAACTCCTGTTGAAATCTTTCTATATTATATTAGTATGCTTAACTGAGTAAATAATTTAACCTTTCTTTGGTGATTCAGGTTTTTGCAGTGAGTCCACACTTTTTGACCATTTCTTCTTCAGCAAATAGATAAAATATTAGCTTATATTCTCACCATTTGTCTCATTTAGATTAAAGTTAAATGCTAAATAAAAATTCTGGTCATTTGGGGGGCTTGTGGGAGTCTAAATAGTTGGATTTAAGATCGTCAGAATTTTACTGTCTGATATTTGCCAGCATATATATGTCTGCTTCAGAATTATTTGACATGCATTTAATTTTAAATCTTTCATTATATGATATCCTTATAGTATTTTCTGTCTTTGGCAGGAATTAAAAGGTGGAAAAGCTTATGCAAAGGTAAGCAGATGTTTTTTAACTGTTTTGGAACATGTAATGTTGCTTATTGCTACTTATAGGCTTAAAAATTAAATTGTTTACTCTTCTAATATCTGTTCAAGCTTGGCTCTTTTTGTATGCAACTTGGAGATTGAACAGTTGGATCCAACAGTAAATTATAGGCATATTCTTTCTAAATGCTGATTATGGGATATTATTCTTCAGATTCAGCCTCCCTGCTAGAGGATGATCTCTAGTTTGCATTAAGCCATAGCATGTGATAATTCAAAGGATCTCACCTGGGAAGTGTTGCCAGGCCCACCTCCCCCCACTGTAAGAGGACCTGTCCTTTATGCTGTCTTAGCACTCTGTGTATACATGATCAGTACTGCTCGTTTTTACTTTTACTAGCTATGTGGAATTACTAGTGAATGTGCTCACCTTTTTGCTGACTAGAAGGAATTAGTAACAACATTACCAGAAATTCACATAGTCCTTTTGTATTTCCAGTCTCTGTGAATAGTACCTCCATCAATCCAGTCACCTGAGCTGAGAGATTGTACACTAGTCTTTTTTTTTCCCGTAACTTTTTAAATTTTGTTTTTTATTTTTGTAGAGATGGGGTCTTGCTATGTTACCCAGGCTGGTCTCGAACTCCTGGCCTCAAGTGATCCTCCTGCTTTGGCCTCCCAAAGTGCTGAGATTACAGGCATTAACCACCATGCCTGGCCCCTGTACACTAGTTTTAACTTCCATATCTACCGAACACCCTAAATCTAGTTGGTTGCAATGCCAGGATGTTCTTTGTTAAAGTAATAGAAAACCTTCCTCAACTAGAGATTTTTCCAATGTTACAAAACAAGGAGATGTGAGATAGACTTGCTTAAAAACTGGTCAATCCACTGACTGAAGAACATCATCAAGAACTCATATTATTTTTCTCTTTCCATTCTGCCATTCTCTATGTGATGACTTTGTTCTTGGCCAGCTCCCCTCCTGGACACCAGGTGGCTGGCTGCTTAATTTTAAGTCAACACATTCACATATGACAAAAATCCAGCTGCTTCTCCCTGTATTACTTTGTTTTGAGTGAGGAAACATTTCTTAGATGGCCCTCAGAGGGTTTTCCCATACCTTTCATTGGCTGGAACTGGATTATATGCCCACCCTAAACTAGTTGTAGGCAATAAGAATGGATTGCCGTGGTTAGCTTAAACTAATCACAATCTAACAATGAGCTAGGGTTTGGGTTTCTTTCCTTGTACACATGGATGAACTGAGGCTGGACACCTGAATAAAACCAGGGTTTTGTGGCTGGGCGTGGTGGCTCATGCCTGTAATCCCAGCACTTTGGGAAGCTGTGGTGGGAGGATCACTTGAGCCCAGGCATTCGTGACCATCCTGGACAAGATGGTGAGACCCTGTCTCAGTAAATAAATAAATAAATAAAATAAATCAAGGCTTTGCTATCAAGGAATAGCAGGGCATTGATTCTGGGCTAGGCAAACAACAAGGTCTGCTGTAATTGACCAGTCCTCTTGATTTTTCACCTCTAAAAAGGTCTTGAAACCATACCTTCTCTCCATTCCCAGGGCCACTGCCTCAGGTTATGCCTTTGTTATTTTTTATTTACAGCCTGCACTGGCCTTCTAGAGTCTGTCTCTGTTATCTCCCTCCATCCTCCATATTATTGCCAAAGTAATCTTTCTAAAATTAAAACATGATCATATCATTCCCCCATTTTTAGTCCTTTAGCAGCTATTCATTGCTTATAAAGGAAAATGAAAATTTCTTAATTTACATGTGTCTGGCATGTAAGACACATCTTGTCATCTCTACTGTCATCTGCACATGAACACACACATAAACACTCATACACTCATCCTTATGCCTCACACATACCACCCTCACAAACCTCCTGGAGTATCCCATGCTATCTTAGCCTTTTGATTTGTAACTTGATGTTTTTTCCTGCCATGCTTATATTTCTCCCTCCTCTTGTCCTGTCAACTCATGTATCATTAAAGACTCAACTTAGGCATCCCTCCCCACTGAGAACTTTTCTTTTCCTCTCTTTCTTGTAACTGTGTCTTCCTCTATCACAGCACTTTCAAACGCATTAAAGATCTGTTCACTTTTCTGTCCTCCCCTATTAAAGAGTAGGAATGACTTCCATATTACCTGAAATGTGGATGCTGAAGATTATTTCATGAATGAATTAATATCTGGGACAAATACAGCTAGTGTTTATGTATATATGCCATTTCATGAGACAGTTACTCAGTGAAGCCAAAGAAAAAATCATAAGGAAACAGACTTTCTGGTTCTTCACTAGAATGGAAGCTCTTTCAAGGCAGAGTAGGTGTCCTGTTCATCACTGTTTCCCAGTGTCTACAACTGGGCCTGTCATATAAAAGATGCTTGATAATATTGACTTCACTCATTAGTAACTTTTAGCCTGAAATATCACATTGACATGCCCCACCTTTTAATATACTTTTTAATAGGGGCTGTCTTAGTTAGTTTGGGATGCTATAGCAGATTACCGTAGATTAGGTGATTTAAACAACATTTATTTCCCACAGTTCTGGAGGCTGGGAAGTCCAAGATCAAGGTGCTGGTGGATCCAGTCTGGTGAGGGCCTGCTTTCTGCTTTGCAGATGTCTGTCATCTCATGGTGTCCTCAAAAGAGCAGAGAAAAAGGAAGCAAGCTCTCTTGTGTCTTGTTAAAAGGGCATTAATCCATTCTTGAGGACTCCACTCTCATGACCTAATTACCTCTTATAGGCCCTGCCACCTAATACCACCCTTTTGGGGGTTAGGGTTTCAACATATGAATTTTGGGGGGACATAAACATGCAGGCATAAGAGGCGCTGATCAGATTCTCCCCTTTTTTAACTTATTGACATTGTAATATACCAACATTACAATAGTAGATGGTAAGCCAATGGGCTATTCTTTTATTCAACAAATGTGTATTAAGTGCCAGGCACTGTTCTTGGTACTATTCTAAGTACTGGAGATACAGCAGTGAACAAAACAGACAAATCCCCTGCATTTGTGGAGCTTACATGCTAATGGGAGCAGGGGTTGTTGGAGGGACAGACAATAAGCAAATATGAAATATGTGTGTACATGATGTGATGGTAACTACTAAGGAGAAAAATAGAGCAGGTAAGGGGTGGAAGGCGGTAACTACAGGGTAAGGGAGAGAAGAGGGATGTGATATAGGATGGTCAGGGAAGGCCCCTTTAGAGAGATGACTTTTAAACATTGACCTGAATGGAGTAAAAGAGAAAGCTATAAGAAAATCTGAGAGACAGCATTTCCCGCAAAAGAACAGTAAGTGCTAAAGGCCTTGAAGTGATCTTGGCATTTTCAAGAAAGAGGACATCGTGGCTGCCAGAGTAAATGAGGAGGAGGAGGAAATGAAGTTGGCCAGGTAGCCAGGCACAGAGGAATAGGAGACCGCAGAGAAAACTCTTTCAAGAGGAACGAGATCATGACCTTTTCAGGGACATGGATGGAGCTGGAATCCATTATCCTCAGCAAACTTATGCAGGAACAGAAAACCAAACGCTGCATGTTCTCACTTATAAGTGCAAGCTGAACAAATGTTGATCACATGGACACAGGGAGGGGATCAGCACACACTGGGGCCTGTCAGGAGGGGGCGGGGGGAGCAAGAGCATCAGGAAAAATAGCTATTGCATGCTGGGCTTAATACCTAGGCGATGGGTTGATAGGTGCAGTAAATCACCATAGCAAACTATGTGACAAACCTGCACGTCCTGCACATGCACCCCAGAACTTAAAATAAAATTTAAAAAAAAACTCTTACAAGAAATTTTGCTGTAAAGAGGGCCAGAAAAATGGTTCAATAGCCTGGAGAGAGACAAAGGGTGAGGTTTTGTTTTGTTTTCTTTTGTTCATTAAAGTAGGAGAAAATCCAGCATGTTTGTGTGGTTTTGGGAACGATCCAGCAGAGAAGGGAAATTTTAGAATGC
Organism: Pongo abelii; assembly: GCF_028885655.2. NCBI lineage: Eukaryota > Metazoa > Chordata > Mammalia > Primates > Hominidae > Pongo > Pongo abelii. The sequence continues at coordinate 124,131,907 of NC_071985.2, read as the reverse complement.
ACAAGAGCAGAAAGCATAACTGAAGTGATTAACTTGAGTGGGCGAGAGGAGAGTGGTTGGCCTCAGACAGTACTGTAAGTGGGAAAGCAAGCATGTGGGCACAGATGCAGGTAGGTGAGTGGATGTCACTGGCAGTAAAAGCTTATGGAAGTTAAGTGCTCTTTTGATTGCTTTAATTTTCCGATTGAAATAGGAAGTAAGGTCATCAGCAGAGAGTGAGGATGAGAAAGCGATGTTGGAGGGTCAACGAGAAGGATAATGTATGAATCATAATAGGGTGCACTGATAATGTGTGATCAGTCATGTAAGTATTCACATGCCCAGTTGGATATGGCTTTGTCCTGGACATATCCAAGCTTTTTCTGCTGATCTTTTGCCCCTCTAAGAGAGGCAATAAGACAGCTGGGTGCAGTGGCTCACACCTGTAATCCCAGCACTTTGGGAGACTAAGGCAGGCGGATCACGAGGTCAGGAGATCGAGACCATCCTGGCCAACACGGTGAAACCCCATCTCTACTAAAAATACAAAACAAAAATTAGCCGGGCGTGGTGGTGGGCACCTGTAGTCCCAGCTACTTGGGAGGCTGAGGCAGGAGAATGGCGTGAAGCCAGGAGGCAGAGCTTGCAGTGAGCCAGAGCTTGCAGTGAACCAAGATCGTGCCACTGCACTCCAGCCTGGGTGACAGAGCGAGACTCCATCTCAAAAAAAAAGAGAGGCAATAAGACAAGAGTAACCATGTGCAAATTAGGTGGATATTACTCCTGCCTGATGTGTGTCTGACTTATTGCATTTGGGGCTTGTGGCCCTTCAGCTGCTCTCTGGGTTCTTATTCTTCATTCTTTTTGTACCAATTAAAAGCTATTAAAATAATGCTCCAGCCTGCAATTAAAATATTCATCTTGAATGCCATTTATATGTGCCCACTGTGTGTTTTAAAACCCTAAGGGAAACAACTTAGAATCACAGCAGTTTTTGAAATGTATAATACTTTTTATTGTATATTTATGGAAATATGCTTAATAAGTTGCAACTCAATTCATTTTTTGTTAATAAAAAGACTGTATATAGACTTAGCTTGCTCAAAAAATGATATAATGATATAATGGGGTTGATTTGTTCTACCACATGGAAATGAGAGACAGGGTTGAGCAACAACAGAGGAAAGACTATAGGGCAACCTTTGGCAGCTGCAGAAAATGGGGACTGAACCTGGGCAGTAATAACAAGAAGGAACAGGTTTGAGCTGAACTTCTGACAGCAGCAGAGGGGATTGATGTGGGGCAGAGCTCTGAGAAAGGGAGGAATTAGGTTTCATAAAGAGAGATTCAGTTCAAGGATGATCAGCAAGGCAAACGTGGAAGGTAGTGAAAGAGAAGGCACTGGTACCAAAGAAAATAGGTGATTCACTGAAGTCACTCCAGTTCTTGCATGGGGAGTGAAAACTTAATAACCTGCAACTATCTGCCTTCACCAGTGGTTAACTTGGCATAGAACCGGACCCAGAATAGGGAGAGAAGAGTCTAATCATTCTTTTCTATGTGTATGCAAATTATCACTCTTGGTTTGCTAGTATTTCCCACAGGGTGATGTAAATACCACTACTTGCAATGATTTTAGCTGTTTGATGTACATTATTTTTACTTTAACAGTAATATATATTCTTTAATGTATATAGAAAAAATATATTTACCACATCAAATCTGATTTCAAAGATCCTGTTGCTGAACACAAGAGTAGAATAAATAAATTCATATAAAAGGTGAACCAATTTAAAAACACAAAGCAAATAATAGAACAGGTATTAAGATGTCAGAAATTGCAAATAAATGAAGTTGGAGAAAACCTGTCTAGGGTATGGGTTGAATATTTATTTTCAGGAGCATATGATAGAAGCCTACTAGATAGTCTATTAATATAATTCTCTTTCTTTTCATAGCTGGGCTTTGCAGATCTAAACCTGGCAGAGTTTGCTGGATCAGGAAATACCACTCGCCGCTGTTTACTGGAAGGCTATGATACCAAAAATACAAGACAGGATAATTCCATTCTTAAAGTAAGCACGTTTCAGGATTTACTTGTCAAGAATAAGATTATCTGCCTTTAAATAAGTAATAAAGACTTATTAAATAAGCCTTTAAATAATTAAAGGCTTATTATCTGCCTTTAAATAAGATTATCTGCCTTTAAATTTATATTTAAAATATAATAAAATTTATATTTAAAAAATATATAAATAAATTTTTTTATTTATATTTAAATAAAAAAAACTTTAAATAAGATTATCTGCCTTTAAATACTTGTCCACATATGCTTAGGACAAGATGTGAATCAATGCTGATATAGTAAACTGACCATACCACTGAAGTATTCGTCACTTAGGGAAAAACCCCATCTAAGTCACAAATGCAGTGAAAAGTAACAAATGTTCACCTTCATGGTCCTAAGGTGTTTTTCTTTGATGTTTTGAACATTCAGAGAATACATACACCACTGCAACATAAGAGCTCATTGGGAGGAAGGAGCATGATGAATTAAATGAATACCTTAAAATGTTTGTAGCTCCCATAAGGTGATGTACAGAGCAGCTGTGATAGGTACATAGAAGCCACTGGGTTCTCTTGTAAACTAGTGAAGTGACAGATGGAACCCACTTCTGGGCATCTGCCCGGCTTTTTCCAAGTACCGTCAGGAGCTATGTGCTCTAGTAATGAGTACAAATGTATACTTCATAGAGTTAATTGTAGTATTAAATGAGATTAATTGAGAAAATATTTGTAAAGTACTTTGCACCTGGGAAACCCCATTAGATAGACCTTTTGCAGTGTTTCAGTTAGGTTACCCCATGATGGTAAGTTATCTAATAAGAAAGGAAAATAATTCTGAGTAAAAACTGGTGTTCAAAAGTTAGTGAAGCAAAGAATTACCTTATACTCTACAGTTTTCAAACTTTTTTGCAACAAATCTTAAGCTCTGAACATACGAAAATGTGTAAAATGGTTATTATGGCCAGTCCAATGCATAAAGTGGTTTTTGTAACCCTCACACAAATTTAGCAGCTGGAAAGAAAGGTGGGACAGCGAGTTGATATGGGAAGGAAAATGTTCAGAAGACAAGGAAGAAATTAGAAAAGTATCACAATATAAACTTCTGTATACATCATTTGATTGCATAGTTTTGTGGTTTTATAATTCTAAAAAGTTTTCAAAGCACTTGCCCATATCTCCATGAGATGAACAGGATTAGACAGATGAGGATAGATTGTTATTCACATTTTATAGATGAAGAGCTGAAACTAAAGTATCTCACAAAAGTAGTCAGTGGCAGAGCTGGGACCACAGTGCATATCTTCTGCTGCCTGATCAGGGTTCTTATTTCCTCGTATTTCTTACATGAAAAGATGGATAATTCTTCTCAGAATGACAGTGTTATCATTGGAAGTTGAAATAACTTTTTAATTTCAGGCCCTCACTTTCGTAAGAGCCAACTCATGGAGTAGTTTCCTTCTGGCTTCCCATTCATCCTTCCACACTGTCTCTCCCACTTTGTCCTACAAAAAAAAAAAAAAAATGCTCTTTGAAGATCGTGCCATTCAGTCATAACACTCTCTCCTTTCCTAATCTGTGCCATCTCCTGACCCCTTAGGTACCTTCTCGCTCCTATCCATTGATGACTTAGCTCCTGGCTCACAGTTTTTCTCTATAGTTCTTCTCAGGTCATCATTTTTCCATAGCTTCACCATCTGTGCAGGCGAGCTAGCCCTGTGGACTATCTTATCTATATTTTCTCTCCTGATAGCTGATCTTCTATGAGTCTAAGGCTTCTCAGTTCCTTAAACTCCCTGTCTCCAGCAATATTTTCCTCCTCCTCATCTCAGTTCCTACTCCCATGGTCACACTCTAGAGTCTAGACCTTTTTACTCCTAGAAACTTCGCCCCCAAAAAAATTTCAATTTGAAGTTTTCTTCCTCCTACCACTATCCCTTATGTTTCCAGTCCTCTTAGTCTCCTACTCACTTAGCTATCTTTAACCTTACCACTTTCCCACTATCCATCAGCCCTGACTTGCTTCTGCTTCCCTGTCTATCCAGCTTAAATTTCATGGGTCCTTATATAAGGGCAGGAGTTCGAGACCAGTCTGGGCAACATAGTGAGAACCCCATCTCTAAAAAAAAAAAAAAAAAAATACTCCTGGCTCCTCTGTCCCTGTCTCCCTGCATTGTCTGAATAATCCCCAACTTTTGTTAACTCAGTTATTAAATATCTACCCTTGCATGCTGAGCATTGCTGAAGAGAATCATACAACCAGACTAGCTGCCGTTACTAAAGCCATGCTCACTGCCATCTGGCAGTCATACTCCACTTCCTTCATATGCTTCCTTTCTCAATTTTAGATATTCTGTCTCATACCTTTTTTCTCCTCGTATCCCAACACATTATTCTTGCTCTCAGATACTGACCTTGCCTTATCCTATTGAGAAAACAGAAGCCATTAAACTCAAATTCCTCATCTTCCCATCATAGACTTTACCTGCCTCTCCCGCCTTATCCTTTTTGTCTCCTGTTACAATGGATGGCATGTCCCCTCTCCTGTCAGAAGTCAGTCCTTCCTCTTGGCTTCTGGAATCCAAAGTTTGCCTAATCAAGAGCTTTACCCCTTAGATTATCCCCTCTTCTCATCATCTCTACCTCGAATGAACTATCCTCATCAACATATAAAGAAACAGCTCCACTGTCTCCCATATTTATAAAAAAAGACAAAAATTAACCTCTCATCTTCTCCAACTACTGTCCCACATCTCTGTTCTACTTAACTATTCAGTTCCTTAAAGCTGTATGTGCCGTCTCCATCTCCTTTTTGAGACATCCATGATATTCAAGAGTGCAGTTTTGATGGAGTTGGAAAGCAGACCTCAGGGTTCTATGAAAGAAGAGATGATGAGGAAATCAGTGCAGCAGGATAGATTTGGCATTTAAAGAGAAAAAATAGTCATGGAGGTGCTGGGATGAGGAGATAGGAATGAAATAAGGCTATATAAGATACATGTCATCCATTAGCTGCAGAACATACAACAATGTACATATTCTTGTATTCATTAAGACTATGAATTTTGCTATGTGCAGCCCTGGGATCACATCTCAGCTCTGCCCTTTACTAGTTATCTGGTTTTTAAAATATCACTTAATCTCCCTGAGGTTAAAATGAAAATAATTGCTCTCTCCTAGGAATACTGAAAATTAAAGGAAATAATGCATATTAAACACATAGCTTATGCCTGGCACATAATGAATTCTCAAATCATGATTGTTGTTAATGTTGTTGTTACTATTACCATTATCATTATTATTCCCATAAGAACATAAAGAGGTCCTATGACTGACTGTTAAAGGTAGTCAGCAACTAGAGAATAGCAGCATCTTAGAAAATATTTGAAAAGCTTTAAATCCTGGCTGGGCACAGTGACTCACACCTATAATCCTAGCACTTTGGGAGGCCAAGGCAGTAGGATCACTTGAGGCCAGGAGTTCAAGATCAGCTTGAACAACATAAGCAAGACCCCATCTCTGCAAAAAAAAAAAAAAAGAAAGAAAAAAAAAGAAAAAGCCAGGCATGGCGTCTTATAGTCCCAGCTACTCAGAAGGCTGAGACAGGAAGATCATGAACCCAGGAGTTTAAGACTGCAGTGATCTGTGATAGCACCACTGCACTTCAGCCTGGGTGACAAAGCAAGACCTTATCTCAAGAATTTAAAAAAAAAAAAAAAAAAAAAAAGCTTTAAATTCTGATCTAAAGCTGGAACAAAGGCCAGAAGCTTTTTACTCTTAGAAGCCACCAGCTGGCATCCCTTGAAACATCAACGTGGCAACTTGAAGGAAAACATTACCAGACACTTAGGTACCACAGGAATTTGGGAGTAAAGACAGATAGATTAGCACAGCCACACCCCCACAGGATTATTACTGGTGAACTATTATTGCTATTTGTTTCCATTATTTCCATTCTGATTTTTGCAGTTTTGAGGTTTTGAATGTTAAAAATGATTTTAATCTATATGGAGCAGTAATTGAATATTGAATAGAACCCACTTCTTTTTTTTTTTTTTAATAGATACAGGGTCTTGCTCTGTTGCCTAGCGGGAGTGCAGTGGCATGACCATAGCTCACTATAACCTCAAACTCCTTGGCTCAAACAGTCCTCCTGCCTCAGCCTCCCATGGATATAACCCAATTCAACAATCATTTTATTTAATGCTTTCCCAATAGAAAATATCGGACTAAGTGCTGTGAAGGAAGCATTTTATAATTTTTTATAATCGTGATATTTCTTTTTTTATGTTTAGGTTTTGATCAGTATGCAACTGATGTCTGGTGACCCATGTTTTAAAACGTAAGTTGATACCCAATAAATGGATTATGTATCTAAAAGTATAAGAAAGATTTATTTGTTTAAATTTTTACATTAATATTTTGTAGTGCTTATAGGAAAATACCAGTTAAGGGATAGTTTCTTCCCTGGGAGACTGACCTGACCCTCTTAGAAGTTATGTTTACCTATTACCAAATGAGTTCTCCATACTCTAAATTATTAATGCTATAGGTCTTTCATCATCTTCAGGTTTTGGGTAAAATTATATAAGCAAAAATTTTTAATATAGCTTCTGTGAACATATTCATTTCTTCAATAAACACCTATTAAGTGCCTTACCATGTGTTAGGCCATATTCTAGATACTAGAGAAACAGCTGTGAACAAAATAGATTAAGTCCCTGCCATCCTGGAGCTTATATTCAGGAAAATGGACAATAAGCTAACAAGTAAATATATAATATACAAACAGTCATAAGCACTTTGGAGAAAAAGGATGGGAGGGCCATCGTGAAGAGAAGTGTTGCTATTCTATATATAGTAGTCAGGGGAGGCCCCCCCCAGTAAAGATGATATTTGAGTAGAGACCTGAAGGAGGTGGGAAGCAAATCACACCGGCATTAGGGGAAAGAGTATTTGAGGTAGAGGAAACAAGGACAAAGACCTTGAGGGAGAAGTGTTCTTGGCACGTTCAAGTAGCTGCCTGGAGAGCAGCGGGTCTAAAGCAGAGTGAATGAAGAGGCGGGTGATAGGAGATGAGGTCAGATGATAAGGAGTCTTGTGGCCATTATAAAAAGGACTGCCACTCACACTCTGAGTGAGATAGAAAAGCTATTGGAGGTTTTGAGCAGAGGAGTAAAATTATCTGACTTGTGGCTGCTAGATAGGGAATAGACAATCTGTAGGAGTAACAAAGGGGACAGGGACACAAATAAGTAGATTAAAGGCTGTTTTCAGTAATCCAAGGTTTTGAGCCTGAGTAACTGGAAGAATGGTGCTCTCATTTGTTGAGATGAGAAAGACAAGAGGAACAAATTGGGAGCTTGGGTGTTAGACGTTTTAAATTGGAGATCCCTATTTAACATCCAGCGGGGCATGTCAAGTAGGCAGTTGGTGGATAGATCAACTAGAGTCCAGTGGGGAGATCTGGGCAGGAGATAGAAGTTTGGAAATTATTACATCATCAGCATACAGGTAGTAATTAAAGCCATGAAACTTGAATAAATAACTAGAGGGAACGAGTAGAAATGGAAAAGGACCAGAAACTGAGGTGGGGACACCCCAGCGTGTTAGAGGTCGGGAAGATTGGGAAGAAGAATGAGCAAAGAAACCACCAGTGTGATCAGAGGAGGAAAGCAAAGCAGAGTCCTGTCCTGAAAACCAAATGAAGAAACGGCCTTAGAAAGGCACGAATAAGCACCTGCGTCACACGCTGCTGGAGTGGGTCTCAGAAAATGAAGACTAAGGATTGACCCTTGGAATTTGCAGTATAGAGACCGTTGATGACTTTGGCAGGCACTTTGGTAGAATGCCCTTAGACTAAAGCCTTTTGAGCGTGGGTTAAAGAGAGTTTGGGAGGAGAAAAATTGGAGACAGTGAGTATAAACAATTCTTATGAGGGGTTTTGCTATAAAAAAGGAACAGAAAGATGGGGTCATAAGTAAAGAGAGGATTTGGAGTAGGGCAGGTTTTGTTCATTTTTAAGATGGAAGATGATATAGCATATTTGAGTACCGATAGTATTGGCTCAACAAGAGGGAAAAACTGATGATCCAGAAAAGGGACTGTTGCTAGAACAGCACCCTTGGATTGTTGGAGGGAGGAAGGCAGAGAACATGGCTACTGATGCAGGTAGAGGAGAAATGGAAGCATATAGAAGTTCTTTTCCAGTTGCTTCAGATTTCTTAGTGAAATAGGAAACAAAGTGCTCATTGAAAAGCAAGGACAGGGAAGATAGAGGAAGGGGTTTGAAGAAAGGAGAAGGTGTGCAGAAGTCCTCGCAGAGAGTGAGCGTGAAAGGAACAGGGAAACGCAGGATTGCCTGTCAGCAGCCTTGAGGACACTTAATGATTAAAAATGAAAGTTCATTGATATCATTGAAATATCTGAGAAAAATACACATAGAAAACTAAAGAAAACATTACCTCCCTATGTATCAACTTCATGTTTTTAAGAGCTGTAACTTAGAAAGCAACATCTGGCCAGGCGCGGTGGCTCACGCCTGTAATCCCAGTACTTTGGGAGGCTGAGGCAGGAGGATCACTCTACAAAAAATACAAAAATCAGGCGTGGTGATGCACACCTGTGGTTCCAGCTACTTGGGAGGCTAAGGGGAGGATTGCTTGAGCCTGGGAAGTGGAGGTTGCAGTGAGCCAAGATTGCACCACTATACTCCAGCCTGGGTGACAGAGCAAGCCCCTGTCTCAAAAAAAAAAAAAAAAAAAAAATCAATTCTTGATTAAAACCACACATCTTCCTATAACTTAGTCTTCCTGTGCTGTCTTCTCATAAACCATGGTTTCCTGACTCCTTTATTTTCTGCTTTCTTGGGATTAAACCAATATTGCTATACTATTTTTGGTGTCTCAGGTAACTGTTTTTCTAGTGGAGTAAGATTTAGGGTAAAATAAGAAAATGAGCAGCAAAACTTAGTAGAAGAAAATAAATTGATCATTCCTTCTCATAAACTTTTTATGGATATTCCCTTTGTTGCCCTTTCTCTTCCCTTTTCTGTCTACTTAAACTCACATATTGAAGAGCTTGAAAGTAGATCATGTAATGTTTTATATTATCTCCATAAATTTAATTCTGACAATCTGGAGTTTATATTTACAGAGAAAGACTTTTGTAATTCATAAAAATAAGCAGACATTACCTAATTCCAAATACATAAAAGTATTTTTCGAGAGAATCAAACCCTCAGTAGTTTTTCTTTTCTCTTTGAAATTGTTCAAATGTCATTGAAAAAGGGGAAATTCTAACACATTCATACACTTGCACATACTGAATATGTACTGAATAGAAAAACATTTTAACTACTGATGTAAAAAGTAAATTAGTTTTATCAAGTTATATTTAAATATATGTCAAATATGTAAAATCACATTACTTTAGAGCTGAAAAGAATGTTGGAAGTTGTCTAATCCAGTGATTGTTTTTTAGACTATTTAGCTACAAAATCCTTTGCTCACATATATTATGAAAGCCAGACACGGTGGCTTATGCCTGTAATCCCACACTTTGGGAGGCCAAGGCAGGTGGGTCACTTGAGCCCAGGAGTTCACGACCAGCCTGGGCAACATGGTGAAACCCCGTCTTTACCAAAAAATAAATTAAAAAATTAGCCAGGCGTGGTGGTGCGCCTGTAGTCCCAGCTACTCAGGAGTCTGAGTTGGGAGGATCCCTTAAGCCCAAGAAGCTGAGGTTGCAGTGAGCCAAGATCATGCCACTGCACTCCAGGCTGAGTGACAGAGCAAGACCTGTCTCAAAAATAAAGCAAATATATTATGAATCCTAGTATATAAAATTTTACTCTATATCCCCTCCAACTTAGGTAAGATAAGAGTAGATTTTCCATTGAGCACACTCCCCTACCTACTTCCAGAAGTCCCTAAAGGAGATCATGAAACCAGTTTTAAAAGTGTCGGTGTAATCCAAGTTCTCATTGTACAAATGAGGAAACCGAGTAACAGAGCAATTGCGTGACTTTGCTCAATATCTTTGTCCAGAACAAAGATGTAAATAACTGCTGGAGGGCTTCATTCTACTATTCTCTCCTTTTGTCTATCTTTAAATTTTTCATGATATAAATTGTTTTAAATTTACTTGAGAAACAAGAGTACAGCAGATCCTTAGTCTCAAGTTTAAATCCTAGTTTTAATATATTCTGAGCAGAAGATCTGTGACATAGATTGTATAATTCTTCTGAAGCACCAATTATATACTATAAGGCCAGAATTTATGAAGAAGACAGCTGGTAAGTCAGCCTAACCACCTACCCTAAACTTTATTGCATAGTTCTCTACAACCCATTAAATACCCACCAACTCTTGTAAAAGAATGAAACTCACTCTGAAAAGCGCTAATAAAGAAAAAAGATATTTTGAGAGAGAAAGTGTATACTCAGCTTGCATTTGGAAATCTGGTGGCAAAGCAGATCTAGGGGTGATATAAGTCTCTTGAATAGCAAGGTTCTGACGCGTTCATACTCCAAAAGGAAGGAAATTATCATTTGTGAAAATGATTTCACGAATGTTACTGTCTCTCAATTCTTAAAACAACTCTGTAATATAAATATTATCCATATTTTTGAGTGAGGACATTGAGACTAAGAGGTTAAGGAATTAATTCTTCCAGGGTCCCAGGATGCAGTCATTCATTCAGTACATGTGTATTGATTGCCTGCCACATGCCAAGACTTAACAAGCTAGAAAAGACCAGCCCCTGCTCTGAAGGGATTCACTGATTATGTGGGAGACAGGCACACAGCATACAATGTCACTGGGGCACACAGGATAGGATCCCTAGCCACAGTTCTTTCAAAGCCAGGGAAATCTTTACTGAGAAGGGGACACTGAGCTAAGTTTAGGGGATGACTAGGAATTTACTGAGCACAGGAGGTAGGTAGGGACACCCTAGGAGAGAAAACAGTGTGCACAAGTTTATGCCATCGTTACAGGGCATTGAGTATTTAAGAAATGTCAGGTAGGTAATGTTGTCATTTTATGAGGTCATTTTTCACATATTCTTAACATTACTATAAAGCAATCAAATTAAAGTAATCCCATCTCTTTTTCTATGCTTGATCCACATTAAGTGATTTCAGATGAGGGATGTAAAAGCGTTTTCAGAACAAAAGGGGTAATAGAACGGAAACTGGCACATGGCAAGCACTCAGTGATTATTTATTCAACAAGACTGAGTTGTCCAGGGAGGTAAGAGAGCTGCCAGCCCCATTAAAAGGGTAAGAATTTTTAGACATGCAGGCATGAGTCAGCCATCAGTGATTAATGACTATGACTATAGGCTCCATTCTTTGTGTTTCTTCTGTATATTAGTTTTTCCCATGAAATATTTAATGCAGGGTGTTTTTTTTTTTCCCCCACAAAGCTATTTTACATTATTTGAAAATACAGGCCAGGCGTGGTGGCTCACGCCTGTAATCCCAACACTTTGGGAGGCCAAGGTGGACGGATCACCTGAGGCCAGGAATTCAAGACCAGCCTGGCCAACATGGCGAAACCCTGTCTCTACTAAAAATACAAAAATTAGCCAGGCATGGTGACGGGCACCTATAATCCCAGCTACTCAGGAGGCTGAGGCAGGAGAATCGCTTGAACCTGGGAGGCGGAGGCTGCAGTGAGCTGAGAGCACGCCATTGCGCTCCAGCCTGGGAAACAAGAGCGAAACTCCATCTCAAAAAAGAAAAAAGAAAAAAGAAAATACAGCTGTTGGTAATTGAAGAGGCAGGTCTAGGCCAGACTGCAAATTCTAAGAGATTTGAGTTTTGTGCCGAAGGAGCTATGGAAAGGTTTTAAATAAGAGAGTAACATGTTCAGAAGCAAGTTTCAGAAAGACCACAGTGATGGTAACATGGAGTAGAGATTGGCAGACCAGCAAGGAGACCCTTGCAGTCAGCCAGGAGAAAGGTACAAAGGCCAAAACTCAAGTAATTAGTGGAGATGGAGAAGAGATGATGAATAGGAAAAATACTAAATGAGGATCTGAGATTTGGAAATTGATTGGACATGGGAAAATGTTATTAGGAAGGAGGCAGAGGTGATATCCATAATTCTAGTTTTGGTGACTTTGTGGATTGCAATGACATTTACAGAGAGAATACAAGAAGAAAACAGTTTTGGGAAAGATGAGTTTAGTTGGGGATATATTGAGTTTCATGTACCTGTAGGACAAATACTTGAAAGCGTCTCAATAGGATATGTAAGTCTAGAATTTAGGAGATCCTAGGCTGGAAATAGTCAATAAATGCAATAGATTTAATAGCAATCTTAAATGTCTCTATCCCCAAGAATCCGAGTAGTCTGAGAACTCCATTAAGAATAACAGGGTAAGAATTTAAGAATTGCCATAAAGCAGGTTAGCTGCCTGATTCCTTCAACCAGCTCCCTGTTTTATCTCTGGTCACCAAGGGATAGTTTCCAGGAAGATGTGGTTTTCCTCTGCAATATCAGCCTCAAAAGGTTAGGGATTGGCTGGGCATGGTGGCTCACACCTGTAATCCCAGCACTTCGGGAGGTCAAGGTGGAAGGATCACTTGAGACCAGGAGTTAGAGACCAGCCTGGGCAACATAATGACACCCTGTCTCTAAAAAAAAATGTTTTTAAAAGGTTAGGGATGTTTTCTAATAAAAATCCCTATGTTAAAAAGAAATCACAATGGGATCACTAGTCAACAATAATTTATTGTACATTTTGAAATAACTGAAAGAGTCTGGGCACCATGGCTCACATCTGTCATCCCAGCAGTTTGAGAGGCTGAGGCAGATGGATTGCTTGAACCCAGGAGTTCAAGACCAGCCTGGACAACATAGGGAGACCCCCATCTCTACAAAAAAAATTTAAAGTCTCTACTAAATGTGAAAAAAAGCCAGGCATGGTTCTGTGTGCCTATAGTCCCCGCTAACTGGGGGGGGCTAAGGCAGAAGGATTACTTGAGCTGGAGAAGTGGAAGCTGCAGTGAGCCATGATTGCGCCACTGCACTCCAACCTGGGTGACAAAGCGAGACCCTATCTCGAAATAAATAAGTAAAAAATAAGAGTATAATTGGACTGTTTGTAAGAAAGGATAAATGCTTGAGGTGATGGATACCCCATTTACCCTAATGTGATTATTATGCATTGCATGCCTGTATCAAAATATCTCATGTAACCCATAAATATATATACCTACTATGTATCTACAAAAATAAAAAAAAATTTTTTTTTTTTGAGACGGAGTCTCGCTCTGTCGCCCAGGCTGGAGTGCAATGGCGCGATCTCAGCTCACTGCAACCTCTGCCTCCCGGGTTCAAGTGATTCTCTTGCCTCAGCCTCCCACGTAGCTGGGACTACAGATGCATGCCACCACACCCGGCTAATTTTTGTATTTTTAGTAGAGACTGGGTTTCACCATGTTAGCCAGGCTGGTCTCGAATTCCTGACCTCAGGTGATCCACCCACCTTCGCCTCCCAAAGTGCTGAGATTACAGGCGTGAGCCACTGCACCCGGCCAAAAATTTTTAAAGAAAAAAAAACTGTTAGAAATTAAATTTACCCCTCCTTGCTTCACAGCTTTTATGTGGAATAGGAGTATGAATTAACCAATGAAAATAGGTCCATTACTACTCCCAGAGAATCCAATCCAAAAAACAAATCTAAACAACTGGGCCTCTCTGTAGACTCTCCCTGGGCAGGTGAACTGTTTACAGAGATGAAAGTAGAAGATAAAACCATGGATACTATTTAAGAAGTGAGTGGAGCCAGCCAGGGAGCACAGTCTCTGAAGCAGGAGGCACGAGGCATTCTCCTCCCAGCCTGATTCAAAAGGGCTTGGCACTGCCTTCCTCAGCTGAAAGGTGCCGTCCTGAGTTGACAGTTAGAGCAACCCTCCCTTGACCAGTGCTGGGTTCACACTGACAGAGGCCTCTCTTTTTAGGACTCTGTGGAGACAATGCCCTTTTCTTGTTATGTGTTAAAAAAAAAACACCTTTTTCTCTTATGAATTTTATTCAAGTTTTGAAAAGACGCTTATGCGTTATTTGCTGATCTTTATTACTTTCACCCTCAAAGGGTGACAACATCACCAAGCAGTTTATGCCAAGGCTTACTAAGCTCACCAATCAATAACAGTATTGTAAACTTTGAGGCTCCCCCACAACTCCAGTTCGTAAATGTTTATTTACAGGCCTCCCTCCACTTCAATGTCTATACCAATTGCTGGTGAATCTGAATCTTTGCAAGAAGATAGAAAAGGTGGAGAGACTCTCAAAGTGCATCTTGGAATAGCAGGTATGGATGTGTGGCTTACTGGTTTTTTAATTTCTGAGAGACTACTTGATGCCCTAAAAATTCCCAAAGCCCTTCCACATTTAAAATTGTGTGGGTATTTGACTTGAAACAGGCCAATAAGAATCAGCAGTTTTAATTTTGTAATTCTTGGCTGATCCAGTGCTTTATTTTGTCTAAAGTATTGTGCTCTGACAGATTAAAAACTAGATGTTACAATGACACTCCCCTCACTGTATGCATCTACTCCCCACAGGTACAACAGGTACTACAGGATTTTTTCCATTTTTCCCATTCCGTTACCCTGCAACTTCTGCCTCTCGGGTGTCGCTTCTCTTCCATGAATCGCTTTCCCTCTGTCAGTGGTTCTCAGGCCCTAGTGTGCATCAGAGTCACCTGTAGGGCTTGTGAAACCACAGGTTGCTGGCGGCAGCAGCCAGAGTGTTTGATTCAGTACATCTGGGTTAGAGCCTGAAGTTTTGTATTACTAAGGCATTCCCACAAGATGCTGATGCTGCTAGTCCCTGACCACACCTTGAGATCCACATTTCCAGACACACTTCTGGCAGCAGTCAGAATCTGCTCCGGAAGTAAAAACATGGTGGTGGGGATAATGTCAAGGTTGCAGGAGGAAAAGGACTTAGGAGCTTCCTTCTTTCGTCAGTATTATGTGAACAGGATGTATTGTTTGAAAGAAGGGAAAGGTGAAGTGATATAATTAACCCTTTCACTACCTTTTAAAATATGCAAATATTTGGTTTCTTATAAATAATGGTGACTGAAATTTCCTGTTTTGGGATCAGTGGATCTTTTGGGAACTTGTAACCATTCCATTAGCTCCTTCTCTTCAGCATGTAAATATTCTGAATTCTTTCTCGTATTGAACAAATGAAAACAAAAACTCCTTAGCCCTACATCCTTCTCTATCTACTGCACTTCCTTAGGCTCCAGCAGGCTGGCGCATGTGCTCATATGCTCTCTCTCTTCCCCCACTCCGCCCCAAATGTATAGAGAGACATCTGTCTCTCTCTCTGTGTGTGTGTGTGTGTGTGTGTGTGTGTGTGTGGAGAGAGAGAGAGAAAGAGATCAGCAAGAGATGATATATGTACCACACACTTCTTATAGCGAAACTTCTAGAAAGAATATACTGTCCATTTATTCCTAAACACATTAGCAATCTGGCTTCCATCATCTGCCCTCTCTTGCTGCTATCCCCAGATACATGATTGTCAAGTCCTGTGGACATTTGTTCTGGTCTTATCTGATGGCCAGTTATTCATTCTTGATGCTTTCTCTTCCCTTGGCTCCTACCTCTCTGACCTTTCCTTTTCTAGCTTCTTAGAGGCTTCTTCATCTTCCTCCAACTTCCCTTTACATATTGATGTTCCACAAGGTTTGGTCCCCTCACTTCCTTGAGCAATACCATCTATACCCTTGGCTTTATCTATCACATAAATGTAAATGTGATTGTGTGATGTAAATGTGATCAAATGCTTTGGGGAAAGGTCCACTTCATACCAAATGTAACACTGAAATCCATCTGTTTCTCTTTCTACCCAGCCAGAGTCTAACTAAGTTCTTCATGATCAGGTCTTATTTATCTCTGTATCCCGAGCAGAAGGCCCGGGACACAGTAGATGTTGAGTGACTGTTGAATAGGCATCCTCAGGTGTCTCTAATTCCACACATCTAGCACAAGTCTTCCTACCTTTTCCTCCTGTCTTTTCTACCTCAGTTTTCCTGACACAAACTTCTGCTTTCTTATTGAGTCCTGCTATTTGTGCCTATGAAACATCTCTCACTCTCAGCTGGATTATGAAAACCTTCACTCTTATGCCCCCTGTTTATCCTGTTGCCAAAGTGTTCTTCCCAAAATGTAGATTCGATCATGTCACACCCTTTCTTAAAGCCACTGAACTGTTTTCTTCTTTAAACTCATAGAAGGTTCTTCATCAACAGCCATCTACTCATCTTTCTGGCCTCTTTTCCCTCAGTTATTATACTCCACTACCCTATATGCCAACTTTTCCAAATGATCTGCTTCCCTACAAAGAAGGCATGCTCTTCCCGGTGCCTTTCCTTGCTCATCTAGCTCAGGAGTTCCCATACGTTGTTCAAGTCCTGGGGTTAACCTCCTCTGTGAGGTCTTTCCCCCATTACCAGGTTGTGTCAGATGCACTGTCCTTTGGAGCTCTTAATAGGTGCTTTTTGGTGCTTGTATTTTTGTACTTACCATATTGTATAAGTTTTGCTTCCACCTCTAAACTCTAAGCATGTATTTTGTCTTATTTATTTTGTACTTCCTATATCTTGTACAGCATTAGGCACCTGACTTGGTAAAATATTAATAAATATTGATTGAATGAATAAATTTTGGAAACCAGAAGATATGTGGATGACTTAAGATCTGGGCCAAACCCAGAAGTAAAGAGCGCTGCATAACTCGATATGAACCAACTTTTTGAGTTCAGATTTTGCTGAATGTTTGCGTTTGGAGCACTGTAGAGATGCTTGGGCCACTTATACTCTGTCCAGAAATGAGAAGCCTTTGCAGAAGGACCAGGTTACTCCAGTATTTTCCTTGTTTTGCAGCATTTGTTGGTCCAACTACATGCAGTATCATTTATAGAATAGCTGCTATAATAGCTATGTTACTCAGTTGCTTTCCTTCTGCTTCTAAGTTAAAAACAGTTCTTGTTTCCAAATATGATTGTGCCCTAGGGAAAATGGTCACAGTTCTGCATTCTCTGGAAGAAGCCTGGTTCTGAAAATATATGATTGGCACCTGGAACATACACATGATCAGAAACTATTAGAAATGGCTTTGACACTGCCTTTTGTACATTTACTTTGAATCTGAATACTATAATCACTTTCTTAAGAACTTTTATTCTCAGTGCTACATCCCATGCTGTGTTGATTTAAGCCACAGACATTGCCCAAATTATAGCCTAGCACTAGCAACACTAACATTAAAGTAATAGAGTACTCTTTAGCTTGCTGTTGTGATGGATTTTTAAGGAAGCAGTATTTCCTTAGAAACCACACTAAAACCTACCAATTTTGTGAACATTTATAAGAATACATCTGAGTCATTTTTATTAGAGAAATACTGAACACTAAAACTATAGCAGTTTTAAGATAGAGTGCTGTTAAATGTTTTGAAAAACAGGAGTTTATTGCACAGACTGAACTAATAAAGGACCGAAATAATTTTTTTAATGTTATGAAAAATATAATTCTTCAGCAAACTAAGGTATTTAAATACTTTGTATATCTTGCAATACAGTTGTTTCCATTGTACTGACTTAAAAGGATGTCCCTCATTTTGTAACTTATTGTTTTGATAATGAACTTGGCGGAGTTTATAAAGTCTGCAGATTAGAATACAAATTGACCATTAACTTTTTGGCAATAAGAATGACATCATGTTATGACATATTACAGATCTTTCAGCAAAGAGTGCCTCTGTTCCAGACGAACTTGGTGCCTGTGGACATTCTAGAACATCAAGCTATGCAAGCCAGCAGTCAAAAGTATCAGGTAGAGGCTAACAGTGAAGTTGAATTCCTTATTGTTCCAAAGGGACTTGAAACTTTTGTGATGTGGGGGAACGATGTCAGATTGCAGAGTGTTTGATATGTGTATTATATCCAAGGTGATTTTCTCTGACAGGGTATAGCACCTGTCACTCCCGGTCATCTAGTTTCTCTGAGCTCTGCCACAGGAGAAATACCTCAGTGGGAAGTACATCAACAGGAGTTGAAAGTATTCTAGAGCCATGTGATGAAATTGAGCAGAAAATTGCTGAGCCAAATCTTGATACAGCTGATAAAGAAGATACAGCTTCAGAAAAGCTCAGCAGGTATCCTTTTAGTTTAAAGAATAAATTTTAATTTTTAAAAAACTTTGTTTTCATAACATAATAAAAAGGAAAAAATGTAATTCTTTTCAAAGATGCCCAGTGAAACAAGATTCTGTAGAATCTCAGCTGAAGCGAGTTGATGACACCAGGGTGGATGCAGATGACATTGTAGAGAAAATATTACAAAGTCAAGACTTCAGCCTAGATTCCAGTGCGGAAGGTGTGTAGATAACTGTTAAGCATAGATTCCTGCAATCCAGGTTTTTGTAATCTGTGTAGTCAGCAGTAAAGAGGCTCAGAACATCATGATACTGACTGTTGCATATTTGTATAGTGAATTTCATGCCTGTAAAAATCTCAAGATAACTTTATAGCTCATTTATTAATGAGAATGAATATTGAATTTAGAAAAAGAACAAATTTTAGTTAAAAGTGATCAATTTTAAATAAAACATTTATTGTGTTTTTAATTATGCCTAGATGTCTACAACGTTCGTATACCTAATGATAGGTATCTACATCTGCTTTTGTTATAAGTGCTTTAAGCCACTGTTGTAATTTGGAGGTGGTCTTAGAACAATAGTGAATAATGGAATCCTTCATTCCCTCCTTAGAATTTTCACTGAAACTGAAAATTTGTATGCCACCAATTTGAAAGGTATAATTACTCATGTTGATGTGAATAGAAAGCACTTAACAATGGACTTATTTTCATTATATAGCTGGGTGTAAAGAGAAGTAATTAAACCTTACTTTGGAAATTTGTAGGAAGAGCTATCTCCATTACTCAGTTAAAAGAAAAAGAGCTTTGGAAACATTGATGAGAAATAACCTTTAGAGTATCTTTTAAATTGCCTATTTTAAAACATGTATGTAACTTTGGTTTTTAAGTTGTTTATTTATCTAATAAACTGAATTGTAAAATATTATTACAATATCAATACTATTTGACAACAGTCTAATAATTGTAATGTAACAACATTTTAAATGTGTATTGCAGAAGAAGGACTAAGGCTATTTGTGGGTCCTGGGGGAAGTACAACCTTTGGCAGTCATCATCTTCCAAATAGGTAAGTAGTACAAATAGTGTCTTATTAAAATATAGACTAATTTTTTTAAAAAAATCATGAGTAGAGGATGATGGTTGCAAAGTTTGTATTAGGCTGAAGCTAGGAAACACAGATAGTAGTAGTTACATGAGAAGAGTTACAGCTCTTAGTGTAGCTCTCAGTTTCCTTAATTCTGGGTATGTTTGACATTATATTTTATAAATTAGTTTTTAATTTCCTTAGAAGTATTTTTAAAGTGTATTAGTCAAGGACCAGTAGACCATTGGGAAAGTTGCAATATAAAAGGACATTTAGAAAAGAGTTCTTAGTCTTTTAAAACATTAATTTTTTATTAATTTATTTTCTAGAGACAGGGCTGTTGCCTAGGCTGGAGTGCAGTGGTGCAGTCATAGATCACTGTAGCCTCAAACTCCTGAGCTCAAGTGATCCTCCTGCCTTAGCCTCTTGAGTAGCTAGGACCATAGGCATGCGCCACTGTGCATCGCTAGTCTGATATTTTAGGAAGAGCAAAGCAAAATTACATTTTCAGTCAATGGTCTTATCTTTTCTGAGCAGTTACACAGCCACTGAGCAACTTAAGCTGCTGTTAACCTTTCTTGTACTCTCCTTCTCTCCACCCAACTGCCATACATGTTAAAACCATCATTCTCAGCAAACTATTGCAAGGACAAAAAACCAAACACCGCATGTTCTTACTCATAGGTGAGAATTGAACAATGAGAACACATGGAGACAGGAAGGGGAACATCACACACCGGGGCCTATTGTGGGGTGGGGGGAGGGGGGAGGGATAGCATTAGGAGATAAACCTGATGTTAAATGACGAGTTAATGGGTGCAGCACACCAACATGGCACATGTACATGTAACTAACCTGCACGTTGTGCACATGTACCCTAAAACTTAAAATATAATAATAAAAAAAAAGAAAAGTTCTGAAAAACCAAATACCATTTTGCTAGTTCAGATGCAGATGAAGAAAAGTCACCTGCCAAACTTACCACTGATTATCAGCACTGCAGCAGATAATAGGGAGCACAGACACCAAGGACAGTGTAGGAATTCTAATCACTCCCTTGCTGCTTAACAACCTGCTCCCCACACTTCTGTGCACTCCTAATTCCATTCCATGTCATATTTATGTAGAGTCTCTGCACAGCTACAGAGTGAGTCACAGTTGCAGGCGGGGAGCCCCTTGAACCAAGACAGTTACTGTATTCTCTCGTGGTCAAAACCTAAAAGGATTTTGCATTCATTTCTTTTACTAATACTCATTTTAATGAGTACCTCCCATTTGTCCAGCACATTACAAGGCTCAAAAATAGAGTAACAGGAAAAACCTACATCAACAATTAATTACAATCAGATATCATAAGTAGGTAAGAGAGAGACATATAAAGCTACTTTCAGGGAGTAATGTGAAAAAGGATTTACAGAAGATGTAACACTATTTAGATCTTTGATTGACTCATCTGCTTATTAAATTCAGTAACTGTTTCTTGGGCCAATTTGTGGGTAAGGATGCAAGTAGAAAAGACCCAGCTCTTACCCTCTGCTGGCTTATGGTCTAGCACATGGGGCTGGCAGGCTATATAGCCCGTAGGCCAAATTGGCCTACTGCCTGTATTTATAAAGTTTCATTGGAACACAACCATGCCTGTTTATTTGTATAGTGTTTACGGCTGCTTTGACGCTACAGTAGCAGAGCTGAGTGGTGCGGCAGAGACTCTGTGGCCCGCAAAGCCTAAAATATTTACTGACTCTTTTTTACAGATGAGATGGACAAACTAAAAGTCATAACATTATAATAAATACTGTAATAGAGAGAATTAGAGGGAAGTTTGAGAGAACAGAAACAGGACCTCAGAGTTCACACTTGAAGAGAGACTTTGGGAGAATAAAAAATAAGTGGGGGGCTTCCAAGGTGAATATGATGAATACAAATACTCCTGGTAACAAATAGAATGAGTTTATAAGTATAGTAATTATAATATATAATTATATCATAATAAACATATAGCAACTATAGGTAGCATTGAGCATTTATTAGTTATGTGCCAGGCACAGGTACATATATATTTTTTATTCAATTCTTATGTAGTAGTATCTTTCAGTGCTCACAACATACTACAATTAGTTTGGTGTTTTTTTAATGGAAACAAAGATACGAAGAAGTAATTTTAGGCTGGACCTGGTGGCTCACACCTGTAATCCCAGCACTTTGGGAGGCTGAGGCGGGTGGATCATTTGAGATCAGGAGTTCAAGACCAGCCTGGCCAACGTGGCAAACTCTCATCTCTACTAAAAATACAAAAATTAGCCGGGTGTGGTGGCGGGCGCCTGTAATCCCAGCTACTTGGGAGGCTGAGGCAGGAGAATCACTTGAACCCAGGAGGTGGAGGCTGCAGTGAGCCAAGATTGCACCGCTGCACTCCAGCCTGGGCGACCGAATGAGACTGTCTCAAAAAAAAAAAAAAACAGAAGAAGAAGAAGTAATTTGCCCAAGGCCTTAAAACTAGTAAGTGGTAAAACCAAGATTAAAACTCATGTCTTTTTGAGTCCAAATCCCATTGTACTTAACCAGTATATTTTACTGGCTCAATAATAATATAGTTCAGGTTCTTCTGAGGAGAGGGAGTTGTGAAAGGGTATTTAGGGCATGAGGTTGGCAAGCATCTCTGAGCTAGGTTGTAAAGGGCCTCACTTGCCATAACAAAGTTTCTTCTTCTCATGTGCACAGTGGGGAGCCATTGGCCATCTTTGCAGGGAAGTAACCTATCAGATTGGCATTTTAGAAAAATAACTGGCCATAATTTGAAGGGTAGATCAGAGCAAGGAAAGACCAGTAGCAGGGGGAACCAGCTAGAAAAGTAACATTTATGAGGACAGTGGTATGAATGATGGAGAGAACATGTGTTTTTGAGTTAGAGACTTGGGTTCACATCCTAGCCAGACCACTTTTGGGGCCTGAGTAAATCACTTAACTTCAATAGAACTTTAGTTACCTCTGCTGAAAAGTAGGAATAACCATGCCTATCTCATGGAGTAATTTTAAAGGGTAAATGACATAATATACTCAGTAAGCCCTGGCTTTATTAATTTAGGTAGAGGAACAGCAGAAAATATAGTTCCAACCAAATGGAATTTTTTTTTCTAAGAGATAGGGTCTCACCCTGTCACCCAGGCTGGAGTGCAGTGGCACAATCTCGGCTCACTGCAGCCTTCAACCCCGGGCTCAGCCTGCTGAGTAACTAGGACTACAGGCGTGCACCACCATGCCCAGCATTTTTTTTTTTTTTTTTTTTTTTTATAGAGACAGAGTCTCACTGTGTTGCCCAGGCTGGTCTTAAACTCCTGGCCTCAAGTGATCCTCCCACTCCAGCCTCTCAAAGTGCTGAGATTATAGGCATGAGCCATTGTGCCAAGCCTTCAGCCAAAAGGAATTTAAATAGTAAATGGTCAAAAGCATGGGCTGTCTTATCAGACTGCCTGGGGTCAAGTCCTAGCTCTTCCACTATTGATTGATACTATTGACCTCTGTAAGTCTCAGTTTCCTTGCCTATAAAATGAGAGTGATAAATAAGATACTGAACTCATAGGATGTGAGATTAAATTAGATGACTTATGTAACGTTTTTTGGTTTTCATTTTTGAAAGACGAGGTCTCACTCTGTTGCCCAGGCTGGAGCACAGTGATGTGATCACAGCTCACTGCAGTCTCCAATTCCTGCCCTCAAGCGAACCTTCTGCCTCAGCCCCTGAGTAGCTAGGACTACAGGTGTGAGCCACCATGCCCAGCTTTTCTTTTTTAACTTTTTGTGGAGACAAGGTCTTGCTGTGTTGCCCAGGATACAGCCTGGCCCACTTGGGTTTTCTTACTGGGACTGGCATGCACCTGCCTGCTTTCCTTTAGGGACGTTAAATTTTTTCTGACAAGAAGTCTGCCTGTATTTTTATTTTATTCTTCTGTATGTGATTTGTCTTTTATATCTGGCTGCTTTTAAGATTTTCTCTTTATTACTGGTTTTTAGCACTTTGGCTATGATGTGCCTTGATATGTTTTTCCCTGTGCTTATTCTGCCTGGGGTTCATCAAGCTTTTTGTGCTTATTCTGCCTGGGGTTCATCAAGCTTTTTGGATCTATGGGTTTACAGTTTTCATCAAATTTGGAATTCTCTAGCCATTATTTTCCCCAACCCCTCCTTGTGTTATTCTCATCTACAAATTCTAGTCCCTAGCCCCTCTGAGCTTTGATCTCTGACTCCTCCACTCAAAGAGACCAGCAGGCTGTGTTTGGGGTCTTCCTCTCTGCACTGCAGGTTTAGAAGATCCTGAAGGAAACTGCTTCAGGCAGCTAGCTGGGGCAGTTGTCGGGCTCTCTTCGTTTATTTCTTGTTTCTTGGGACCACAGTCCTGCACTGCCTGTTGTCTAGTATGTGCAAACTGTCATTTCACTTATTCTATCCAGTTTTCTAATTATATAAGGCAGGAGAGAAAGTCTGGTTCCTGTTACTTCATCATGGCCAGAGGCAGAACATATTTAAAAGGGCATCTAAAAGCCAGTGTGCCATGCTGCCCACCATGGTTTCTTCAAATTCTGATCTTCTGTAGGTATGAATGGGTGCTCACTGGCATTCTGTTGAGGAAGTTCCTATTTCTTCTGTAGAATGAATCTGTGAGAACAGGAGTTTCTGGGCAATCAACTGAGAAGTCCAGCCAAGTCCGTGGTGGGCTAGTAATCACTACCTTACTTCTGTTGTTTACAATTTCCTCTTAAAATGCCATTAAGGGGAGACACTAGTCATGGTGGTTGCTTCTGGGCTTACTAAACTCAGGCACACTTATGGTAAAATGACAAGTAGTAGGGTATACCCTAACACCTTGACAAATTGGGAAATGGGTACCTGGTGATAACTTCAGGCAGTAATGGGCCAGGCGTGGTGGCTCATGCCTGTAACCCAGCACTTTGGAAGGCTGAGTTAGGAGGATTGCTTGAGCCCAGGAGTTCTGGTTGCAGTGAGCTTCAGTCATGCCACTGCACTTCCGTCTGGGCAACAGAATGAAGACCCTGCCGTGAAAACGCCACAATATTATGACAGCTGAAGACCATCATCATTAACTCAGTGCAAGTTCTGATGCACTGCCAGAGTCAACATATGCTCTTGGATGAGACCTATTTTGGAATGAATAGATAAACATGTTCGAAGAGCATTTCTTGCCACCATTTGTCGATAGGTCAAGAATTGGGGAATTCTAATAGATTATTGTGGGAATAAGTGCAAGAGAATCAGGATCTAGGCTAATCCAATGTATTAATGGTAAACATTTAATATTTCACATAGTTTCTATCCGTGATGCCTTTAAACCTTGTGGAAATCAAATCTAGTAGAAAAATACCCAGTGCCCCATCTCTCCAGGGGCAAGGTTACTTGGAAAAGTTTCAAACACTACGGCTCAAAATTTTGAAGTTTTTTTCCACTGCTGTTTTAGGGTGGGGTCTGGAGCTTATGAACAAGTTGTGATCAAACGCTAGAAGTCAAGTTGGTGAAAACATTTCCTTGTGGATTTAAGATGTGAGTAGTTGATGTATCAAGGCATTTTATTCAGGCACTTAATAGAAAATGAACCTCAACTATCAAGAGGAAAGCCAATGCTGGTTTCTTCTCTGGAAAGACCCACCGCCATCCTGTACCAGCCACCAAAGGGGAACATCTGCATGGCAGTCTCCAGGCACTGTGCCACTGTGTGCCTTGGAAGCACCTGGCTTCTGTGGTCACTGCACATCATAATGAAAAGCCTGCTTTTTCTTTCAGAACACCCCAGTGGAGAAAACAGCATTATATACATCGGAGTATCATTTTAGGATTCAAGTGTAAAAATCTGTGATCAAGAGGCTCAATAGATTTGAGCTCTATGGTTTGGTTTTTTTAGTTTGAGAGACAGTACATGAATATAACTTAAACCCTATAGATTTTGTCAAGATAGTTATAATTCCTGTTCTGGAAATCTTCCCTATTACACTACCTACAGCATTGTATAAAGTGTGGGTGTTCATGCTTTGGGAAAATGTTAGACTACAATTTAAACATGTGATGTGCTTATTCATAATTCTCAGTGTATCAGTCATAAATGAAATAACAAGTGCATTTAAGTCTGAGATACGTGAATGGATGTAATGCCATTATTATGCAGTATGTATTTTTAATTGTCATTAATATTAGATGAGCTGCAGAACCACCCCCAAGCACTACATAAAAGACTCAAAATAAGTTTAACACTTACTGTGTTGGGCACCCTAACAGAAGAGCTATCTTAACTCATTGAATGTTAAGATCTGCTGGTTTCAGGAGTCAAAATGTAGAAAAAGAGGAGAATTGTAATATGGTCAGAAACAGAGAAGCCTTTTCTATGTAAATTCAGACTTATCTGAGGCTAACAGTTTTCCGAAGTGGTGGTGGGTAGCAGCATGACAGCTGCTTGCCATGACTGATGCAGACTGGTAGGTTTCCATTTTAGCTCTCTGTAGGTACTGTTTTCTTCCCCACTGTGTCGAAAGTGATTTGTGTTGAGGCAAGAGTAGAATATAACATATATCAAATATAGTTTTTAAAATAAGAATACCTGGTCTGGATCCAGTTGAGCAGCACAGCAGATAAACCTTAGAGTTTTTCTGTTCTTAAATGACAGTTTCCATGTGGAAAGATCTAAACTTTCGTGGAATCACTATTAGTGAAGAAAAATGTAGAATCTGTATAACAAGTAATTCCCCAATTCTTACTTTCAAAGTCATATCCAAGAAAGACAATATGTCAGAATAGAATGACTGTGGTCTAGGTGTTTTCACGTTGGCAAAAATAAGGAGGAAATTATATTATTTTAATATCCAAATTTAAAGGTTTGGAAAATTTTGAATAGTTAATATTAAGACTTTTGTTGCTGTTTTTTATATTTCAAGGATTGAGTATTCTGCATTAATCCAACAGTATTCTAACAAAGAGATTCTGGAAGTTTTTAAAAGATGATACCCTGTTTTATATTTTGAATGTAGAGAGACTCTGAGAGAATGTTCTGAGTTATTATACTTTTTATTTTTTAAGATTTATTTTTAAGAATAAAACATTGACCTGAACATTTTAGCCTAACCAAGGGACTTAAGTGGTAAAGGCTTGCATTGTGTCTTCATGTGAACTGATCCGTTCATTATATATTATGGGAAAAATCAAAGAAAGTTTTTTATAGAGATATGAAGATATTATTTAGAGAGATATTTATTGTGACATTTTTTAAAAACATATTTTTCTATTTTCAAAATATTATTTCTAGGCTATATTTTTATTGGTGCTGTGCAAATGATTTTGCAGTTTTGAAAATGATAAAACTAGATTGTAAGTGGGGTTCAGTGAGGACATTCATCAGACACGTAAGAGGTGCTGCAATCAGGGTGATGCCCATCTTACTCATCCTTGGGTGCCCTTGGTCCAACACCTCTCTATACAAGACTGGTTCTCAGTATTTTAAATGGTACGGAATTCTTTTTAAAAAGTAGAGAGATTTTGAAAAGCATAAAAATCATGCCTTTATAATCTTAGCAGCCATCAGATACACCTTGATTTATGTAGTAGTAAATATAACAAATATTTTAATAAATAGAAACACTGATAAGGAAGAAAAAAGAACTAATGTCTATGTCTTCTGTAGTCAGCAAAAGTCTGGATCCATTTTGTTCTATTTTGCGTTCCATTGGCACACTTTGTGTTCAAATTTCAGTGCAGTCCTTTCAAAATACTCGCTAAGGGTTGCCTAAGTGTCTGCCTTACTTTCTGATTTTCCTTTTCTGAGAGCATGGTTAAGAACATCTTAACCATATAGCTGTTGAAAAAATCTGTTTATTAAATAGCAAGTTCACTTCTGTTTATGTTTTGAGTTTAGAAAATTTGACTTGAAAATTTAGATTATTAATGAATTTATTTTTAAATATTAAAGTCAAATTTCAAATCACCCAGTGTTGAAGAATTTGCAGATGTATACAATACTTTTTCTAATTATATCTTTTCTATCTCCATGCCTGGCTTTTTCTAATTATATCCTAGAGAAAAAGACTAATGGTATTTCAAAGCTGTGTATTTGTGACGAGATAAAGAAGAGTCTTAAATATCTTGTTTGGGAGAATGCACAGGCCAGTCAGGAGACCCACCTCCTGTGCCCTGAGCTGCTGACTGAGACCCGACAGATCATGAAGTCTAGTAAAGGGCAGAGAAGGCCCTGAGCCATCAGTTTACACTCGAATGGTTGACTCCCCTTTGTGGTGTTTTTGAAGGCTGCTTATATCAACAGCTAATGTGGATTAGTGCATATGATCTTGAAAAAGTCTTGACCAAGAATCCTAAACTCCACCACTCCTCCCATTCCAGCTTAACACTATCAGAATAATATCCAAATTCCAGATTCTTTTTTCCTTTTTTCTTTTTTTTCTTCCCTTTTTAAGAGAGACAGGGTCTTGCTCAGTCACCTAGGCTGGAGTGTAGTGGCGCAATCGTTGCTCACTACAGCCTCCAACTCCCAGGCTCAAATGATCCTCCCACCTTGGCCTCCCAAAGTGCTAGGAGCACAGGCATGAGCCACTGTGCCCAGCCTAGTTTCTTTTCTGTATGCTTTTTTTACAAAACTGAGCCACAGAGGTTGACCACTTAGCCAATTTGTTGCTAGAAGGGAGAAAAAAATCTCCAACTAGCCTCCAGACAAAACATACTCAAATTCAAACAGCAGTTAGTTTTAATTAACATACCGAAGTAATTTTAGACTTTCAGATTTCTATGCTGACTAGAACACTTTGCAGGCTGAAGCTGACATTATTACCAAATACTTCATTTAAGTATTAAACGAAGTATTAAATGAAGTGTCAGGCTTCCAGTATATATAGCAACGCTCTGAGAGACAAACTGGGCTCATATGACGGGGTTGCATTTTATTTTCTTAACAGGTCTTTTAAATTGGGCAGTTCTGAAATTCTGTTTGGTC
Source organism: Pongo abelii (assembly GCF_028885655.2). NCBI lineage: Eukaryota > Metazoa > Chordata > Mammalia > Primates > Hominidae > Pongo > Pongo abelii. Next base: position 124,103,589 of record NC_071985.2, on the reverse strand, counting down.
AGTTCTAGATGGTACGTCATGTGAATACAACCAAGCACTGTAGTTGAAATTGTGTTATGCCACTACTCATATGTTGTCTTAGGTACTATGCATAATGTTAATAGCTGAGATGTTAAAGAATTTGAAGTCTAAAATATAAAAGATGAATATACCCATATTAATCCTATGTTAAGATGCTCTGGAAATAAAGGCCTTATTCCCTTACATATGCGATTTTTGTAAGATAATATATACACAGTATATTTTAAATGTTTGTGTGGGTGGTCTATGTAGTTACTCCCCATACAACAAAGCTGACAAAATTTTTAATTTACACAATGTATTCTGCATTTTCAAATGTTTATCTTGTGTATATAGCAAAGAAATTATCTTACTGATATGCGTTGACCAAATCCCATGGAGAAAGGACATTTAGATACATCTCATTTGAGGCTCCCCTTCCTCTCATGTGTTTGATTTTTTGGAAGGTGATACAGTGTGTGGGTAACCATGCAAATGTTTATGAATAACTTTACTGAAGTGATTCCATCAGTATTCTGTTCTAATACTTGGAGAATGACCTTCATATTTATATATTTTATTTCTTTGTTTCAACTATACAGTGATAATTCAGGAAATGTTTCTTTTTTTTTTTTTACAAAAACCAATTTTTTATTTGTAAAATGTTTGTAATAATGTAAAGGTGAACATGTTCAATAAAAATCATATATTAAAAGTTTAGATGTTCTTTATCTTTTAAAATATCAGTTAAGATTCTATCAGAAAATTGTGCCAAGGTAAGAAAACAGAAATGAAAGAACCAAAATAACTTATCCCTGAGGGTTTCTTTATTTATTACCAGGGAGCATGGGACAGATTTGAACGCCCCCAGTGGCGGATTTGAACCCTTGGGCAGCCCATGCAGTGGCATGGACCTGGGCTTTGGGAGAGACAAACCTGAGTCTGAATACAAACTCCCCTCTGAACCTGGCCTCAAACTCCTGAGCTCAAGTGATCCTCCCACCTTGGCCTCCCAAAGTGCTAGGATTGCAGGTGTGAGCCCATGCACCTGGCCTGAACCTATTTTCTAATCTAGGATGGGCATAACACCAACACTCTATTGGGTTGTGATGAAAGACATGGGCATTATTGTTAAGAGTATGCTACTTTCTAGGCACTCGGTGGTCCATCAAGTCAAAATTTGCCTTCATATAGCATCTATACACATATACTAATTTCTAGTGTTGGACATACAGATGCTTATTAAATGTGCCACTATTAGTGTATACCCAAAAGAAAGGAAATAAGTACATTGAAGAGATATCTGCACTTCTTTTACATTTATTGCAGCACTATTCACAATACCCAAGGTTTGGAAGCAACCTAAGTGTCCATCAACACTTAGATGAATTCATAGAGAAAATGTGGTACATAAATGCAGTAGAGTACCATTCAGCAATAAAAAAGAATGAGATCCTGTCATTTGCAACAACATGGATGGAACTGGAGGCCATTATGTTAAGTAAAATAGGCCAGGCACAGAAAGACAGACTTCACATGTTCTTACTTATTTGTGGGAACTACAAATTAAAATAATTGAACTCATGGAGATAGACCAGAGGCTGGGAAGGGTAGTTAGGGGGTAGGGTGTGGGAGGTGGGCAAAAAAAAAGAATGAATAAGACGTAGTATTTGCTAGCAAAAAAGGGTAACTATAGTCAAAAATAATTTAATTGTACATTTTAAGAGTATAATTGGGGCAGGCGCAGTGGCTCACGCCTGTAATCCCAGCACTTTGGGAGGTCAAGGCAGGTGGGTCACTAGAGGTCAGGAGTTTGAGACCAGCCTGACCAACATGGTGAAACCCCATCTCTACTAAAAATACAAAATTAGTCGGGCGTGGTGGTGCACGCCTGTAATCCCAGCTACTCGGGAGGCTGAGGCAGGAGAATCGCTTGAACCCAGGAGACAGAGGTTGCAGTGAGCCGAGATCGCACCATTGTATTCCAGCCTGGGCGACAGACAGAGCAAGACTCCATCTCAAAAAAAAAAAAAAGTATAATTGGATTGTTTGTAACGCAAAGGATAAATGCTTGAAGTAACAGATACTGTTACTTCACATTATTAATGTTAATGTTAACTGTTAAAACACATTTACCCTGATGTGATTATTACACATTACATGCCTATATCAAAATATCTCATATACCCCCCATAAATATATACACCTACTATGTACCCACAAAAATTTTTTCACTATTACAGTTTAAGATCATCACTTAACAAATGGTATTTAGTGTCACCTATATCCTCGTACAGACTGTTCTATTCCTGTAGACCAGAATGTCCTCAGAGAGCAAAAACAATGCCAACAGTGTACCTCTGCTGATATTCAAATTATAATAGCAATTTAATATTAACAAAGAACTATGGTTTAATGTCAGTTTGAACCCAGCATCTTCTCTGCAGATTGTCAGGGCCTCCCTGGACAGTACAGATTTAAAAAGGTTATGTGACTAAAGAGAAAGCACCCTGTCTCTTGTCAGGACAGAGTAGGGTATGGACACTCTAGGGGAAACCCTCCACACTCCTCCCTAGTACAGAGGATCACCCAGAATAAGTGTACCAGATCACAGCAAAACCTGGTAGGATTCTGATCTGCCCCCTCAGACGCTGCCCACATCTCCAACATGGAATTCTCAGACCCAGCCTTCTTGTTTCGACTTGGTCCACCTTTCTTCAACACCTGGTGGTTTTCTTCCTCTTTCTCTGTCTGTCTTACCCTTTCTCTTTCACCTGTTTTCACTTCGCTTCCTGTACCTATGCATCACTTATCTGGTAGCAGCACATAATGAAATCTTTCCTTCCATTTGTATGATAGGTAGGAAATCACTGGTGGAATTAATCCATTCCACATTATACAAAATGTAACAAAAAATTAAGAAACCTAGGCTGGGCGCAGTGGCTCACGCCTGTAATCCCAGCACTTTGGGAGGCCAAGGTGGGTGGATCATCTGAGGTCAGGAGTTTGTGGCCAGTCTGACCAACATGGTGAAACCCCGTCTCTACTAAAAATACAAAAAAATTAGCTGGGCGTGGTGGCGGGTGCCTGTAATCCCAGCTACTTGGGAGGCTGAGGCAGGAGAATCACTTGAACCTGGGAGGTGGAAGTTGCAGTGAGCTGAGATCATGCCATTGCACTCCAGCCTGGGCGACAGTGAGACTCTCTCTAAAAAAAAAAAAAAAAGAAACCTAAACAGGCATAAATTTAGACATTCCCTGGGTCAGTGATCTCTATTCCATGTGAACCTATTTAATAGGAAATGTCAGAAAATTTCCCAAATGAATGTTTAGACCTCCTTCCCATGCATTTATAACCCAGCTAGGTTGAGGTATTACCTCAACCATTTCTTAAGAGATTGACTTCACCGCAGATCTTCAAACCATTTCAACACTGTTTTTTCTTAGTGTATGCATTGCAGAAAACCTCAAACCTCTGCAGAAAGTTGGCATGCTAAGCTTTTTCGGCATCTTGCTTTTTGAATCTTATATTGGGGAATCCTTAAAGGGAGTATGTGCAGCTACTTAAAATAGGAAAAGTGTGCCACCTTCTGGCCTTGAACGTCTGTTGATTCAGTTCAAGTCTACCTGTCTCAAGTGATCCTATCTGCTCCTATTTCACATATATTTCATGACATTTAGACCAAAGGAAAAACACATTTTTTATCTTGTCAGTAATTTTTAAAATTTGAAATAATTTCAACAGACTTTGAAGCATTGCACATTTTGCTTAAAGTAAAATTGTTTCCTTTGGTGTAGGATTAATGAAAAATTCTGTAAGTACAGTTCCATGAAGATTTCTACCCAAAAGCACTGCTTGGGCAGCATGGTAAAGAACATATGTACAGGGCCAGGTGGGACACAGCAGTGAGAACACACAGAGCCTGTTCAGTGAAAGCAAAGGCTCTGATGGGTCAAGGGTGATGTGTGGGAGCAGGGAGTCGTGTTGTTGGGTAAGACAATACAATCAGATCACAGTTTAATCTGACTAATTCTAGCTTGAGTCTAGCATGCAGGATGAAGTGGAGCAGGTAGAAAGAAATAAGATTGTTGCAGCAATACAGGCAAAAGTGTGCAGGCAGAGTACATACAATTCAGCAGGAACATTAAGAACCCAACAGAGAAATAGAGGACATGAATTGTTAACTTTCAAGATAAAAGGTATTAACACATACTGCTGGCTTCAAAAGCTAGTATTTAACATTTACTATACACGTTTCCGACTTCCAGCTCCTAGCAGCTTGTTTGCTAGACCTCAGCAATATTCCCAGCTGTCCCCTTTTTCTAGTTATCGCCAAGGATGTGCATGATATATGTGAAAGGAAAATATCTTGGACCCCTAAAATAACTAAGCTGAAAGGAAAATTCAACCTGGAAACTACTCAGAGCAAACCTACCTCCCATTCTATTCAAAGTCATCCCTCTGCTCACTGAGATAGATGCATATCTGGCTGCCTCCTTTGGAAAAGCTTATCAGAAACTCAAAAAAATGCAACCATTTGTCTCTCCTCTACCAGTGCCCTGGAAGCCCCCTCCTTGCTTTGAGTTGTCCCCACCTTTCTGGATGGAACCAATGTACTTCTTACATATATTGATTAATGTCTCATGTCTCCCTAAAATGTACAAAACCAAGATGTGCCCCGACCACCTTGGGTACATGTCGTCAGGACCTCCTGGGACTGTGTCATGGGAGCGTGTCCTCAACCTTGGGAAAATAAACTTTCTAAATTAGCTGAGACCTGTCTCAAATTTTCGAGGTTCACAAATGTAATAAGCCATGTTTGCTGTAGTTAGCACCTAGCATCCTTCATGAAGGCAGAAACCCAGAGTTCTCAGTCTTCAAAAGACCACATTGCCACTGCTGACGCTGCTCAGTCCCTGACTTCCTGTCAACTGCTTGACACACAGTCTCCACAGGACCAGGCATAACGAGATAAAGATTTAATGTTCTTGGCACCCAAACTCTAGTTGAGGAAATTGCCTTTATTTGGAGTTCTCCCTTGATAACCACTGGCAGAACTGAGGGCTGAGAACACTTGAAGGGAGCTGAACTGCTGGGCGTGCCGTGGGGCGGCAGGTTGGCAGTCACAGGAAAGGAGGGGAGAGGGTGGGGCAAGCGAGGGGAGCTGGGGAAGGTGAGATGGGAGCTGCTGCCAGGTGAGGAGGAGGGTAAGGTGGGACGTGTTTGAGGACCCTCGTGGCAGCATAGAAGGGACTGAGATTCACATCTCAGTTGTATGGAACTGAACTTGAAGGCAGGCAGTGCTGTGATAACTTAAGCTTTTAGGAAATCATAGAAGTCTCAGAGTTTTGGAGTTACCCAGACTATGGAAATAGGAGTTGGCGGCAAATTGTATTCAGATCTCAAGGACCAGGGAGGTTTCAATACCTGGTAGTGCAGATTTCACATCTAGTCTGGGAGGTGGGCAGTGGCAGTGAGAACCTTCTCTCAAAGAAGACTGCAGATTAAATTCTGTCTCCTGCTCAGCCCACTTGTTTTCACATTGTCTGTGGTAGCTTTGACTCAAGCAGAGTTGAATAGTTGTGATAGAGACTGGATCACCTGCAAAGATTTACTATCTAGCCCCAAAAGCACGTCTGGCAACCCCTGACCTCGAGTATCAATGAGCCTTTCAGTGTGCAAAGAAAGGCCTGTATCCAGGTTGGGGGAAAGACAAACTTCTCAAGAAGAACGTAGGTACAGAAGCTGCAGAGAGCAGGAAGGCTATGGGAAAGAGTGGCTCCAGCCCCCATGGCAGTCATGAGCATTTAAAATGTTTCCACGTGGGGGCTCCAGTGATTAGGCTCGAACAAAGTTAACTGATTAATTTTCAAGAAAGATCAGAGAAAGGGCTGGTCTTGGCTAGAAACCTTGGCTCTACCACAGAAGAGCAATGATGAGAAGGGAACTCTAGAGTGAAAACTGCAGAGGCCTAGAAAGGTGAGGACAGAGGGCCTTTGAGAGCAGGAATAGGGTGGGGCTACAAATCTCTTGTTCATGTGCACCTTTGAGCATTCATGGGGGAAGTCTGATAGCAGTATTAGAAATTCAAGGAAAAAACAGCTGGTTTACCAATGGAATGTGATTAAAAGACGGTTCTCATCAGAATCCCTTAATTCTCTCCCCCCTCACCAAATCCCCTTCCCATCTGCTTAATTATTAACCCTTGGAAACTCAGCTCGAGAATTACTCCCCCCAGCCCTCTCCCAGGCACCAACTCTGCATCTGCATAGCCCCCATTCCAGACCGGTCAGGATGTCCTAGCTGTGGCACAGATGGTTATTTGCCACAGTGTTCCTTCTCCCCTTGTTCCTTGGCAGACCAAGTGGACACATGACCTCCCAGAATAAAAACTACATTTCTCAGCTGATACGGTTTGGATCTGTGTCCCCATTCAAATTTCATGTCAAACTGTAATCCCTGATGTTGAAGGTGGGGCCTGGTGGGAAGTGATCATGGGAGTGGATCCTTTGTGAATGGTTTAGCACCATCCCCTTGGTGCTGTTCTCCTGATAGAGTCCTCCCAAGATCTGTTTAAGTGTTTAGCACCACCCCCTCGCTCTATCTTGCTCCTGCTCCCACCATGTGAGATGCCTCGCCCCGCCCCAACCCTTTGCCTTCTGCCATTACTGGAAGTTTCCTGAGGCCTCCCCAGAAGCAGAAGCTGCTATGCTTCCTGTACAGTCTTTGGAACCATGAGCCAATAAACCTCTTTATTACCCAGTCTCTGCTATTTCTTTACAGCAATGCAAGAACAGACTAATACATCAGCTTCCCTTTGTGTGGCCTGAAGACTTCATTCTGATCAACAGGAAGTAAGCAGTCGTGTTGCGTAACAACCCACAGCAAGCCTTACCAGACAGCTTGTGTGTGCCCTTTGTCCCTTCTCTTCTTTCTGCTGTTTCAGAATATGAAAGTAGTAGCCAGAGCTCAAATCTCTCTCTCTGTCCCTGGGTGGCATGCTAAGTAGCCACAACATGCAGGATGGACGTCTGGGTCCCTAAAGTGGCAGAGCTCCCATGCCTGGGACTTACCTCTGGATTCCTGTGCCTAAGAAATGCCTCTCATTTAAACTACTGTTTTCCCCCATGAGGTGAAGCCATGTTTCTTTCTCCCGTTAGTACTACCACCCCAATTCCATCCTGAGAAGAGGGTGCTCAAAAAACAATCCCAGCACTTTGGGAAGCTGAGACAGGAGGATCACTTGAGCCCAGAAGTTCAAGACCAGTCTGGGCAATATAGTGAGACCCTATCTCTACAAATTTTTAATTAGCTGATGGTGGTACATGCCGGTAGTTCAAGCTACTGGTGGGGAGGAGGTGAGGTGGGAGGATTATTTTAGCCCAGAGTCTGAGGCTACAGTGAGCCATGATTGTGCCACTGCACTCCAGCCTGGGTAACAGAACAAGACTCTGTCTCAAAAAAAGAACAACAACAAAAAAAACATGGACAGCAATTACGTCATGAAGAGGCTTCTATGCCCTCCAACCACCTCCATTCCTGTTTTATTGATGTTCTAGACTAAATATTACACAGGTTAGAATTTGGCATTAAGGAGATGGAGAATCCCAGAAAAATTTTAAAGCTACTCTTACCCCAAGGAAAAGGTTTTGAACACTATTTGATAACTTTCTCTTAAATTTTTAATATCACAATTGATATGGTTTGTATTTCTGTCCTTGCCCAAATCTCATGTCAAATTGTAATCCCCAATGTTGGAGGAGGGGGCTGGTGGGAGGTGATTGGGTTATGAGGGCGGATTTGCCCCTTGCTATTCTTGTTATTAAACCTGGTTGTTTAAAAGTGTGTAGACCTCCCCAGGCTCTCTTCCTCCGGCTCTAGCTATATAAGACGTGCCTGCTTCCCCTTCGCTTTCCACAAAGACTGTAAGTTTCCTGGGGCCTCCCCGGCTTCCTGCATGCTTCCTGTGCAGCCTGCAGAACTGTAAGTCAATTAAACCTCTTTTCTTTATAAATTACCCAGTCTCAGGTAGTTCTTCACAGCAATGTGAGAACAGACTAACAACAATCAACTCACGGCTCTAACACAAAAAATATAGGTAAGTTCAAAATTAACATATTACCACATCCAACTTCTTTATTCTTGAGAAAACAAAAAAGTCCAAGATCAAAGGAAAGCACCTGTTTTTAGTTAAACCCTAATATCTTTCTCAGGGCTCACTACAGTCTGGCCATATGTCAAGCAGGTCTGTCCAATGGCTTGGAACATAGACTTTTGCAGTGAAACTTTAAAAACATGACTTGAATTAGGATTACACAAAAAAACCTAAATTCTAAGTGAGCACAACTATCACTGAGACCCTGAAATTTCAGGAAATAAACATGGTTCAAAACTCAAACTGTTCATCAAAATAATTACGCAGGTCAGCCACCACTGCAGAACCATCACTGCTCAGAGGAATTGAGTCAGCAATGACCGATCTCATCATCTCTTCATTAGCACATAAACGGTTCAACTTGGGATACGCAAGGAGTCTCTGCAGAGGTACGAAAAATTTATCTCCAACACAGAAGGGTGTAGGAGAGTTCTCAATCTTGGCCTTCTCAACCTCTGTGAAGACTGGTCCAAAGCATGGGACAGGGGCCTTTGAGCCGCCAATGTCTTTGGGCTTATCACCCCGTTCCCCAGCCTGTTCTTTCCGCCTTGGCAGGTGGCTCACTCTTAAGCTTTCCACTTGTTGGGACACCTCATTAACCAACACAAGTTTAAAGAACCTTTCCTGCTGTAAGCTCGGGTATGAGGTGGTAAAAACCTGAAGGGAAAAAACAAAACACTTATTATTATAAGTGTATAATAATATAAATATATATAAATTTTCAAAGCCATCAATAACTTTTTTGCCATGTAAGAACAAACGTACATATTGAATATATGTCAGATCCTACTAATCGTAAATGCCTCAATTATAATGGGAATCAAATCATTGGCACATAGAAATTAACTATCTGATTTGCTTTCTAATGCTAATGCCCAATATCTCCCAGCCAGGCTTCTACCAAGTCACATGAACCCAGTATTTCTACTTGATATTACAGGGGCAAGGGCAAAAAAAATGAAAAATGGTTCAGTTAAAAGGGAAAATGTGGGTAAGGGCAGTGGCTTACAACCTGTAATCTCAGCATTTTAGGAAGGTGGGGCAGGAGGATTGCTTGAGGATGGAAGTTCAAGACCAGCCTGGGCAACATAGTGAGACCCTGTCTCTACGGGAAGAAAAAAAAATGCTGAGCATGGTGGTGCACGCCTGTAGTCCTAGCTACTCAGGAGGCTCAAGTGGGAGGATCGTTTGTGCCCAGGAATTCAAGGTTACAGTGGGCCATGATTGTGCCAATGCACTCCAGCCTGGGTGACAGAACAAGACCCTGTCCCTAATTAAATAAATTTTTTAAAGATGGGGAGGATGGGGAGGATGTGTTTCTTCTTCTTCTCTCTTTAAACCAAAAGGGTCTGAGAAGTTTGTAGGCTCAAAGAGTAATGTCCTAAGCCAAGCTGGGGAGAAACTGCTGCTGGCTTTCCTTTTTACTACGGATAATCCTAACAGATTACAAAAAGAGGTTGCTCAACTATTGCTTTGAAGTATTCTGGGTGTTTTTTTGTAGAGATGGAGATCTCACTACATTGTCCAGGCTGCACTCGAACTCCTGGGTTCAGGCAATCTTTCTACCTTGGCCTCCCAACATGCTAGGATCACAGGTGTGAGCCACTGTACCCAGCTACTTTGAAGTATTCTAAGACAACCCCAACAGATCATTCCCTTTAACATGCCTTGAAACACACCAAAAGGCCAGGCAGTCTCAAAGGACACCATAGGCTAAGTCGGACAGTAGTCATGGGGCCTGAAGAATTCTCCTAGAGTGAACCACAAAGCAAGGTCATTTACACTCATCTCTACTTTGGGGATTCTTACTCCCCAAAAAAGTTAACCATCCTAATGTACCTCTAGCCCTGATAGATATCTCACAAAGAATACTCACAGCTTTATAAACATGCTGATCATGCTGCTCTGAAAGACATGATTCTGTTGCCTTTCCTTCATTTTTCCGGAAGATTCCTATCTGGGTACAGTATCCAACATTCTCAGCTCCAGCTGGTGGTTCCCCTACACCAGTAAACTCCACAGAGTAATCATAGCGATTTGCCACATATAAAGCCCTGAAACCAAAACAAGGACAGCAATCATTTTTCTAAATGTAGAGCTACTGTTAAATAAGGAACCATTTCTGGTCAGCAGTAAAATAGAACATGAAAAATACAATGAACATAAATACTTCTAAGTTACAAATTCCTAACCACCTGTGTATTTATTTCTAAAACAAGTCAAGGCAAGGATATAGTGTCAGTTTCCAATTTACCCTAAGAATATGGAAGAGGAAAGGAACATTATGGGCAGGGTGTAGGGGTGGACAAGGAGGCCACAAGGGCTCAACCCAACTACCCATTTGGGTTTGCAATTACACCAGAAAACATGACTAAGCCTCAGGAGATACCCCAGGGAGGGGCATGAGGCTCATTCTCACTGTCCCAAACATTCCCTCTGATTTGTTCCTCATCTCCATGCCAGTACTACAGATGCCTTCACATAAAAGGTGCCCAGTGACCACACCCCCTTTCCACACTTGCCCAAATGCAATGGTTCCTTTGTGATCTTATTACATACTAAGTCACACATTGGAATCAATTTTATTGGAAGAAAGTACAAAACAATTTAGGTAATGTATGTATATCAATATTTATTTCCTAAGATTTTAAACTCCAAAAGGATCCCAAATAAACAAAAACCCTTCTGAACTTACCAGGTCTGAAACTCCATTCTGGTCCACTCAAATTTATGATCGGAATCTCTTAAGGTCACTGATGGAAACAGGGGATTGAATTCAGAGTTTGGTGTGCTGATGACAATCATGGATGGAGACAGGTACCCAAATACCACTTCAGGAAATCTGGCCAGATCACCTGAATCCAAATGTTCTATTCTAAAATGGTTAATGAGAAAGACATAATAAAATCTAGCTTCACTTGCACCTATTTTTCTAATTTATCAAAAACAATTTCCATCTGTATATCAATTTCTCCCTTCTTTGAATATGTAATAATGCTTATATGACCTAGGAACAATTATTCGGGCCAGGCACAGTGGCTCACGCCTGTAATCCCAACACTTTGGGAGGCCAAGGTGGATGGATCACCCAAGGTCAAGAGTTAAAGACCAGCCCGGCCAACATGATGGAACCTTGTCTCTACTAAAAATACAAAATTTTGCTGGGTGTGGTGGTGCATGCCTGTAATCCCAGCTACTTGGGAGGCTGAGGTGGGAGAATCGCTTGAACCCAGGAGGCAGAGGTTGCAGCAAGCCAAGATTGCACCATTGCTCTCCAGCCTGGGTGACAAGCAAAACTCAGTCAAGAAAGATAGAAAGAAAAAGAAAGAAGGAAGGAAGGAAAGAAAAGAAAAGAAAAGAGAGAGGAAAGAAAGAGAGAGAAAGAGAGACAGAAAGAGAGAGAGAGAGAGAGAAGAGAGGAGAGAAGAGAGGGGAAGGGAAGGGAGGGGAGGGGGAAAAAGAACAACTATTCATATATTCTCATCCTTTCCTACCCCTCAACTCCATCTATGATGCTCCCTTACCCAACTAAGGTCCTTTGCTGTGCTCTATGGCCTCATTATCAATACCTCTAAAAAAAAGTCTCTGAGCTTATACCTCCCTGATATAATGCATCAAGGAGGACAAAATCACTTCTATGATATTCTTGTCAAAAATGCATGCCCTGAATCTAATAATGAGGAGACACTCAGATAGAGGGACATTCTAGAAAATAGCACATATTCTTCAGAAATATCAAGGGCAAACAGGACCAGGCAGAAAGGCTGCACAGACCTGCTTCAGATTAAAGGAGCCCAGGCAAACATGACAAATGCATTGTGTGATCTTGGGCCATTTTAAATTATGGCTAAATTTTAAAATAGCTATAGAAAGACATTACTGGAACAAATGATGAATGCTAATGTGGACTTAGATTAGGTAATCGTACTGTATCAATGTTCAATTTCCTGATAGAGTTACATGGTTATGGTAAGAAGTCTTTGTTCTTAGAATATATATACCAAGGTATCTAGGGGTAACAGGACACAGTGTATCCAACCTACTCTGAGATGGTTCAGATAAAAAATACACATAGAAAATTATATTTAGGGAAAAAGACAAAGTAAATAGGACAAATATAAACAAGTGGTAAATCTAGGTAAAGAACAGATGAGAATTCCTTGGACCATGCCTGCAACTTCTGTAAATTTGCAATTATATAACAATTAAATGTTACCAAAACCGGGTCTGACAAAGTCTTGCTGCCATCCCATCTAAGTCAGTGTGTCCTAAGGAAACTAGACATTGACAAAAATGCTTCACACAGGCCTGAGCTTCTATGCAATTCACAAGAAAATTGTGAGCCAGCCAGGCACAGTGGCTCACGCCTGTAATCCCAGCACTTTGGGAGGCCAAGGTGGGCAGATCACAAGGTCAGGGGTTCAAGACCAGCCTGGCCAACAGGGTGAAACCCCATCTCTACTAAAAATACAAAAAATTAGCCAGGTATGGTGGCAGGCGCCTGTAGTCCCAGCTGCTCGGGAGGCTGAAGCAAAAGAATCGCTTGAACCCAGGAGGCAGAGGTTGCAGTGAGCCGAGATCACGCCACTGCACTCCAGCCCAGGCGACAGTGCAAGAATCCGTCTCAAAAAAAAAAAAAAAAAAGAAAATTAGGAGCCATATTGAGTAAGCTGTAGAGAGACAATCTCCTTCCCCAGGCTGCAAGGACATCCCCATATCACCACTGGGCCTCTATTTCTCAGCAGGATGGTGATGGGCAGAAGCATCATGACCTTCCATCCAGTTACAGGGAGAAGCACTGAAGGTGAACTGATGACCTGTTTCACTAGTCAGTAACGGTCTCCAAGCTGCCAAATCTAGCCATTTCTTGAGTCTTCTTATTCTACTTGGCTTCTTTGCATCACCAGTGCAAATACTACCTATCATAACCACAACTTGTGGTTACAACATAGAGGGAAAGTTATTGCTTTACCACACACTAGAAAATAAGAAAAGCTGAAAGTAAATGAGCTGAGTATTTATTTCAAGAAGTTAGGAAAACACAGCAAATGAAACGCAAAATGAGCAGATGCAAGGAAATATAGAGGACATTTTTTTTTCTTTTTTGAGACGGAGTCTTGCTCTTGTCGCCCAGGCTGGAGTACAATAGCATGATTTCGGCTCACTGCAACCTCCACCTCCTGGATTCAAGTGATTCTCCTGCCTCAGCCTCCTGAGTCCCTGGGATTACAGGCACTCACCACCACCCCTAGCTAATTTTTTGTATTTTTAGTAGAGACGGGGTTTCATCATGTTGGCCAGGCTAGTCTTCAACTCCTGACCTCAGCTGATCTGCCCACCTCAGCCTCCCAAAGTTCTGGGATTAGAGGTGTGAGCCACCATGCCCAGGTCAGAGGGAAATTTGTAAAAGCAAAACATACACACACTCTTAAACCTATGACCTACCCAGTAATCCCACTCACAAATGAAGAGAAATTTATCTTTGCACAAAACCTATATGTGAATGTTTATAATCATTCTATTCATAATCACCCCAAGCTGGAAACAATCCAAATATCTTTAAATGGATAAAGAATAAAAGGTGGCACTTCCATACAATGGACTACTACTCAGAAATTGTGAGGGACCAACTACTGACACACAGAAGAACTTAGATAACTCTCAAAGCCATCACAAAGTGAATGAAGATTGTCTCAAAGGTTACAAACTGTGGCCAGGTGCAGTGGCTCACGCCTATAATCCCAGCACTTTGGGAAGCCGAGGTGGGTGGATCATGAGGTCAGGAGTTCAAGACCAGCCTGGCCAACATGGTGAAACCCCGTCTCTACTCAAAATACAAAAGTTAGCCAGGCGTAGTGGCACACTTCTGTAATCCCAGCTACTCGGGAGGCTGAGGCTGGAGAATGGCTTGAACCTGGGAGGCGGAGGTTGTGGTGAGCCGAGGTTGCGCCACTGCACTCCATGCACTCCAGCCTGGGCGATAGAGACTGCATCTCAAAAAAAAAAAAAAAAAAAAAAGTTACAAACTGTATGATTCTATTGTCATATATTCTCAAAAGGACAAAACCATAGTGATGGAAAATAGAAGAAGATGACCGCAAAGGAGTAGTACAAAATAGATGTTTGGGGTGATGGGCTGTTCTGTACCCTGACCATAGTAATGGGTACATTAAACTATGTGTGTTCAAATTCACACAACTATACCCCCTAAAAATCATCAACTTTACATGTTATTTTTTTAAGTCATTAAAAATAAAGTCAAAATACAAAGTAGGGGTAAGTATCTGCTATGTGTATCATAGTTACCAGGATAATTCCCCTAACATAAAAAGAAAGCATATGAATTAGTAAGAAAAATACTAACAATCCAATAAGAAAAATTAATAAAAAACACATAGTTCAGAGAAGTGCTCTGAACTCTGGAACAGGTGAAAATGTAATACAGGAAAAATATAAGTTGAAACTACACTGAGATTACTTTCCTCCTATCAGACTGTCAAAGATCAAGTAGGATAAGACAACACTGGAAAAGTCACATGGTGAAGGGGTAGGAAAATAAACCCTCCTACATGAGCAATAGGCATGTGAATCAGTACAACTTCTAAGGAGGGCAGTTTGGCAAGGACTTCTGTGGTGGATGCTGCTAACTGTCCACCAAACTCTACCCTATTCTCCCTCCATAGTAAGAGTTGTCACAGGCATATGGCTGCCCAGTTACAAGATCCATTTCCAGCCTCCTTTGCAGCCAGGTGTGACCACAAGCCTAAGTTCTCACAAACAGAGGATGAATGGAAGAGATGTTTTCCCCTTCTGGGTCTTAAAATAGTTAGCATACATGCCTCTGTGATTTTCCCCTCTCCTATTAACTGGGAGAATATGTCTGTGACCCAGCTATGACCACAGATAGGTTTAACACTCCAGGGGACTGTAGAACAAGACACAGGAATTTGGTTCCTAGTGACTTCAAGGAGCCAAGCCACTGCCATTCATGGACCAGTCAGTGGTTGGTCCATAATGTGAATGTGAAATGGTGCAGCTGTTACAGAAAACAATATAAAACAGTATGGTAGTTTCTCAAAAAATTAAAAATAGAATTACCATATGATCCAGCATTTCCATTTCTGGATATATACCCAAAATAATTGAAAGCAGAGCACAAATGGATATTTGTATACCATGTTCAGAATGGCATTTTTTACAATAGCCAAAAAGTGGAAGCAACCCAAGTGTCTATCAACAGATAAATACAAAAACAGCCTATGGTATATACATATACCATGGATGATTCAGCCCTAAAAAGAAGGAATTTCTGACACATGCTACAGCATATGGGTGAACCTTGAAGATATTATGAGAGGCGGCATAAGCCAGTCACAAAAGGACAAATAATGCCTGATTCCACTGATAGAGACAGAAAATAGAACAGTGGCTACTGGGAGGCAGGAACCAGGAGTTGTTAACAGGTTGGTAATTGTTTTGGTTTTGCAAGACAAAAAGTTCTGTGGATGGATGGTAGTGTGGCAGCACAACAATGTTAATGTATTTAATGCCACTGAACTGTACACTTAAAATGGCTGACATGGAAAATTCTGTTATGTGTATTTTACCACAATAAAAATAAAAATAATAGAAGAGGTACACGGGAAACCGAAACACTAACTTTAAGGAGGACAAACTGGATATATTTAAGTATGAATGATGAGACCAAAATACCTATGAGTAGATTTTCTCATTGCCAGTGTTGCTGTTCTAAACTTGATATATGGCTCTTTTGTTCTTCATTCAATTTTGTTTCCTATAACTAATATGTTCCAGGCAATAGAAAATACAAAAAAATACAAAGTAAACTCTCTGCTTTGGAAGAGCAGTACATATTACCAAAAATTAGAAATCAGGCCAGGCACAGTGGCTCACGCCTGTAATCCCAGCACTTGGGGAGGCCGAGGCAGGCAGATCACATGAGGCCAGGAGTTTGAGACCAGTCTGGCCAACATAGCGAAACCTCATCTCTACTAAAAATACAAAAATTAGCTGGGCATGGTGGCGCGTGCCTGTAATCCCAGCTACTCAGGTGACTGAGGCAAGAGAATCACTTGAACCTGGGAGGTGGAGGGTGTAGTGAGCCAAGATCGTGCCACTACACTCCAGCCTGGGTGACAGAGTGAGACCCTGTCTCAAAATACATAAATGCATACATACAAGCATAAATACATACATAAATAAAAACGAGAAATCAACCTGAACACACAACCAGGCAAACTGACCACGGAGCAAGCCCCTTAACTATTAAAAGTCATTAAGAAGCACCTATCTTGGGTTCCTAAATATCAATCCCCATTTAAAAGAAACAGAGCTCTTTTGAGAAGTAAGTTATTCCAGGACCAGAGAAGGAAAATTAGGAGAGGCCTGGCACATCTGGGATGTCAGAGAGTACTCACAAAAATGAGAACTATCTCAAGACTCATGAGCCAGCTCAATGGGGCCCCCACTAGCCAACCCTGGGACAATTTGAAGAAGAAAGTAAGTGCAGTAATAAATCACAAACCATCAAAAAGTAAAAATTCATTAGTTCACTTACTGATAAATAAATAAGTAAGTGGGGAGAGGGAGGGCTCCTACTCCTGGTAGAATGCCAAGGGTTGGCTGGTCAATGTCCAGAGGTGGCACTGGAATCACAGTAAACATCATTTGCCGCCACTGTCATAAACATTGGGTCAGACAAGAATCACTGATGATGCTAAATCTGGGGGGAAATACGAATGTGTGACAATGTATCTGCATGGCCTCAGTATGTCTCCCTATTAGTCGTGAGAGAAAAAGGCAAAATCAAAACAGTAATTACACAGCGGAGCAAACACCTTGACCAGGGGGCAGGAGAGGGGGAATCAAAATTAATATTATCAAGGAGGGACAGATAGACATTATGTGCTTCCAGATGGGAGGCCACGAGAAGGACCCAAATAACTTCTGTGGCATTCCGCAGTATTCCAAAGATGCAGAAGCTGAATCTAATCAATGGGAGCCCAAAATGAAAAAATATTCTTATTAAAAAACGGGGGACAGGGAACTGGTTACATAATACCCCTTGCCTTGGAAATAAGCTGAAATGTACATATTTACAGGATGCAGAGTGATAGTTTGATACATGTAGACAATGGGTAATGATCAAGTCACAGTAATGAGGATCTCCATCGCCTCAAACATTTATCATTTCTTCATGCTAAGAACATTCAAAATCCTCTTCTAGCTCTTTGAAAATACACAACTGTTAACTATATTCACCCTACAGTGCTATAGAACAATAAAACTGTATCTAGCTGTAATTTTATATCCATTAACCAATCACTCCCTATCCTCTCCTCCTTGCTACCCTTCCCAGCCAATAATAATTCTTCTCTCTACTTAAATTTAAGCTAATTTTTTAGGCTCCCAGATATGAGAACATGTGGTATTTATCTTTCTGTGCCTGACTTATTTCACTTAATGCCCTCCAGGTTCATCCATGACAATTTCATTCCTTTTTAGGGCTAAATAGTATTCCATTGTGCATGTATATCACTTTTTTTTTTTTTTTTTTTTTGAGACAGAGTTTTGCTTGTTGCCCAGGCTGGAGTGCAATGGTGCGATCTTGGCTTACTGCAACCCCCGCCTCCCAGGTTCAAGTGATTCTCTTGCCTCAGCCTCCCAAGTAACTGGGATTACAGGGGCCCACCATCACGCCCAGCTATTTTTTTTGTATTTTTACTAGAGACGGGGTTTCACCATGTTGGCCAGGCTGGTCTTGAACTCCTGACCTCAGGTGATCCACCTGCCTCGGCCTCCCAAAGTGCTGGGATTACAGGTGTGAGCCACCACGTCCAGCCTAAATACCACATTTTCTTTATCCATTCATCTACTGATGGACATTTAGGTAGATTCCATATCCTGGCTACTGTGCTGTAATAAACATTGGGGTGCAGATCTCTCTTCAATATAACTGATTTCTTTCCTTTGGATAAATACCCAGTAGTGGAATTGCTAGATCACATGGCAGTTCTATTTTCAGTTTTTTGAAAAACCTCCACACTGTTTTCCGTAACGGCTGTACTAATTTACATTCACACCAATTTATATGAGTTCCCTTTCTCTGCATCCTTGCCAGCATTTACTGTCTTTTTAATAACAGCCATTCTAAATGGGGTGAGATATCTCACTGTGGTTGAGTCGCATTTCCCTGATGACTAGTGATGTTGAGCATTTTTTCATCTACTTGTTAACCATCTGTATGTCTTTTGAGAAATATCTATTCAGGTCCTTTGCCCATTTTTTAATTATTTGGGGTTTTTTTGCTGTTGAGATTCTTGTATATTCTAGATATTAATCCCTTGATGAATACTTTGCAAGTATTTTCTCCCATTCTATAGGTTCTGTTCACTCTATTCTTTGCTGCGCAGAAACCTTTCAGTTTCATATATTCCCATTTGTGTATTTCTGTTTGTAGCCTGTGCTTTTGTAGTCTTACTCAAAATCTTTGCCTAGACCAATGTCCTGAAGCATTTCCTGTTTTCTTCCAGTACTTTCATAGCTTTAGGTCTGCAATTAACTCTTTAATCCATCTTGAGTTGACGCTTGTATACAGTGAGAGATAGGAATCTAATTTCATTCTGCATATGGATATGCAGTTTTCCCAGTACCATTTATTGAAGAGGGTGTCCTTTTGCCAATGTATGTTCTTGGTGTCTTTGTTGAAATCAGTTGGCTGTAAATGCATGGATTTATTTCTGGGTTCTCTCTATTCTGTTCTATTGGTCTATGTCTCTGTTTTTATACCAGAACCACGATGTTTTTATTACTACTGCTTTGTAGTACATTTTCAAGTCAAGTAGTGTGAGGCCTCCAACTTTTAAACTGAATTTTTTAGTAGAGGCAAAGGGCCATGTGTATACCCTTAATTGATTCAGAAAAAAAAATAACTCTAAAGGGAGATGGAGGAGGGGTGAACAGGAGAGGGAGGGTGCAATGCACAAATGATTTAAAAAGTGAGATGTTAACATCTGGATAAAGGGGGGTATAGGTATTCTTGGTACTATGTATTTATGGCAATTTATCTGTATACTTGAAATTTCTAAGTAAAATGTTGGAAAAGCAGAGTAAAAAGATATTCCCAACCAATGAGCAGTTTTCCTTACAATAATCAAGACCTAAATATTTAGGACACTAAGATCACTGAGACTTATTCAGGTTTTTCAAATGAACAGTTATACAGTATATCAGTTTAAAACTTACAATTCAATACATGTTATCAAGTCAAATCCAAGCAAACGAGAGTCTCTCTCCACAACGGAGCCATGATACAATGTGATGGTCAAATTCAGATCCCGAGGTTTCAGAAAATCTCCCATGAAAGGAGCTAACGAATCCCTGCAAAATAATTATTGAAGAAACTTTCTGAACACGATCTATTTAAAAATTCTCACCAGCTACAGAACTCAGATCCTCCGATAATTATCTTCTACCTCTATTGATATAAGTCTGACATGGCCTGTTTTCCTTGTCTTGATATATTAAACACCAGGTCATGGGGAAACTTCCTCTCACAGTGGGAAGTTACTGGCCAATGAAAAAAAGACTTTGAATATTTAATATTGTTATATTGTTTTCATTTGTAATATTTTTGGTTTTCCAGCTTACTTTGATTCAGTGATTTTGAGATTTTTGTTCTTTAGAAAAAGAATATTCTTGAAGCAATCTGTGGAAATCTAATGTATATATACTATATACACAAGAGATAGGAGAAATGCTATGGTTCAAAATGGAGGCGGTGGCCTGGCGCCTTGGCCTCAGTGTTCTGGGGCATTTTAAATCCTCTGCTATAAATTATCATAATGTCCAGCATTAAAGTGATGAGATTTTGCTATCTGGATTTTAATTTGCAATGCTTTTACTATTATAATCATTTAATTGAGGCTATTCTTTAAGTTGGTAGCAATAAAATGCAGGTATTTTTAGTGTTATGGCAAAGCCTGATTATTCAGTGAGTTGAAGATCCCTAATAGCCCCAATCTTTTAAAACAAATATAAAATCAACACTTTCTCTAAACTCAATAATGCCATTAGTTTTAGATTAATGCATAATTCTTTCAGAAACTAAGTATTACCCTCTCCATCGTAATTTATCCTCATTAATATCTACTCCAACAAGCAATTCAATGCATGGATTGACTTTTAGCAGCCTTAAGAGTGAAGTATCACCACATCCCAGGTCTGCAACCTGTAGATGAGATAGAATGTTATTTCAAAGACATTTATAGCCAGAGAAGTATGATCAAAAACTTTTTTTTGAGGAGAGTGTAGTATATATCAGTAATAAAATAATAAAAGTATTATATGGAAGGATCTTTTTGGCAGAAGATTCTACACACACACACACACACACACACACACACACACACACACAAACAAATTAACCTGAGACTTTATAAGCCCACAGGCAAATTTCTATTTGATCATAGTAAAATAGAAAGGTCCATTCCTATTCCAGAACAACTGTTATTGTCTATATTGAACTAATGAGAAACAATTACGTACACACAGTTTTCCCATTCAGAATCAGAATCTGAAGTCAAATATTCTCAGCATATTTCAGCAAACAAAGCTTTCTAAAACTTAGCTTTCACCCCTCACACATTCATTTAATTAAACAATTACCTCAAACCATCTGAAATTCCATACTGAACTTTGAGCTGCCAAAAAGCCAATTTTAGATGCTTTACCTGAATACACATGCCTAGATGGCTACAAAGATATAAACTAATACCTGCACCTTTGTGTTCAACTGTAGAAACAGTAGTGGTGCAGTTAAGGGCAACCTTCACACACAGCAATCTTCACTGAGTCTTCAACATCAAGCAGAAAAAGAAAGCTTTCATCTAGAAATTCACCTTACCAGCATCAAATTCACATCCAATCCATTAGTATAGTAACCAGGTATGGATGGATGGATGTAGATTGTATGCAATTATGACTTTACTCTGAAGTTAACCGAGTAGGCTCACTATGATCTAATTTTCTTTTTGAGACGGGATCTTGCTCTGTTGCCCAGGCTGGAGTGCAGGTGATAACAGCTCACTGCAGCCTCAACTTCCTGGGCTCAAGGGATCCTCCCACCTCAGCCTCCTGAGTAGCTGGGACTATAGGCACGCACCACCATGCCCAGCTAATTTTATTTTTTGTAGACACAGGGTCTCACTATGGTGCCAGGCTGGTCTCAAGCTATCCACCTGCCTCAGCCTCCCAAAGTGCCGGAATTGCAGGTGTAAACCATCACACCCGGCCCATTAGCATCTAATTTTAAAAGAACCACAATACCTGTGGCTACAATACCAGTTTGTCCGATATTCTAACTAAATGCTCTAGAAATACGGTACCTACAAGATCACATCCAACTACAAAATCTTAAGATTTTCTTCACATTTGAACCTGACAATGCTGAATTCTGTCTGAGCCCTGTGTTTCTGGCATCTGCTAAAGGAATCCACCTGTGCTTTGTGTTCCAGGAAAGGGCTCACTGCAAAAAACCACCCTCCTCCATAAAACTTAGATAAGATTCCTTGTGTTTCCATTCTTTGCCTCAAATGATTATCATGAATACTTGTCCCCACTGATCAATGGGAAGAAAATTCCTTTTTTAACCGTACTTTATTCAAACTTTTCTTCTTCCCCCAGGGGCCTGCACTGTAGCCTGAGAAAACAGCCCCCTCCTTAAGGCTCCCCATTCTACTGTCCTTTCAAACCACCCTTTCATCCCACCTCCCTAGTTTCTAGCTTTGTTCACTTCTCCAGTAAAAGAAAAACCCCTTTTGCTTAACTCTTGAGACACTTGCAGATCTTGTGGTTATGGCATTCTCCCTATCGCAATAACCCCTGTGAAAAGTCTCTCCATACTAATCCATTTGACAAAACACCTCATAAGACTAGTCTACTAGTCTTAATAATTAAATGTTTGGAAAGAGAAATACCTACCTTCTTAGGCTCATGTTGATCCACTAAATTTTTAACAAACTGGTACCGCTGTCTGTATAGTGGAGGTTTAAACTGAATTGCCGTCTCCCTGGGAACTTCTTCAAAATTACCGTCAACCACACTACTGCACTGAAGTTCACAAACAAAAAAAGACAGGTTCTAAATCATGCACGACTTCAGAAATTAAATAAGGGGCAAAAAAAAAAAAAACCTTTATTTCCCCCAATCACTTTGAAAAACACACTGGCCTTCACATACCCTTTGTCCTAAAATCATTAGGTAGCACTGCATTTCCTCCACAGTTCATGTAAGCATCCTCTCATGCCTTTTAACGAGTGAGAATCTAGCTGTATAATCCCTATAGCTTAGTTTCAGCTGAAGGGAACATTACTAATGAATGTATTCAATGAAAACAATTAGATGACTCCTAACCGTAAGGGACCTTTTGTGGAGTGAGTTGCCAAAGCCTGTGGTCCAAGTAGGCAGGAGGCTGGAAAATATTTATAATGACTGACTATATATATATATATATATACATTTTTTTTTCCCAAGACGGAGTCTTGCTCTGTCACCCAGGCTGGAGTGCAGTGGCACGATCTCAGCTCACTGCAACCTCCGCCTCCCTCAATTCAAGCAATTCTCCTGCCTCAGCCTCCCAAGTAGCTGGGATTACATTACAGGCATGCACCACCATGCCTGGCTAATTTTTGTATTTAGTAGTGATGGGTTTCACCATGTTGGCCAGGCTCTTCTTGAACCCCTGACCTCGTGATCCACCCGCCTCGGCCTCCCAAAGTGCTGGGATTACAGGCATGAGCCACCACACCCGGCCAACACTCTCTTTTTAAGAGAGATAGGATCTCGCTATATTGCCCTGGCTGGTTTAAAATTCCTGGGCTCAAGCAATCCCCCTGCCTCGGCCTCCTGAGTAGTTGGGCATCTGTAGGAACATTCCACCATGCCAGCAAAAGACTCTCTCCCTGACCAAACTTCAGTCAGGTTCCTCTGAGCCATCTTCTTGAATAGACCTCAACTCTGGCCCCAATCCTATCTGTGGGCTGCCTAGCCCAGTTTTAATAAGAATACTTCTAAGTCAGTTTAGACAGAATCTTCTACCCCTGATATCTGATCACCCTATCTGGTCAAATTCTTCATCTTTGCAATGTTCTTACTGCAACAGTCCTCAATAAAGTCAGACTAATTTTTTCTTTAACATGACCCCAAGAAAAAACAATTTATAAGATTAATCTGTAATAGCTGTTACTATTCCTATACAGCAGTATTATAAAAGTAGTCCAAAAGGTATTTGATATCTGGTGTAGCACTGTCCAATAGATAAAATACAAGTAGGCAACTTTCTTGTAGCCCAAGGATTGAAATTATAATTGGAATTAGAATATTTAACCCAATATATCGAAAATATAATTTCTACATAAAATCAATATAAGAGATTTTAGATTCTTGTTTTTCACATTAAGTCTTCAAAATCCAGTGTGCTACGGATTTTGTACTTCTGTATCTCAGTTCCAAAACTTTCATCAGAAATACTTGTCTGTATTGGATTTTAAAACTTTACATTTAAAATATACATTCACATACCCAAGTTATTCCAAACATACTTTTTTCCAATAATGTAATCAAATATCCAATTTTAAACTTAAAATTAAAAATGAAGTTATGAGCCCAGGTGGTCAGCACTGCAGTTAACCGTGACTGGGCCAGTGCATTCCAGCCTGGGCAACAGAGCAAGACCCTGTCTAAAAAAAAAAGTTAAAGTTCAGTTCCTCAGTTCCACTAGCCACATTTCAAGTGCCCACTTGCCATGTGTAGCTATTGGACAGCAGGGAGCTACACCCTAGACACTCCCAATGTGGTTTCCAAACCAGTGGCATCTTCACCTAGAAACTTTAGAAACACAAAAGCTTGGGCCTCACCCTAGACCTCCTTAAACAGAATCTGCAGCTTAACAAAATCCCCAGGTGATCCATACGCACGACCACATTGGGGAACACTACTTAAGAGTGTTTTTAAAATAGATTTTGCTACTTTAAAATCTAGTGATAAAAGTAAAAACATTTATTTCACTTATGTACACCAAATGTGACTCTTTCATCTATGTATACCCTTGTTTACCTCAACCAACACCACAGGAAATGCTAGGACCTAAATGTGATCAATTTTGCTTGCAATTATCTCACAATACACCCAGGTGATAATTCTTAAGAGTCAAATACGCAGCTAAAAAGGGTGGCATTACCTGTAGATTATTTTCTTCCATTTTGTTTCCAAGTTTTGTTGAAACAAAAATGAAGATTTATCCTTCAGGCTCTATTTGAGAGAATCAGCACTGACTCAGCTGTAATAAATACAAAACCGTTTTTGTAAAGCAATGCCTGAAGGAAATAGCTGCCTAGTTCAGTAGGGAAGAACGAAAGCCTCTTTCTTACTCCTTACTACAGTATATAATTTAAATAGAACGCTTAAAAGTAAATAATGAATTCACCTCTGGGTACTCAAAAAAAAAAAAAACAAAAAAACACGAAAGCAGGACTCGAACAGACATTTATACACCGAAGTTCATAGCATTATTCACAGTGGCCAGTCTGTGGATTAAATGTGGACTACCATTTAATCCACAGAATGTATCCAGTGTTTTTTCAGACATTCGCAAACAGGCTCAGAAAGCGTAACTTTTCACTACGTCAAACCCTACTAAGAGCGAAAACAGCCATCCTTTCCCTTTACCATCATGAATAGTTCAATTAGATACAAACGGAGCAATCTTAGGAGTTCTGCTGATTTCATTGCTAAGACCCTCAACTTCAAATTTTTTCAAAAATGTTTCCACACATCGTCAAAATGAAATTTCGAGGGGGAAAAAGTGTCCTTGATAAACTAGAGATGCTCCAACATCTATCCAATTCACTCACGAACTTGAATTTAAATTTTGGTTCTCTATCGCACGAGTCTCCAACAACTAGACTTTAGTCTGGAATCTAGGCAACATGTTAGTCACCAACTTGTATTACGCAACCCTGCTCACTGAAACCAACGCTTCTGTCTTTGTACAGGCCGTCGCTTCCATCACCTTGCGGCAAGAAGTATGCCCAACCGAAAAAGCAAAGCTCGTCGCGGAGCCGCCGGCGTCCTCAACTCAGCACCGCCCTCACGCCCTCGTACGCACGGCCTCGCTGCGTGACGCTACCGCCGCGGCTACGCTGGCGCCATCACCTGCGCCTGGGCTTCCTCGCGACGCTCGCCAACCTCGTGCGCTCTCACTGTCGGCCTTGGGCCGCGGGAGCCTCATGGTGCGCCGAGCTCCGTCTCTCTAGGCTCTCGGCTCCGAGGCGTCGGTTCTGCGTCTCGTAACGGCCGCTGTGGCGCATGCCCGGAAGCCATTTTCAAGGTCCTCGTCCGAACCTTGGCGAGGACCCCTGCGCCTGCCGCGCCGTTGACTCCGCTAGCGTGCGGCTGCGACCCCGCACGGTACGGCAGCTGTTGGCGGAGGCCGCCGACTCCGAGCGCGTCCGCAGACCGCGAGCCGGCGGGCGGCTTGGGCGGCTGTTGGGTTCATGGCGCTCCCGAGGCATGGCAAAGGCCTAAAAACGGTCCTGGCCAGCGGAAGGCAGCAAGAGGAGCAGCAAGGCTCCACGCGAGGCGGCCGGCGGCTGGAGTCCCAGTCAGTCTCTGCTTTCATCCCAGAGCAGTCCACGGGAGCCTTAAAGGAATGTAGGCTGGGTGAAGTTGGCCCAGTGACACCTGCGCTCAGAAAAACGTTCTTTCCGCTCCCACCGCCCCCTCTCCACCGCCACCCGACCCCCGAAATAGTTTTCCCCGAGTGTTGTGGATAGAACTGTCAGATCTCTTGGAAAAGTTATTGTATCCTGCCATCCTTCCCTCTGGAGACTCTACTTAATGTGTATAAGTACTTTCTTTCCTGTGTATGATGGAAGAGTATTAGGGGAGTGAGGGGAGGGACGAAGCTGCCTTCTTTAGGGAAAAAAGATTGACATATTTTAAAAGATGCAAAAGCTGGTGTTTTTGCTACTGAATTAATAGCCTATTAATATGCCATAAATGATATATTGGAACTGTATTTTCAAACATTTAACACCTACTATATGCAAAGCACTATGCTAACAGCTTAAGGGTAACACAATGATAAATTACACCAATCTTGTTTTTAGCATTTTGGGGAGTCTAGTGTCATAGGTAAAGAAGTACATAACTAACAATAAGCTTCAAAAATTCGATTATAAGGCCCGGCGCCGTGGTTCCCGCCTGTAATCCTAGCACTTTGGGGGATCACTTGAGCCCAGGAGTGTGAGACCCCGTCTCTACCAAAAAAAAGAAATTAGCTGGGCATGGTGGTGCCTGCCTGTGGTCCCAACTGTTTGGGAGGCTGAGGCCGGAGGATCACTTGAGCCCAGGAATCTGAGCCTGCAGTGAGCTATGATTGCACCACTGCACTCCAGTCTGGGCGACAGAACCAGACCATGTCTAAAAAGAAAAAGCACTCAATGATAAATTCACATTACAGTTTGAGAGGTTCCTGTTGACTTGGGGAAACTAGTTTTAGCAGACTTCATTAAAGGAGTGTACACCTTACTACAGGATGTAATTTAAAATAGAATGTTTAAGAGTAAATAATAAATTCACTTCTGGGTATATACTCAAAGCAGGAATTCAAACAGGTATTTGTACACCAAAGTTCGTAACAGCATAATTCACAGTAGCCAAATTGTGGAAACAACCCGAATGTCCATTAAAGGATGAATAAACAAAATGTGATATACATACAATGGAATGTTCAGCTTTTATTTTTCCAGAGTTTCAGGAAAATCAACCTTTAAAAGGAGTGAAATTCTAACATTTGCTGCCATATGGATGAATCTTGATGACATTATGCTGAGTGATATATAATCAGTCACAGAAGGACGAATACTGCATGATTCAATTTATATCAGGTACCTAGAGTAGCCAAATTCATAGAGACAAAGTAGAATGTTGGTTGCTACGGGCTGAGAGGAGGAGGGAATTCAGAGTTGTTTAATGGGTGATGGAGAAGTTTTGTAGATAGGATGGTTGCACTGAATGCCACTGAACTTAAAAATTGTTAAAGTGGTTTTATGTATATTTACCACAGTTTCAAAAATTTTAAGGAAAATGTAAAAGCTATTATCTATACAGCATTCCTGGATCTAGGGTTTTTGCCTCCCCTGCTGGTTAGCCCATTTATCAACTTCAGCTCCTCATGTCCAGTTCCCTCTCCAAATTTGCCTATTTCATCATTCTCCTGGCCTCCTACTCTTATTAGAGTCTGAAAAATCATCCTTGGCTCTATCCACTTCTGTCCTTCCCACACTTGGACAATCACCAAATTTTGACCTCTTCAAGCTGTCATCTACCATCTGTTCCTTCCCACAGCTAATAGCTTAGCCTTTGTCATCTCATTTTGTCAATATAACTCATCTTTCCTTCGTACACAAAGTACGAAGGAAAGGTATAGACCATGTAACGTGTTTTAGAGTGGATTTTAAGTCAAATAGGCCTTAAATCCTGATTTTACTATTACTGCATAACCTTTGGAACTTGACATCCTCTCTGAGTGTTAGGGGTTTTTTTTAAGTTAAAAAATGAGAAATGATTACTTATTTGGTAAATGTGTATAGAGTATTTATTGTGGATCAAGTACTTGTTTGAATTAAAAAGACAGATAAAGATCCTTTCATAGCTTTTACAGTCCAGCAGGTGTAGGTGTCTGGCACACAATAGGTAATCAAGAGTTATCCTGGGCTGAGTGAGGTGGCTCATGACTGTAATCCCAACAGTTTGGGAGGCTGAGGCAGGAGGATGGCTTGAGGCTAGGAGTTCAAAACCAGCCTGGGCAACATAGCAAGACCTGTCTCTACAAAGAAAAAAAACATTATCTGGCCATGCTGGCAGGCGCCTGTACTCCTAGGTACTCAGGAGGCTGAGGCAGGAGGATCGCTTGAGCCTGGGAATTTGAGGCTGCAGTGAGCTGTGATCATGTCACTGCACTCCCTGGGCAACAGAGTGAGACCATGTCTTAAAAAAATTAATTTCAAAATTTAAAATATTTTTTAATATTTTAAAACGGAGTCTAGTTCTGTCACCCAGGCTGGAGTGCAGTGGCGTGATCTCGGCTCACTGCAACCTCCACTTCCCAGGTTCAAGCGATTCTCCTGCCTCAGCCTCATGAGCAGCTGGGATTACAGTCACGCACTACCATGCCCAGCTAG
Organism: Pongo abelii; assembly: GCF_028885655.2. NCBI lineage: Eukaryota > Metazoa > Chordata > Mammalia > Primates > Hominidae > Pongo > Pongo abelii. The sequence continues at coordinate 124,075,170 of NC_071985.2, read as the reverse complement.
TTTTTGTATTTTTAGTAGAGACAGGGTTTCACTATGTTGGCCAGGCTGGTCTCGAACTCCTGACCGCAAGTGATCCGCCCGCCTCGGCCTCCCAAAGTGCTGGGATTGCAGGCATGAGCCATCGTGCCTGACAAAATTTTTTAAGTTATTCTGGATGCCAGCTTGAGCCTGATGCTTAACAGGATGGAATATTTGGAGGTCTTGAGAAGAGGGTGATTGTATATTCCATGTAAGAGGAATGTAAATAGTTTGTGTCTAGAAGGAAGATTGTAACAGATTAAGATGTACGAATTCCTTCTCACCTATTGAGAGAAACGGGGTCTATTTCTTTTCCTTTTGAATCTGTACGGGTTTTGTGATTTCACCAATGAATAGAATACCTCTGCCAGTTTCTGGGCCTAGGACTTAAGAAACTGGCAGCTTCTACTTTGTTTTTTAACGCATCCACTCTTGGAACCCAAATGACAATCTGTGAAGACGACTAAGGGGCCCCACGGAGAGGCCCACATGGAGAAAACTCAATCCCCCCTCACCCCCTATCCCAGGCTGTCAGCCAGCACCACCTTGTCTTGCCAGCCATGTGAGTGAGCCATGTTGGAAGTGAATCCTCCAGGCCCGGTGAGCCATTTAAACTGACTGAAGACAGCAGCTCTGTCCATGTGCACAGAGTGGGAAGTGCCTGAAAATTTATATTTTCCTAGGTAGTGCTTTGCTAATGACTGACCGGTGTGGATGTATAAAAGTCCAGCTCCGTGATCTCACACTTCTGGCCTCCTGAACTGTAAGAAAATAATTTTTTGTTGTTTAAGCCATCTAGTCTGTGGTATTTTGTTACAGCCACCCAAGCTGACTGGTAACACTGAATTATGTACATAACTGAATAACCACCTATGGAGCAATAAGAGCACATTTGGAGCATCTTCTCTACCAAGCAAGAAACAAAAACGTTCTCACCTTATCAATATTCTACGAGTTAACCTCTAACTTCTCAGGGTTGTTAACTGTTTGGACTCTCTTGTTTGTAGGGAGTGACTCAGAGAAAGTTACAATCCCCAAGAGAGCCATATGCCTGTGAGACAGGCTTAATTCTCTGGCATGTTACTAAAATGTCAGCCATGTGCAGTGGCTCATGCCTGTAATCCCAGCTCTTTGGGAAGCTGAGGCAGGAGGATCACTTGAGGCCAAGAGTTTGAGACTAGCCTGGGCACGACCGTTGTCTCCAAAATTAAAAATAAATTTTTTTTGGAAAATGTTAAATACTGTGAAATAATCTATTTCCAAGTGTTGGGTATTTTTTCTGCACAGTAGTGAAATTATTGCTGGCTGTCTCAGTGTAAGAATGGCCATTGAGCTGCCTCACATCCTGATGGGAAGGTGCAGGGCCAGAAGTTGAATCACACTATGAGTGTGTTTTATGGGCCAGCTCTGAACCTATGAGAGTAGCAAAGAAGAAATAAGATTTGAAATGCATGATTCCAAAAGAGTCTGGAAAATTCTTCCAGTTGTCAGACATGCAAAGTTGTAATTTCATATCCATAATTTATGCTTTTTCTTATAGCAGGCCCTGACATTGTATAAGCTTCAGGCCCCACAAAACCTGTATCTGCCCTGCCAGGATCAGCATCTAGAGGAAAACTACTACTTCCACAATAGCACAACCAATCTGATCATCCCTGCATCAGTCAGCATTCTCCAGAGAAACAGAGCCAACAGGATATGTGTATACATGTGAAGAAAGATTTATTTTAAGGAGTTGGCTCATTCAATTATGGAGATGCAAGTCCAAAATCTGTAGGGCAGGCAGATGGGCAGACTGGAGACCCAGAGAAGAGTTGCAGTTCAAGTCCAAAGTCGGTTGGAAGAATTCCCTCTTGCTGGGTAAGACTGGGGAAGTAGGAGTAGATGGAAAGGGGAGGTGTCAGGCTTTGCTCTACCAAGGACTTCAACTGATTGGATGAGGCCCAGTAACATTATGGAGGGAAACCTGCTTTGCTCAGAGTTTACTGATTTAAATATTAATCTCATCCACAAAAAAATAAATAACTTTCACAGAAACATTTAGAACATTTGACCAAATATCTAAGTCCCATGGCTCAGACGACTTAACACATAAAATTATCCATCACAATTCCATTCTCCCAATACAGGTCGGCAGGGCCTTGGGCAGGTGGTAACCTCAGCCCTGGAGTCTACAGCAATACTCTCACACTTACCAGATGTAGTTCTGTGGGTCCAGGTCCCACTTCTCAAGAGAGAATCTGATGGGCTAATTTCGACCAAGTCTCCTTTCCTAGTTCAATCACATGTAAGGGTTAGGGAAAGGGTTGGGCTCACAAAGGACTTAGGGCTGCCTCTCTGGACTTGGGAGAGCAGGACTTCTCAGAGATAAATGGTTAGAGAGTAATATAATTTGGATATTTGTCCCCTATAAATCTCATGTTGAAATTTGATGTTCAGTGTTGAGGGCAGGTCTGGGACCTCCCTCCCTGCTTTTGCTCCCCCTCTCGCCATATGGCACAACTGCTCCCTTCACCTTCTGCTGTGAATGGAAACTTCCTGAGGACTTCACCAAAAGCAGAGGCTAGTACCATGCTTCACGCACAGCCTGCAGAATCATGAGCCAAATAAACTACTTTTCTTTATAAATCATCCAGTTTCAGGTATTCGTTTATAGCAACACAAAATGGACTAATAGAGAGAGGAAATATGTTGAGCACATTGAAGGCCCCAAAGTATTGAGCTTTTTTTTTTAACCTATATAGTACTTTTCTTGCATCTCAGTTTTCTTATCTATAGAATGAGGATTAATAAGACCTACCAACTTCAGGGGGTCATTCTGGTGAGATAAGTGAAAAATTAAAATTTGTAAAGAAGTGTATAAATTTAACATTGTTTTTTAAAACTAAAATGATCTCTAACACTAAGTTGATGATCTGATCACAAAGATGGGGTAGATGAAGTGAAGAGGAAAGGTTTCTGACATTTGTATACTTAGAAATGTATCCAGGCTGGGCATGGTGGCCCATACCTGTAATCCCAGCACTTTGAGAGGCCAACGCAGGAGGGTCACTTGAGGCCAGGAGTTCAAAACCAGCCTGGCCACATTGAGAGGTGACAGTGTGCTGGCAGTCCTCACAGCCCTCGCTGGCTCTTGGCGCCTCCTCTGCCTGGGCTCCCACTTTGGCAGCACTTGAGGAGCTCTTCAGCCCACCGCTGCACTGTGGGAGCCCCTTTCTGGGCTGGCCAAGGCCAGAGCCGGCTCCCTCAGCTTGCAGGGAAGTGTGGAGGGAGAGGCGGGAGCTGGAACCGGGGCTGCACGCGGGGCTTGCGGGCCAGCTGGAGTTCGGGTGGGCGTGGGCTTGGCGGGGACCGCACTCAGAGCAGCCGGCGGGCCCTGCCGGCCCCGGCCAATGAGGGGCTTAGCACCCGGGCCAGTGGCTGCGGAGGGTGTACTGGGTCCCCCAGCAGTGCCGGGTCCCCCAGCAGTGCCAGCCCACTGGCGCTGCGCTCGATTTCTTGCCCAGCCTTAGCTGCCTTCCTGCGGGGCAGAGCTCGGGACCTGCAGCCTGCCATGCCTGAGCCTCCCACCCCCTCCGTGGGCTCCTGTGCAGCCCAAGCCTCCCCAATGAGCGCTGCCCACGCTCCACGGCGCCCAGTCCCATCGACCACCCAAGGGCTGAGGAGTGCGGGTGCAAGGCACGAGACTAGCAGGCAGCTCCACCTGCAGCCCCAGTGCAGGATCCACTGGGTGAAGCCAGCTGGGCTTGAGTCTGGTGGGGAGTGGAGAACCTTTATGTCTAGCTCAGGGATTGTAAATACTCCAATCCGCACTCTGTATCTAGCTTAAGGTTTGTAAACACACCAATCAGCACCCTGTGTCTAGCTCAGGGTTTGTGAATGCACCAATCGACACTCTGTATCTAGCTACTCTGGTGAGGCCTTGGAGAACCTTTGCCTCCACACTCTATATCTAGCTAATCTGGTGGGGACGTGGAGAACCTTTGTGTCTAGCTCAGGGATTGTGAACGCACCAATCAGCACCCTGTCAAAACAGACCACCGGGCTCTACCAATCAGCAGGATGTGGGTGGGGCCAGATAAGAATAAAAGCAGGCTGCCTGAGCCAGCAGTGGCAACCTGCTCAGGTCCCCTTCCACACTGTGGAAGCTTTGTTCTTTTGCTGTTTGCAATAAATCTTGCTACTGCTCACTCTTTGGGTCCACACTGCCTTTATGAGCTATAATACTCCGAAGGTCTGCAGCTTCACCCCTGAAGCCAGCGAGACCACGAGCCCACCAGGAGGAACGAACAACTCCAGACGCGCCACCTTAAGAGCTGTAACACTCACCGCGAAGGTCTGCAGCTTCACTCCTGAGCCAGTGAGACCACGAACCCACCAGAAGGAAGAAACCCCGAACACATCTGAACATCAGAAGGAACAAACTCTGGACACACTGCCTTTAAGAACTGTAACACTCACCGCGAGGGTCCGTGGCTTCATTCTTGAAGTCAGTGAGACCAAGAACCCACCAATTCCGGACACAACATGACGAGACCCCATCTCTACAAAAAATTTAAAAATTGGCCAGTGTGGTCGTCCATGCCTATAGTCCCAGCTACATGGGAGGCTGAGGTGGGAGAATCAATCACTTGAGCTCAGGATTTCAAGGCTGCAGTGAACTATGATCACACCACTGCACTCCAGCCTGGATAACTTGTGTCAGAAAAAGATAAAAATGAGAGAGAGGGAGGAAGAGAGACAAAGAAAGAAGGGAGGGAAGAGGAAAGGAAGGGAAAGAAGGGAGGGAGGGAAGAAGGAAGAAAGAAAGGAGGGGAAAGAAAGAAGGAAGGGAAGAAGGAAGGGAGGGAGGGAGGGGAGAAGAAGTATGTATTCAGTCAAGGTTCTTAATTGCAGACAATGGAATGCACTCAGGCTGGTTTAAGTAGAAAAGTAGTTTTTTTTAAGATGGAGTTTCACTCTTGTTGCCCAGGCTGGAGTGCAATGGTGAGATCTTGGCTCACTGAAGCCTCTGCCTCCCAGGTTCAAGCAGTTCTCTTCCCTCAGCCTCCCAAGTAGCTGGGATTACAGGCGCTTGCCATCATGCCCAGCTAATTGTTGCATTTTTAGTAGAGATGGGGTTTAGCCATGTTGACCAGGCTGTTCTCGAACTCCTGACCTCAGGTGATCCACCCGCCTCAGCCTTCCAAAGTGGGGATTACAGGCATGAGCCACCACACCCAGCCGAAAAGTAATTTATTATTGAACTCTCACCCAATCTCTTAGACAACTAAAGAACCCTACTCATTATTTTATTTTTTAAATTGAGATAATGTTTTGCTATGTTGCCCAGCCTGGTCTCAAACTCCTGAGATCAAGCAATCCTGCCTCAGCCTCTCAAGTAGCTGGGATTACAGATGCATACCACCATGACTGGCTTCTGAGTCTAATTCTCAAATCCACGTATCTAATGGATTGAGCCTAGGTTATTTCCAGCTTCAAGGGTCTTGGGTTGTAAAATGTTTTAGGTGGTGGAGACGGGGCTTCCACTTGGGTAAGATGAATATCATTATGTGGGAAACTACCCAAATGTAGGGACAGTGTTCAAGTCTACAAATAACAAATTTCTACCTCAGAAAAGTACACGTTGAGCATCCCTAATTTGAAAAATACAAAATCTGAAACTTCTGAGCACCTGAAACGATGGCACAAGTGGAAAATTCCACACCTGACCTCATATGATGAGTCACAGCCAAAACGCAGTTAAAACTTTGTTTCAAGCACATTATTTAAAATATTGTATAAGAAAGGGGAGTAAGATGGTGGAACAGAAGCCTACACTGTTTGTCCCCTGCCCATTGGCAGGAACACCAAATTTTAACAACTATCTATACACAGAAAAGCACCATCACAAGAACCAAAACTTAGATGAGCTATCACAGTACCTGATTTTAACTTCCTATCACTGAAAAGGCATTGAAGAGGGTCAGAGAGACAGTCCTGAACCGCCAACACCACCCCTCCCTCATCCCCTGTCACAGAGAGTCTATGCACTTGGGGGAGGGAGAGCACAGTGACTGGGGGACTTTGTATTGAACTCAGTGCTGCCCTGTCACAGTGGAGAGGAGAGCAAAGCTGTGCTGCAATCAGGCAGTGCCTGCGCATGGAAGGAACATTTGGACCATACCTAGCCAGTGGGGAATCACCCATCCCAGTGGTCAGAACTTGAGTTTTTTCGGCAAGCCTCCCCACTGCAAGTCAAAGTGCTCTGGGGTCCTAGTAAAGTTGAAAGGCAGTCTAGGATAGAAAGACTGCAATTCCTAGGCAATTCCTAATTGCTGGGCTGGGCTCTGAGCCAGTGGGCTAGGATGGTATGTGACCTAGAGAGACACCAGGCAGGATGGCTGAAGGAGTGCTTCCACAACCCCAGGCAGTGCAGTTCACAGTGGCAAAAGTGACTCTTTCCTTCTGCTTAAGGAGAAGAGAGTGAAGAGTAAGGAGGACTTTGTCTTGCATACCAGCTCAGCTGCAATAGGATAGGGCACTGAACAGAGTCATAAGGCCCCCATTAAAGGCCCTCGCTCAAGGATGACATTTCTAGACGTACCTTGGGCCAAAAGGGAACCCACTGCCTTGAAGGGAAGGGCCCAGTCCTGGCAGGATTCATCACCTGCTCACTAAAGAGCCGTTGGGCCCTGTATAACCAGCAATGATACCCAGGCAGTAGGCCATGGACCTTGGGCTCTGAGATGTGCTGACTTCAGGTGAGACACAGTACGTTCCCAGCTGTGGTGGCTATGGTGACAGACTCCATCTGATTAAGAAAAGCAGAGGGAAAGGTAAAGGGGACTTTGTCTTGCCCCTTGGATACAAGCTTGGCCACAGTTGGGTAGAGCAACAAACAGGCTCTTGCAGTTCCCAAGTCTAGACATAGGCTCTTGGACAGCATTTCTGGACCTGCATTGGGCCAGAGGGGAGCCCACTGCCCTGAAAGTTGAGTCCCAGGCCTTTCAGCATTCACTACAAGCTGACTGAAGAGCCCTTGGGCTTTAAGTGAAAATCAAGAGTGGCCTGGCAGAACCCCGCTCTGGGCTGGTGGTGGCCACAGGCAGAGGCTCTTCTGCCTAAGTAAAGTGGAGAGGGGAACAGGAAGGACTTTGTATTGTGGTTTCAGTGCCAGCTTAGCCACAGTTGACTAGAATATCAGATAAATGTATCAGGTTTTTGACTCCAATCCCTGGCTCATCTCTGGACCTGCCTAGGGGAACTTGCTGCTCTGAAGGGAAGGACACAAACCTGGCTGGCTTTGTCACCTGCTGATTGTACAGCCCTAGGGCCTTAAGTGAACATAGGTAGTAGCCAGGTAGTGGTTACAGCAGGCCTTGGGCAAGACCCAGAGCTGTGCTGGCTTCAGGTCTGACCCAGTGCAGTCTCAGTGGTGGTGACCACAGGGGTGCTTGCATCACTACATCCCCAGTTTCAGGTGGCTCAGGACAGGGAGAGACTCTGTTTGGGAGAAAGTAAGGGAAGAGAACAAGAGTCTCTGCCTGGTAATCCAGAAAATTCTTCCAGATCTTATCAAAGACCACCAAGGCAGTACCTCTGTAAGTATGCAAGAAATAAGGCTTTATTGGGCTTGGGGCCCAAGTCCCTTCAAATACCTGGAAAGCCTTCTCAAGAAGGATGGGCACAAACAAGCCCAGACTGCAAACATTACAATAGATACCTAACTCTTTAATGCCCAGACACTGACAAACATCTACAAGCATCAAGATCATTCAGGAAAACATGACTTCACCAAACAAACTAAATAAGGCACTAGGGACCAATTCTAGAGAGACAGGGATATGTTAACCTTCAGACAGAAAATTCAAAATAGCTGTTTTGAGGAAACTCAAATTCAAGATGACACCGAGAAGGAATTATGAATTCTATCCAATAAATATAACAAAGAGATTAAAATAATTTTTAAAAATCAAGCGTAAATTCTAGAGTTGAAAAGTGCAATTGACATACTGAAGAGTGCATCAGTCTCTTAATAGCAGAATTGATCAAGTAGAAGAAAAAATTAGTGAGCTTGAAGACAGGATATTTGAAAATACACAGTCAGAGAAGACAAAATAAAAAAGAATGAAACATGCCTACAAGATCTAGAAAATAGCCTCAAAAGGGGAAATCTAAGGGTTAATGGCCTTAAAGAAGAGGTAGAGAAAGAGATAGGGGTAGAAAGTTTATTCAAAGCAATAGTATCAGAGAGCATCCCAAACCTAGAGAAAGTTATCAACATTCAAGTACAAGATTATAGAATACCAAGCAGATTTAACCCGAAGAAGACTACCTCAAGGCATTTAATAATCAAATCCCAAAATTAAGGATAAAGAAAGGATTCTAAAAGCAGCAAGAGAAAAAAACCAACAAACATTGGAGCTCCAATACATCTGGCAGCAAGCAGACTTTTCAGTGGGAACCTCACAGGCCAAAAGAGAATGGCATGACATATTTAAAATGCTGAAGGAAAAAAACTTTTACCCTGGAATAATATATTCAGCAAAAATATTCTTCAAGCATGAAGGAGAAAAAAAGACCTTCCCAGACAAACAAAAGCTGAGAGATTTCATCAATACCAGACCTGTCCTGTGAGAAATGCTAAAGTGAATTTTTCAGTCTGAAAGAAAAGGATGTTAATGAGCAAGAGGAAACCATCTGAAGGTACAAAACTCACTGGCAAGGGTAAGAACACAGAATAGTATAACACTAATTGTGGTGTGTAAACTTCTCTTGACTTAAGTAGAAAGACTAAATAATGAACAAATAAAAAATAATAACTACAACAACTTTTCAAGACGTAGACAATACAATAAGACATAAAGAGAACCAAAGCTAAAAAGCAGGGGGATGAAGTCAAAGTGTAGAATTTTTGTTAGTTTTTTGTGTGTGTTTGTTATGCAATCATTGTTAACTTGTCATCAGTTTAAAATAATGGGTTACAAGATAGTGTTTGCAAGCCTCATGGTAACTGCAAATCAAAAATCATACAACACATACACAAGAAATTAAATCATACCACCAGAGAAAATCACCTTCACTAAAAGAAAGACAGGAATAAAGGAAAAAAAAGAGAAGACTGCAAAACAACCAGAAAACAAATAACAAAATGGCAGGAGTGAGTCCCTCCTCACCAATAATAACATTGAATGTAACTGGACTAAACTCTCCAATAAAAAGGCTGAATGGATGAAAAAAACAAGACCCACTGATCTGCTGCCTACGAGAAAGACACTTCATCTATAAAGATACACACAGACTGAATATAAAAGGATCGAAAAGGATATCCCATGCCAATGGAAACCAAAACACAGCAGGAGTTGCTGTACTTATATCAGACAAAATATATTTCAAGATAAAAACTGTAAGGTGAGACAAAGAAGGTCACCATATAATAATAAAAGGGTCAATTCAGCAAAAGGATATAACCATTGTAAACATACATGCACCCAACACTGGAGCACCCAGATATATAAAGCAAATATTATTAGAACTAAAGAGAGAGATAGACCTCAATAGGATAATAGCTGGAGACTCTAACACCCCACTTTCAGCATTGGACAAGTCTCCCTTACAGAAATTCAACAAAGAAACATTGGACTTAATCTGCCCTAAAGAACGAATAGACATAATAGATATTAAAAGAACATTTCATCCACTAGCTGCAGAATACACATTCTTCTCTTTAGCATATGGACCATTCTCAAGGATAGACCATATGTTAGGTCACAAAACAAATACTAAAACATTCAAAAAAACTGAAATAATTTCAAGCATTTTCTCTGACCACAAAGGAATAAAACTAGAAATCAATAACAAGAGGAATTTTGGAAACAATACAAACACATAGAAATTTAAACAATATGCTCCTGAATGACTAGTGAGTCAATGAAGAAATTAAGACGGAAACTGAAAAATTTCTTGAAACAAATAATAGAAACACAATGGGCTGAGCGCAGTGGCTCATGCCTATAATCCCAGCACTTTGGGAGGCCGAGGAGGGCGGATCACAAGATCAGGTGATTGAGACCATCCTGGCTAACACGATGGAACCCCGTCTCTACTAAAAATACAAAAAAAAAAAAATTAGCCAGGCTTGATGGTGGGTGCCTATAGTCCCAGCTACTCGGGAGGCTGAGGCAAGAGAATGGCGTGAACCTGGGAGGCGGAGCTTGCAGTGAGCCGAGATCGCGCCACTGCACTCCAGCCTGGGCAACAGAGGGAGACTCTGTCTCAAAAAATAAATAAATAAATAAAAATAGAAACACAACATACCCAAACCCATAGGATACAGCGAAAGCAGTACTAAGAAAAATTTATAGCTATAAAAGCCTACATCAAAAAAAAGGAAAAACTTCAAATAATAACCTAACAGTGCATGCATCTAAAAGAACTAGGAAAGCAAGAGCAAACCAAACTTACAATTAGTAGAAGGAAAGAAATAGCAAAGATCAGAGCAGAAATAAGTGAATCTGAAATGAAGAAAACAATACAAAAGATAAACTAAACCAAAAGTTGGGTTCTTTTTTTTGAAAAGATAAACAAAATTGGCAAACCTTTCGCCAGACTAACAGAAAAAAGGGAGAAGACCCAAATAAATAAAATCAGAGACAAAAAAGGAGACATTACCACTGATACCACAGAAATTCAAAGGATCATTAGTGGCTACTATTAGCAACTATATGCCAATAAACTAGAGAATCTAGAGGTATGGATAATTCCTAGACACAACTCACCAAGATTGAACCATGAAGAAATCCAAATCCTGAATAGATCAATAACAAGTAATGAGAGCGAAGATGTAATAAGTTTCCCAATAAAGAAAAGCCCAGGACCTGCTGGCTTCACTGCTGAATTCCACCAAATATTTAAAGAACTAATACTATGTACATTTTAAAATAATTAAGAGTATAAATGGACGGCTGGGCATGGTGGCTTATGCCTGTAATCCTAGCACTTTGAGAGGCCAAGGCGGGAAGATCACTTGAGGTCAGGAGTTCGAGATCAGCCTGGCCAATACAGCAAAGCCCCATCTCTACTAAAAATACAAAAATTAGCCAGATGTGGTGGCACACACCTGTAATTCCTGCTACTCGGGAAGCTGAGGCACAAGAATCACTTGAGCCCAGGAGGCAGAGGTTGCAATAAGCTGAGATCATGTCACTGCACTCCAGCCTGGGTGACGGAGTCCGACTCTGTCTCAATGAATAAATAAATAAATAAATAAATAGTTTGTAACATAAAGGATAAACGCTTGAAGGGATGGATATCCCATTTTCTATAATGTGATTATTATGCATTACATGCCTGTGTCAAAATATCTCATGTACTCCATAAATATATACACCTTCTAGGTATTCATAAAAATTAAAAATTAAAAAATTTTAAAATAAAATATTGTATAAAATTGCCTTCAGGTTATGTGTATAAGGTGTATATGAAATACAAATGAATTTCATGTTTAGGTTTGGGTCCTAGCCCCAAGATATCTCATTATGTATATGCAAATATTTCAAAATCTGAAATCTAAAACACTTCTGGCACCAAAAATTTTAGATAAGGGATGCTTAACCTGTGTGCCTTCATGTCTCAAGCCACAAAATCCACAGGAAGAGTCCAGAAGAGCTGGATTACAGTCAATAATGACATAATAATTTTTAAAAATTAGTACTTTATCGTAACTTTTTAAATTTTAGAGAAGGGGTCTGTATGTTGCTCAGGCTGGATTTGAACTCCTGGGCTAAACAATCCTCCTGCCTCAGCCTCCTGAGTAGCTGGGACTACAGGTGCATACTACCACACCCAGCTTTACGATAACTGACCTTTTGTAACCAACTACTCTGCGTACATCGTGGTACTAGATATTTTACATACATTAATCATTTAATCCTCATAAAAACTTGCAAGCTGAGTATCATTAATTCCTTTTTTCATTTAGAAATGGGATCTCACTATGTTGTCCAGGCTGGGGTGCAGTGGCTATTTGCAGTGTTTGTTTGTTTGTTTGTTTGTTGAGACAAGGTCTCACTCTGTCACCCAGGATTGTGCCACTGGAGTGCAGTGGCACAATCTTGGCTTGCTGCAGCCTCAACCTCCCAGGCTCAAGCAATCCTCCCACCTCACCCTCCCGAGTAGCTGGAACTACAGGCACACACCACTGTGCCCAGCTAATTTTGTTTATTTTTTGTGGAGATGAAGTCTCACTATGTTGCCCAGGCTGGTCTCAAACTCCTGGACTCAATCAATCTTACCACCTTGGCCTCCCAAAGTGTTGGGATTACAGGCGTTAGCTACCATCCCTGGCCCTATTCACAGTCTTGATCATATCTGTTGACCTTAAGAAAGAAACAGAGTCAAAATTAATATAGAGAGTTTATTTGGGCCAAGGTTCAGGACAACTACCAAGGAAATACCTCCAAGAGGCTCAAGTTTTTTTAAAGAAAAAAGGACAAATCAGGAGAGGGACAATTACAAAAGTTGTTTGCCAGGAATTTTCATTGGTATACAGAAATAACATTGATTGGTGATTGGCTATACATTTTTTAACCATAGGGTATGAGTTATGGTGTCCAGAGTATGACTTCATTAGATTAATTTATGGCTATTGGTGTTGACAGTCTGAAGTCCATATAGCAGGCAGATTACTTAGCTCAAAGTGGGGTGTGGGACATGACTTTCGATGGCTCTCTGGGTCTTATAATTTAAAGGGGCTTGTATTCCTCAGATAAGTTTATTTTCTTTTTCCCAGAGTTTTTTCTACAGCCTCAAACTCCTGGGCTCAAGTGATCCTCCCGCTTCAACCTCCCTAGTAGCTGGGACTACAGGCACGTGCCACTGCAGCTGACTCTATTGATTCCATCTTACAAATGAGGAACTGAGATTTATAGTTACTCAAGATTATAAATTCCATAAGCACCAGAGCTGGACTGAGAGGTCAGGTCAGTTTGGCTCTCATCATGCTCTGGTTGGAGCTGGGAACTGATATTTTCTCCCTTGGTGAGGAAATACCCTCCAAGTGCTACGCACAATTTATATACAGGAGTGCAAAAAGGCTGGGATTTTCAGGTTACCTAATCTGACCCTCCCAACCTACATGTCTGCTACTTTTTACCTCTACTTTCTCTTTCATAAAACTTTTTTAGAATAAGGAAGAGTGAAGAACAATTACCTACAGTTGGTCCTCCATATCTGCAGGTTCTGCATCCACAGATTCAAATAACAGTGAATTGAAAATATTTGGGAAAGAAGCAAGAAATAAGATACAACAGTCAAAATAATATATTAAAAAATACAGCATAATTGTTTACAAAGTATTTACATTGCATTAAGTATTATAAGTAATCTAGAGATAAGGCTGGGACAGTGGCTCATGCCTGTAATCCCACACTTTGGGAGGCTGAGCTGGCAGATTGCTTGAGCCTAGGAGTTCAAGACCAGCCTGGGCAACATGGTGAAACCCCACCTTTACAAAAAATAAATAAATAAGTAATCTAGAGATGATTTAAAGTATATAGGAGGTTATATGCAAATACTACATCATTTTATACAAGGGACTTGAGTATCTGAGGATTTTGGTATCCCTGGGGGGGGGGGGTCCTGGAACCAGTCCCCCAGGGATATCAAGGGATGACTGTACATAAGTGTTCCTCGCCTCTCAAAAACCTGCTCTTTCCTTTTTGTATTGCCATAATAGGTTTTAACAATGATGCTTCAGGTCTGATATTGCCAGACATTGCCAGCAGGCTTTGGCTATTGTTGCCATTGGTCACATGTCTTTCTGACCTAAGGAAAGGAAGTGCCCCCTTCGCAAAACAACAGATCCTTTAACCCTATTTTGGGTATATTAGATGTTAGGTGTTTGACAGGGCTTGAATTCAGAATCAACAGACAGCTAACTCAGACAAATGGAGATTAAAATGTCATCTTTGTTACTGACAAAAGCTGAACTGGACGTGTTAACCCATTTCCTGTTTAGGAAAAAAAAAGTGCAACTCCACAGCCAGTGCTCATTTCTCAGGGCAAACAGGAAATGGGTTAGGAAAAATTATCAGGCTGGGTATCGTAGCTCACACCTGTAATCCCAGCATTTTGGAAGGACAAGGTAGGAAGATTGCTTGAGCGCAGGAGTTTGAGACCAGTCTGGGCGACATAATGATACCCTGTCTTTACAAAAAATAAAAATAAAAAATTAGCCACATATGGTGGTGCCAGCCTGTAGTCCCAGCTTCTTGGGAGGCTGAGGTGGGAGGATTGCTTGATCTTGGGAGGTCATGGCTACAGTGAGCTGTGATCACACCACTGCACTTCAGCCTGGGCAACAGAGTGAGACCCTGTCTCAAAAAAAGAAAGAAAAAAATAATATCAAGCCTTAAAAATAAAGTAGGGGCCAGGCGTGGTGGCTCACGCCTGTAATCCCAGCACTTTGGGAGGCCAAGGCAGGTGGATCACGAGGTCAGGAGATCGAGACCATCCTGGCTAACACAGTGAAACCCTGTCTCTACTAAAAATACAAAAAATTAGCCGGGCGTGGTGGCATGCGCTTGTAGTCCCAGCTACTCTGGAGGCTGAGGCAGGAGAATGGTGTGAACCTGGGAGGCGGACCTTGCAGTGAGCTGAGATGGTGCCACTGCACTCCAGCCTGGGCAACAGAGCGAGACTTTGTCTCAAAAATAAATAAATAAATAAATAAATAAATAAATACATACATACATACATACATACATATAAAAATAAAAAATAAAGTAGGATGACTGCATGTCCTTTCATTGTCAAACAATTTGAAAACCAATAGATAAATGTTTTTATCAGTCAATTCTTTCATCTCCACCTGAATAAGGTGCTTCAACTTTGTTAATGGTTAAGAAAAAAATTGTAAAATTATATGCCAGTTCTTCTCCAAGATTTCTTCAACAAGCTTATTTCAAGTTTCATTGCCTTTCTTGCTGTGTTGACCTGCTTATATAAAGGCTCGGCAAATTGCTTTCCCTCAGCCTCCCCAGTAGCTGAGACTACAGGCGTGTGCCACCATGCCCAGCTTTTGAACATCTTTTCATATGCCTATTTGCCACCTGTGTATCTTCTTTGGTGAGGTGTTGTTTAGGTCTTTTCCCCAATTTTTAATTGAGTTCTTTTCTTATTGTTGAGTGTTAAGAGTTCTTTGTGGCCAGGCGCGGTGGCTCATGCCTGTAATCCCAGCACTCTGGGAGGCTGAGGTGGGCAGATCACAAGGTCAAGAGATCGAGACCATCCTGGGAAGGTGAAACCCCATCTCTCCTAAAAATACAAAAATCAGCAGGGCGTGGTGGTGCGCACCTGTAGTCCCAGCTACTTGGGTGGCTGAGGCAGGAGAATCACTTGAACCTGGGAGGCAGAGGTTGCAGTGAGCCAAGATCGCACCACTGCACTCCAGCCTGGAGACAGAGCAAGACTCCATCTCAAAAAAAAAAAAAAAAGAGTTCTTTGTGTATTTTGAATAAAAGTCCTTTATTACATGTGTCTTTATGAAATACCTCTTAGCCATCTTTAAATTAATATCTAAATTTTTTCATCCAAAGTTTAAGTAGAAGACACGGAGATCGTTGAGGGAGTTCATTCCACCTTTGAGTCTTTACCCAGAGGAGACCCAGTCCACGTGCATGTGTGATATGATGAGGTTTCTCTTCAAATAATCTGATCAATCCTTTATCCCCCTCCCACTTTTTCCTTTTTCTCCTCTTTTCCTTTTTGCCTTTGTTAAATGCCCAGGCACGCCACAGTACTAGGCGTTATCAGTACCAGCTCACATTCCTTTCCTTATTTGGAAAGAGGACTAACTTTACAGCTCATTACAGACACCCCTTCCCTTCCTCTCTACTTCCTTTTACAGGCCCATCTTATCTAAAAAAAATCAAATGTTTAGCCAACCGGGATTAGTTTAGATTGTATGACCCGACCCTGGCCAATGGGGAAAGGGTACAGGGGCAGGAATTGCGTCAGGAATAAAAGCTCTCGTGCCCCTTTGTTCAGGTGTGCTCTCATGGCGACTGGCCAAGGAGGCACCCCTCTGCACAGAAGTAAAATTGCTTGCTAAGAATCCTTTGTTCGAGTGTTCAATTTCCTTAGGATTTTAAGCGTTATTCCTAACACATGGTTTAGTTCCTGATCCCCCAGATTATGCTGCGTTTTAGGGAAGAATAATAACTGACTCTTGAGGGCTATGTGTGGAGGCTGCTTGGGGAGGCGTAGGAAGCTCTGAGAGATCCCTCAACGTGGGGTGCTGAGGTTCCATACTGGGATTAGTGAGACCTTTAGAAGGTGGTGACCTGCTTTGTGTTCGCCTAGGGACTTTTCTGAAGAAAAGAGATCTATTTGATCCTAGACTTGGAAATGTTAAGCGTTACTAGTCCAGGCTCCTTTTTTTAGATGGTAGGAATAGCTGGTCCAGAGAGGGGATTTCCTGAAAGTTACATGCTAGTTTGGACAGATTTGGGGATGAGGACTCAGTGTTCTTTTCCCTGTATCCCTTAGTTGTAACCTGGAATATCTAGGTCCAGACACGGGAACCTTCAAGTTTCAGATGGCAAATGGCCCTTGCATGGACACTCCACTGCTCTATTCCCCTCAAACAAATAAGAGAAAATCCACAGTTAGACTCACTACCTGTGAGTTTACTAACCCAGAGTCAGGCTGGCTTAAACTGAAATGCCTCACTTAGAAGAAAAGCTTCTTATGGCCTGGACAGGACAGTGAGACTACCCAGACTCTACAGATGACCCAGAAGTGATTGTTTTCTTCTACGGTTGATTATATATCTTATATTTGCTTGTAAGGGGGGCCTTCCTGCCTTGGTAGTTTAGCCAGTTAGAGCTTTAGCCAATTACAGCCTCAGCCTTTATACACTGACAACTTAAGGTATGATTATTGAGCTCTATAGGCAGGTCATTGCACAGCTTCTATAAATTATCCATTCTTTTTGTTTCTTAATTTGTTTTTTAATCGTAGTTCTTTAGTTTTGCCACTTTGGTATGATTGCTTAAGGGAGAGGTAATGCAAACCCCTTCCTTTAATCACCTGAACAAAGCCCCTTTGACTATCCCCAACATTTATGAAAGCTTAGAAAATGTCATTTTACAGTTAATATGAATCAAATAAACTGGTCAGCCTGAAAGATTATAAATAGCACTGAGTTATTGATTATTGATTAAATTATTTGATTATTTCCTCCCCTATCTTTTTATGAGCTCCCATTATTCAGAGGTCAGTCCTCTAATTTTCATGCTTTTTTTCTACATGAGATCTTCACTCTTAAATGGGCCTGGTGTCCTCCAAGCTGGAGAATCTATGTTTTACCCTCTTCCAAAGCTAAATCTCTGGGCTTCTGCTATGATAGGGAAGGAATCTGAGCATCTCACTGATTTTTTTTTTTTTTTTTTTTTTGAGATGGAGTCTTGCTTTGTCACCCAGGCTGGAGTGCAGTGGCACGATATTGGCTCACTGCAACCTCAGCCTCCTGGGTTCAAGCGATTCTTCTGCCTCCGCCTCCCAAGTAGCTGGGACTACAGGCACACACCACCACGCCCAGCTAATTTCTGTATTTTTAATATAGACAGGGTTTCACCATATTGGCCAGGCTGGTCTTGAACTCCTGACCTCCTCGTGATCTGCCCGCCTTGGCCTCCCATAGTGGTGGGATTACAGGCATGAGCCACCATGCCCGGCCGCATCTCAGTGATTCTTATAACAGACTTTCTACCATTCCTTATATTTTTAGGCCATCATGCTCTCTTCTAGGGTTATCTGGTGCTCCCAATTCCTGAGCCTTGTGCAGGGTTTAGCTGTGTAAATCAGATGGCTCCAAAGCCTGCTAAGATTCCTGTTTCTCAAGTCTGCTCAGGTAACGGCCACTTGACTCATCTACTTTGCAGCTTTTCAATATTTTGTTGCTATTTTTATAAGGCAGAAAAAGAAGTGCAAATCAATTATAAGCATGTGAACAAATATTCAACATCACTCAAAATGTAAATTAAAATAAACAATGAAATACCATTTTTCATCTATCAGTGACTGGAAAGGAAGGAGTTAAGTAGAAGATCTATAATCCATCATCTCTCTTTATAGAGAAATATTCCCAGGAAAGCAAGCAAACATGTGATTCTTATAAATATTGCAATTACAGACCTCCTGGCAAACTAATGGTATCTGCTAGCAAGAAAGTCCCTATCTGGATATGGAGTGGATAAAATTTTATCCTAGTGACAAATATTTTTATGTTCAGACATCTCCTATTGGTCACATTATTATATAAAACTGCCTATGTTTTAAAAATGTTTCATTTCCAATAAGGCTGTTAAGTTCTGAAATTTTTTTCTTCTGTTTGACTGTTTAAACAGTTACTATTAGGACACAACTGATATCAAAATAACATAGATATAAATATTGATAAGTAATTACTAAACACAAAAAGTAGCATTTTATTGTAACTATATCTTTTGATGAGACGATATGTCTTTTTAGCAATTACTTCATATAGCTGTTTATGAATATTACTGATTTAAAAAATGAGACAGTTTAGCATCAATACTATCCCTTTTTTTAATTAGATGTGTTGAGAAACCTCATTTATGTAAATAAGTAAATGGATCTCAAAGTTTTGTTATAGCAGTGTGACAATTCTTTGAAAAATTTCCAAGTTACATGCTGAAATGACTTGGTGAGCTTTCATCAAAAATTATGGTTAATGACCAGGTGCAGTGACTCACATCTGTAATCCCAGCACTTTGGGAAGCCAAGGTGGGAAGATCACTTAAGCCCAGGTATTCAACACGGGCCTGGGCAACATGGCAAGACCCCCATCTTTACAAAAAAACAAAAATAATTAGCTGGGCATGATAGCACATGCCTGCAGTCCCAGCTACTTGGGAGGCTGAGGTGGGAGGATAGTTCGAGCCCAGAAAGCAGAAGCTGCTGCACCCCAGCCTGGGCAAGACCCTGTCTCAAAAAATATATATATGTTTAATGATCTCTCAGTGGACAATTTGGTTAGGTCCTTCACCTATTTTGTTGAAAGCAGCACATTGGAAACCACCAGACTTGCAAAAGGAAGTTTTACCTGGTCTTTCCAACACCATTTTTTTAAAATGGCACTTTGGTACCTTGAGGTTTTTATACCTCAGGACAATGCACTATTGTAAGATTTGGATGAGTGAGATGTGTACCTTTCTTTTGCAGCATGGAAGAGGAGGAGGCAGGAAAAGAGAACCCATATTACATCATCACTTTTAGATACAAATATAGCATAGAAGTTGAGGACCTGGAAAGTGAAAAAGTGAATCCCTTAAAACAATCCGAATGTCCATGTATACAGGAGAACCTCAGAAAACTATGTTATTGTACTACTTGTAAGTTATTTAAGAAATTTTTAAAGGGTAATATTGATTATGCTACATTTTCATAGTATACTGACTAGAGAACTTAATCTTTTCTCCACTTCATAGCGCCTGCTTATTTTGTTTACTCAGAACCTGGGTATGAACCTGAATGTTTTCTTCCCTATCTCATTCCATTCTTTCTTTTAGTGCCTACTGCTAACTGCTTGATTCTGTTCCCCATTCAAATTCCTACAAGGATCTGGAAACCTTAGATCAATTCACAAGAGAATTGATCTATATAACACGTGACTGGCTAGCATGTAGATTAGTGCCACGGGTGGTCCAACTGGCTGTGGTGAGAGAGTCAGGGTCGCTTTGTATAAATCATGGCCACATAAGTTTGCCCTGTGAATGAGACAATTTCACTTACAAGGAGCAATGGGTTTACAAAGGCCAAATAAAGAAGGGACCAGTCAGAACTCTTCAAACCTGACTTCATTTTGCAGCAAAAGCAATTAACAAAAGGATAAAAAAAGGTTTGGAATCCATTACCTAATCTCATTTGGGCCCGGGTGTGACAATCACCCATTCAGTCCAGTACTCTGTCTCTGATCAGACATACAAAGAATTGTCTTGTAAAAGATAGGCTGGGCCAGGTGCAGTGGCTCACGCCTGTAATCCCAGCACTTTTTGGGAGGCCGAGGTGGATAGATCACCTGAGGTCAGGGGGTTCGAGACCAGCCTGGCCAACATGGTGAAATCCCATCTCTACTAAAAATACAAAAAAATTAGCCAGGCTTGGTGGTGGGGGCCTGTAATCCCAGCTACTCAGGGGGCTGAGGCAGAAGAATCGCTTGAACCCGAGAGGCGGAGGTTGCAGTGAGCCGAGATCGCACCACTGCACTCCAGCCTGGGTGACGAGAGCGAGACTCCGTCTCAAAAAAAAAAAAAAAAAAGGGCTAGGTGCAGTAGCTCACACCTCTAATCCCAGCACTTTGGGAGGCTGAGGCAGGAGAGTCACTTGAGGCCAGAAGTTCGAGACCAGCCTGGCCAACATACCAAAACCCCATCTCTACTATAAATATAAAAACTAGCTGGGCCTGGTGACAGGCACCTGTAGTCCCAGCTACTCAGGAGGCTGAGACAGAAGAATCACTTGAACCCAGGAAGTGGAGGTTGCAGTGAGCCAAGATCCCACCACTGCTCTCCAGCCTGGGTAACAGAGAGTAAGACTCCATCTCAAAAAAAAGATAGTGACAGTTATCCCCCCTTGTGTAATTTTTCCAAAGCTTTGGGATATAACCTCTGAATATTTCTTATTTCTTATCAGCAGCTTAAAATGAATCCAGTATCAACAAATTTATGACCCATCTGCTGAGCAGATCACTTCCATCTGTAACCCTGGCCATGCTACACAGTTGGCAGCCACACAAAAATATCCCTGGCAAACTCTGTATCAGAATTTAGATTCCTCATGGGAATTAAAGTTAACTGTTAGATTTTTTAAAATAAGACTACTATAACATTTTCAAGGTGAATTTAAATAACTTCAATAATTTTCACGTAAAGTTTTCTAAAATATATAACCCCATGCCATAATCAAATGACCATAATTTAAATAATTCAGGTTTATTCTTATGTTATCTTACGTTGGAATAGTCCTCCCTTGAATAAAACTGCTGCATCTTTGAGATGTATATCTTCTTTCCCCTGACATGGCTTTAACTGACTTCCTGGACTGTTCTCACATTCATTAAAGGCTTTGGATCAGTCTTACTTTCCAGCCACGTAGAACCAATAATTCTTTCATTTATTTGTTATCTCAATAAATAAATATTTACTTAGTACCTACTATATGTCAATCACTGTGTGCCTGGGGCCTGGAATGATTAGATGAAAGGCATAGACCCTTCCTCTGGTGGCCGGAGATGACAAGCAGATATTCAGCCCCATTCTTCAGCAAGTATGCGTTTGTATGAACCACTAGTTTTTATTTTTATTTTTTTTGAGACAGAGTCTCACTCTGTTGCCCAGGCTGGAGTGTAGTGGCACGATTTTGGCTCACTGCAACCTATGCCTTCCAGGTTCAAGAAATTCTCATGACTCAGCTTCCCAAGAAGCTGGGATTACAGGCATGAGCCATCACACCCAGCTAATTTTGGGGTTTTTTTTTTTTTTGGTAGAAAAGGGGTTTCGCCATGTTGGCCAGGCTGGTCTCGAACTCCTGACCTCAAGTGATCCACCGGCCTTAGCCTCCCAAAGTGCTAGGATTACAGGCATGAGCCTGGTTTTTAATTTGTCCCTGAAAAAATAGCCAAGTGCCTTAATAGTGACAACCCATTCCAAACACATCATCTGTTCTTTCGTGCCTCAGAGCCTTTGCACAGATTTGCCTTACCTAGAATATCTGTTCCCCTTTATTCACCTAGTTAACTCCAAGTAATTCTTAACTCTCAATTCATAACTCATCTGATTCAGTGTTTTGAAGTAATAACCAAGGAGATGGGTAGTTTTGTCCAACACCCTTGATTCTTCAACACAAACCACCAATTGCTTCAGATTTTTAGTTCTTGCGTACTTTAGTCAATGGCTTCTTATGTTACTCTAGATTTGTGTTGTTCTGAACAATGAAATGTTCAGTTTCTGTTATTTTAGTTACACATGGTCATCATTTTAATCATTTATTCAAGAATGATACATGTTCACTGAGCACCAATACATATCAATATGCCAGGCTTTTTTTTTAATTGATGGACATATAAAGGACCTAGAGTAACCAAAGAGACTTTTAAAGGGAAGAATCAAGTTGGAATAATTACTCCACCTGATTCCAAAACTTATTGTAAGCGATAGTAGTTACGATAGTTTTGTATCAGTGAAAAGATAAACACAAAGATTGATGGAACACAGCCAGAAGTAGACCTACACATGGTAGGGTTGATTGATTTTTGACAAAGTGTTAAAGCAATTCCAAAGGGAAAGGAAAGTCTTTTCAACAAATTGTGCTGGATCAACTCAGGACCTATGGGGGGAAAAAATGAACATCAACCCTACCTCACACCATAGGCAAAAATTAATTCAAACTGGATCTGAGACCTAGATGTAAAAATCCAAACTATACCTTTTTAGAAAACATAGGAGAATATTACAGTCTCCTGTGTGGTTGAGATTGGTAGTTCTTAGAACACAAAAAGCAGGAATCACATAAACAAAACAAAAAATGGATAAATTGAACTTGATTAAAAAAAAAACTGCTCTTTGAAGGACATCATTAAGAAAATGAAAAGGCAACCCAGCACAGGGGCTCACACTTGTAATCCCAGCATTTGGGGAAGCTGAGAAGGGAGGATTGCTTGAGACCAGGAGTTTGAGACCAGCCTGGGCAACATAGTGAGATCCTGTCTCTACCAAAAAATATATAATTAGCTGGGTATGGTGGCACATGCCTGTACTCCTTAGTTACTCGGGAGGCTGAGGCAGGAGGATTGTGTGAGCCCAGGAGTTTGAGGTTACAGTGAGTTATGATCACACCACTGCTCTCCAGCCAGGGTGACAGAAAGAGACTCTGTCTCCAAAAAAAGAAAAAGAAGATAATTCAATAGCAAGCCAAAGACTGTGCAAAAATACTTGAAACACATATATACACAAAAGACTTACATACAGATCATGTAACCAGCCCTTGCCACTCAACAATAAGACAAACAAAATAACAAAACGGGCAAATTATTTGAAGTTACTTCACAGCAGAAAATATATAAATGACAATAAGCACCTGAAAAAATGTTCAACATCATTAGTGGCAAGGGAAATGTAAATTAAAGTCACAATGAGATACCACCTTATACCCATTACAACGGCTAAAAAAAAATGTTCTATTTTCCTTTTTAGAGACAAGATTTCTTTGTCACCCAGACCAGAGTGCAGTGTTGGGATCATGGCTAACTGCAGTCTCAAACTCCTGGGCCCTAGCGATCCTCCCTCTTGCGCCCCTGAGTAGCCGGATCTACAAGCAAGCACCACTATACCTGGCTAGTTTTTTAATTTTTTTGTAGAGATGGGTATTACTACATTGGTCCGGGTGGTCTCAAATTCCTGGCTTCAACGGATCCTCCCTCTTCAGCCTCCCAAAGCACTGGGATTACAGGTGTGAGCCACTTCTCCCAGCCAGAATAGCTAAAACTAAAATATATATATATATATATATATATATATATATATATGAAGTGTTGGTGAGGTTATGGAGCAACTGGAACTGTCATACACTGCTGATGGGAATGAAAAATGTACAACCATCTCCGCAAACAGTTTGGCTATTTCATAAGTGGCGGGTGAGGTGTCAGAGCCCCAGCATTAGAAAGCAGTCAACTCACAGGTTGCTAAGAATTTACAGACAACAGTATAGGTTTAAAAAGGAAGCTTCTATTAAATAGAATGCTGCAGAAGAATGCAGCGGGGTGCCTCAGCAAGAGAGGACAGAGCGTGCCGGTGAATTTTTCCTTAGGGATATTTATGGACCTCAAAGAGGGAGCTTACGGGCAATTTGGACCATATTAGCCATGTAGGTCATGATAAGTGATTACATTTGTAGACATTCTGGTACCTTAATGTCAGCAAGGGTCACACAATGAGTTTTGATATGCATGCATTCAAGAGACGTATAGAAATTCTAGTTACTTATAAATTTTGGGGAAAAAAAACTGGAACCAGATGCCTGTGTTAGGTAACAGGGAAGTCTAATTACTTCTGAATTCCTCAGATAAGAAGTTTTTGTCTCCAGGGCCTGCTGGATGGTCACCAGGTAATTTTGCTCTGGTCATTTTCCCCTGACAAATATTTTGGTCAAATCTTGGACCCTTTATATTCCCCCATGCTCAAGTCAGCCTGCTGCATATCATGGTCTCAAGAAAGAGAAAATAGCATAGTGAAGAGGGGTGTCAAGTCTATCTGGCTACTTCCTGCTGAAAGAGGGCACTCCAGCCTGGGCGACAGAGTGGGACTCTGTCTCAAAAAAAAAAAAAAAAAAAAAAAAAAAAGTCCAGACAGTCTAGTCACAAATGTTCACAGCATTTTCAACAACAATTTGTGTTGTTTCTAATTTGGGGCTATTACAAATAAAAATGTTGTTCCCATCAATGATTAGATAAACAAAATAGTGATAAATCCATATAACTGAATACTAATCAGTAATTAAAACAAAACACAACCTGCTGATACATGCAATGAGGCAAAAAAAAAAGAGAACACTGTGTGGAGATAATGATTTCATTTATTTAAGATTCAAGAAAATGCAAACTAGTCTCTACTGACAAAAAGTGATTGCTTCGGTATGAGGTTGGAAAGAGAGATGGATTACAAAGGGCACAAGAAAACTTTTGGGAATGACAGAAGATTATGTTTATTGTAGTGGTGGTTTAATGGGTATACATATATGTCAAAACTGATCAAACCAAACTTAGGGCTTTATATATGTGCAGTGTATAGGTCTTCAATTACAACTGAATAAAGTTTTTTTAAAAAAATGGGGATAAAAATAACATCTTCAGCATGTTGTAGAGATTCATTGAATATGTTAAAGCACTTTATCATAATACCTGGCTCCGAGTTTGATGCCACTGACACTTAGATATCAAACTCAACCTCTCTACCAAGCTCTTCATCCAAAGAGACTAGGGGTAAAGACTGTCTAAGACTATACAGAAAGATCATGTATCTGAGGAATTAAAAATAAGGCATAAGATTTGGCAATGCGTCACTCGGTAAACTCAATAAACTAGTATTATCAAGGCAAAAAATATATACACAAAAAGTAAGAACTGGGTTAAAAAATTTTTTTCTATGGACTTTTAACGTGGTAACTCATGACACAGGGGTTAGGATCTTCAGTTTTCCTTTGGAAGTTAATAAAAACCACTATAGAGAAAAACAAGATTTGCTAGTAAGAAGGTGAAAACTGCTTCTCCTCTCAGGGTTCTAGTTCTCTTGCAATCTAAAACGAAGGAACCAGACAGGATAACCACTTTTGTACCGTACAGCTCCAAACATTAATCAATCACTCCATTCACTTATCTTTTCTATTTCCTTGTATTCTGTCAAACAACTGTCTCTTGGTTTAAATACTTTTCTGCTTGTCTTCGCTCTCTCTCTCTCCTCCTGGTTTATTTTCATCCAGATGTGGATTTTCCCCAAAGTTTCCATCTTATTCTTTTCTCCTCTTCTGTGTATGCGCCACTGAAGTTAAGATTGCCACATTCAAACTCCCCACACATTCACACACCCACTCCCAATATACAGTATCTCGCCCAATGTGTATCACTCCGGATACATTCCTAGAATCCAAAGATCTGGAGCAGGGAGAAAAAGAAAAGGCGCTTACCAGATGCCTGGAACAGTCTACTGGGCGATACAAGTACATTAGCTCTTTCAATGCTCACAACAGCCCAGCCAGATGTTATCTCAATCTTACGGTTGAATAAATTTAAGATCTCTGGCTTCACACTAGAGGCTGGCGAAGTACGTGACCTTTGATCAGAATCTCCTGGAGGAGTGGGGTCCCTGACCATTGTCTCTTCCAGAGAACCTTAAAACTGAGATCCCAGGAGACCCCTCTCGGATACTCTGCAGAAGTCAAGAGTCACGATATTAGCAAGCACACCGCAGCCATGCGAACCCTTCCTGGCTCAGCTCTCGACAAAAGAAATCACGCCCCCAGTCAAAATACAACAACAACGGATTAGGCCTACAACCCTCTCCCCCGGACCCCAAATTCTCAGGGGAAATCCCCTAAGAGTCAAGTAAGGAGGTCACTGCAGCGACTTCAGGGTGCATAGAACGCGGGGAACTAGGAAGAGGACGCGCCAGCCCACCTGGGCGTCTCTGATTGGCTGCCAGCTCAGCTTGGAACGCTGGGGTGCGTGGCGTCATATCCGCCGGGCCCGCCATCTTGTTCCCAGGGGCAGTTGGCGGAAGAGATCGAGCTCACTGGCCGCCGGCTCGCTTTCTGCGTGGAGTTCTCGCGGTCTGGGTTTCGCTGTCTGCTCTCGGCCCGGAGTCCTTTTGTCGGCGTCCTGGGTGCCCTCTCTTGCCCAGCTGGGGCACAGCGAGGCGGCCCCTTCTCCCGACGACGTTCCATGGAGTAGGGTCCCAGACCGTTGTCCCGAAGAGCGAGATCGAGCTTGGCCCCCTCCCCCCCCTTCCCTCCCTCCTTCCTGCCGCCGCAACATGGCTAACAACAGCCCCGCGCTGACAGGCAACTCGCAGCCGCAGCACCAGGCGGCTGCTGCTGCGGCTCAGCAACAGCAGCAGTGCGGCGGCGGCGGCGCTACCAAGCCGGCGGTCTCCGGCAAGCAGGGCAATGTGCTCCCGCTCTGGGGCAACGAGAAGACCATGAACCTCAACCCCATGATCCTGACCAACATCCTGTCGTCGCCTTACTTCAAAGTACAGCTCTACGAGCTCAAGACCTACCACGAGGTGGTGGACGAGATCTACTTTAAGGTACGAAGCGTGTAGGCCTTGGCTTTGGGGGTAAGTTCGGAAGAGGGGGTATGGAGGAAATGGGCGAAGGCGGCCCCCGAAATCTGAAGATTTGTGGGTGGGGGAAGGTGGTTCGGCGGAGGGGGAGCTGCGGCCTGTAGTCTTATCTGGGAGGGGTCGGACTGGGGCCGCCCTCTCGTTTCCATTTTAGATTTTTAGGGCCGGGAGAGCCCGCCACTTTGATCTCTCTCCTCCCCCAACCTCCTGCCCACCCCTGGGGGGAGTTGGGCGAGAGGGATGGGGGAGAGGAGGAAAGAGTAACAGAAGCCTTTCCAGTTTACAGCTTTAAAATTATTCCTTTTGACGTGGATCTACTGAGCGCCAACTTGTTGGTGCTTCTCCCGCTCACCCCTGGCCAGGGCGTGTAATGACTTCAGTATTGGCCTCGTGTTGTTGGTACTCACTATCCGATCCAGACAGGGAAATGGTCAGTGCGTGTGTGTCGGGTGGGGTGGGGGGATGAGGGTGGAGAGGTGCCATTTCAAGAGGTGTACAGAAGGCCTGGAAATTTTCCCAGCAGGAAGTCAGGAGTAAGAGGTCTCAGCCACCTGTGCATTGGGCTAATTTAGAATTATCTGGGCCCTGGGCTTCTGCGGCAGGGTCGGTGCTGGCTTGGCTGTGCTGGGGAGCTCACCTGGCGCCTCCTCACTGCACTCTTGTCTCAGTTCTTGTTTCGTTAGCAGGATTGACTCAGTCTTGCAGCGAGGCTCGGAGCAGCCCAGGGTCGCAGGTAGAGGTATGCATTATTAATCATGCTCAATCGCCATAAATGCATTTCCCTGGTTAAATGAACGATTAATTAGATTTTTTTTTTTTTTTTGGCCATTGCTTTTGGTCCTTCACCAATTAGGTAGGCTTTTTCCACTTCCCTGCAAATTATGTAGTATAAAAAATACCTTCCAGGCCTCCGAAGGTTAATTTCTATTTTAAAGAATATTAATAATAATAGCCTTAGTGGTCTTTAGAAATTTTATCCGGAGCATCTAATACACAATCCATTTTTATCTATATTGACTCTTAAAAACTTGATAGACCACACAAAGTGTTTTCTATCATTTGAACGTATGTGTAGAGATGGTAACAAAAGGACATTCTCTTTTGTTTTGCCCACCTTTTCCCCCAGTTGAGTAATTAGGTTATTGAAGGATTTTGAGAGATTAGTTGCTTTTTATAGAAAACATATCTTGAGGAATACAGTTCAACATTGGGTTGATAAAGTACACAAGTAAATTTGGAATCCTCTTACGAGAGTAGGTCTGATTGTAATTCTATGAATTAGTTTTTTTAGCTTTTAAAAGGTAAGACCTTTTTAGCATGGATACAGTATGGTGAATAACATTTAATCCTTAGCTTTATTTATGCAGTAAACTTTAAACAGTTGAAAATTGGGTTCCTGCTCTTTTTGCGGCAGGTTCTGTTTTCTAACATAGGCAAAATGTTAATGTAATAGAGGAAAGTCTCGTTTTTAAGTTTCAAATGTGTTTTGAAACAAGATTCTACCAGGAATTGTTTTTAAATTCCGTGAAAAAACTAAAGACCCAGCTTTTTACTAATATTATCAAGACTTAAGACGTTCAGATCAAATACTCACTGAAATATGTAAGTTTCCAACTTTGTAATTTTATTTTGTATGCATCCAGCCCTGACTTTGGCTAGCTTTTAAGGAATTGAAACATCTTTTACATAGCAATCTGTGGGGAGGAAAGGAAACGTTAAAGCACTGCAAAATAGTGTAGTGCTTAAACTTACATGCATGCTTTTCTATCTAATGCCATTGTTCAGGACTACAAAATTTACCATGTGTGGGTGGAAATAGAATTTTAGAAATAAGCAGTGAAAAAACAGGATTTTTTTGTATGTTTTTAAAAAAAAACAAAGATGGGTCTTCTCAAAAGACCTTTTTGGATTCTATTTTAGAGCTAATATTCTTTTGTTGTTGTTGTTGTTGTTGCTATTTTTGGATAAGGAATAGATTTTGTAAGATGTTCCTCTTAGCAAATGTGATATCATCTTTGATGATATTTAGTATATGCTAGTGACTATTCACACACAGTTTTTGACACAATTTATATTCTGGGGAATAATTGGATTGGTTCACACATAATTAGGCTGAAGCTTAATTACAACAATGATCTCTGTAAGTGTGGCCTTTTGTAATTTTATCTTTAATCAGGAATAAACCTGACCCTGGTGGAAAAAATGTACAAATAAAAAGTTCATAATTTTGCGTCACAAGTAACTCGTTACTGTTTTAGAAAATTTTCTTCAAGTAATTTTCCTTAATTTTATAATGTAGATTTTAAATTACAATAAAATTGAACTATTGAAGGTATTTTGAAGTTTTTAAATTAATGCTTAAACTTCGTTAATACTTTTTGCTTTAAATTGGAGACTTAAATCCATTTTTAAAGGAAAATGTTTTAAAAGCAACTCATAAGTTAAATTATCAAATATTATCAAAGTTAAAATATTACCAAATAGTTTTTGCAAACAAGTGAGACTATACAAATTTTCTGACTCCCAGATATAGATATCAGCTCTTTATAAAGCTAGTTTAGTGGGATTTCTCCTCTGCAAAGCTATTAAGGTTTTGTTAAACCCTAGTAGCTTTATGGGTGCCGTTTAAATGTCTAAGCAGTTTTTCCAAAAATGATTTACATACTTAATATCAGTAAACATATACTTAATGCCAAAATAATTTTGGAAGAGCTGCTCTGTTATGGACTTGGGTTTACTTTTACCAGGCTTTTAAACAAATTCAAAGTATGAATGTTTGTTGTGTTCCTCTTTTCTATTTTCAGGTCACGCACGTTGAACCATGGGAGAAAGGCAGCAGGAAAACAGCGGGCCAGACAGGGATGTGCGGAGGGGTAAGTAGAAGTACGTGCATTTTTCAGTTTTTCTGTGTCTAATAACTAAGTTTATATTTAGAGAACTAGAGGCCTGTCAGTTATACACTTGAGTGACAATTTTTTTAATCCAAATTCAAGTGTTCAGTGAAATAGGGTTAGAAAAGTGTTACTTTTTAATGCTCCTTAGTTCTGGATTATGGCTTGTTATTGATACCTAACAGGATTAATCAGTTGGTGTTAAGAGTCCGTTAATTATTTTACTACTTTTTCTTAACTTGTTTCCCCTAAAGGTTCGAGGTGTTGGAACAGGAGGAATTGTTTCTACAGCGTTTTGCCTGTTATACAAATTATTTACCCTGAAGTTAACTCGAAAGCAAGTGATGGGTCTTATAACACACACAGACTCTCCATATATTAGAGCACTTGGATTTATGTATATAAGGTGAGCGTGCATTTATGTACATTTCCAGTAAATATCTCCTTTTAATTCACATATGTTTAATAATAGTCTTTTGTAATTCTAGATATACACAGCCCCCTACAGATCTATGGGACTGGTTTGAATCCTTCCTTGATGATGAAGAGGTATGTCAACAAGGGTAATAATTTGTTTTCTTCTGATTACTCTCATATTTTTATTATCTTTTATTTATTGGTGGTTTAACGTCTTCAAGAACTTCCTGTAGTTAAATTTATTTCAGTGAGATACTTTTGGAATTAATGTCCTTTTACTGAGACCTGATGGCTTTTATATATTTTAGGGTAAATTTCTGAAATTTTATTTTCTTGTTTTAAAATTGTTTAAATGTGTTTGGTAACTATTGGAAAGTTTTCTCTTCTTAATTATGTTCTGTGTATTGTATTGATCCTGAATTGTATAGTTAATAGTGACTTTTCAAGATGGGGCATGCTCAAGATCGAGGTGATAATAAAAGACATGCACATAGAATACTAATTGTAGCTTTTTTTTCTTCTGGAACATTTCAGTTCTTCACCCTCTAACTTCTTCCAAATATCAGTATTCCCACTTGCATAGAAGTGCAGAATTGAAGAGCTGGGTGTTACATAAATAGGCTAAGTGTTTGGATGACTTGTTCAAGGTGACAAAATTTTAATTCCAGCTTTCTGACTCCTAGTACACCACACATACCTTTAAAAAAGAAATTTTTTTAAATTGTAATTTGAGTCTCCCTAATTTGAAATCTGAAATACTAAGTTAGATTTAAATCGTGTATGAATTGGCTGGGCGTGTGGCTCACACTTGTAATCCCAACACTTTGAGAGTTCAAGACCAGCCTGAGCAATATAGTGAGACCTCATCTCTACAAAAAAAAGTTTAAAAATTAGCTGAGCATAGAGGTATGCATCTTAGTCCCACCTACTTGGGAGGCTGGGGTGGGAGGATCACTTGAGCCCAGGAGATAGAATTTGCTGTGAGCCAAGATCATTGCCACTGCATTCCAGCCTGGGTAACAGAGTAAGACCCTTTCTCAAAACAAAACAAAATATCATATATGCATTAATTTACTTACATGGTGAAGTCCAACATCTCAAAAATGAAATGATGAGCTGTATTGTCCGTATGTCTACCCACTCTGCTACTTTGTGTTTTAAGGTTCATAAAGAAGACTTTTTGAGTGCTATGTATCAGTAGTCTATTTACAGAGTTCATCCAAAGAATCTATTGAATTAAAGGATGGTTCTAATGGAAATCTATTGTGTTTTGTTATTACATGCACACCTAAAAAAAAATCTCATTTAGACATGGAGAATTTTTATTTTTCTCTGCCTTTTTTTTTTTTTTTTTTTTTTTTTGCCTGTTAACTGAGTTACTTAACTCAGAAGAAGCAAAACGTGTTTTAAATCACCATCTTTAAGGTCTTTTTATCTTTAGATGAGTTTTTCAGACTGAAGCACTTCTCCCTTCTGTCTTTAAAAAAGCATGTTCCTTTTCATAATTGGTGTTGTATTGGTTTTGTTTCTGGATGCCTCTATTTTATGGTTTTTATTGTGTTTACAAATCTGAGGTCCTCTATTTAAGCTAACGTATTGTTTTCTTCCTTAGATATCTGCAGCGATTATATTTGGAAATACTGTATATCTGAACACTTAAATGTGTGTGAGTGCAAGCAGTTTTACCTTTAGCTCTTGTTTTCCTGTTTAGATAACAAATCTCACTTTCCTTGTGTGCTTGCACTATAGGTTTGGGACTGACAATAGCTGACTAACATGTCCTGAGCTGTGAGAGGGCATAGCAAGAAGGCCTTCATGCGGTAATGACCCTTTTCAGAGACAATGGTCATCATGGATTATGCGTTTCCAATTATTTGTTCATTTATTTATTTTCTACATAACTAAATTAGAAACCTCACTGCTTCATGGCAGTTGGTTTGCTATTGCTTCCAGTTTTATTAGGGCTTCATTTTATATTAGAGCTGTTAAAAGATAACGTTTAGACAGGAATTATCTAAAGTAGATCATATGTAGCTAGGTTATGGTGCAAGGTATATGATGTGTGCAAATATGTCCACAGAAATAAATACATAGTAGGTATGTGGAATGTAAATTTAAGTCAATCGTTCCACATAGTTTAGAAATGTAAGGGGCTTTTTCATATTGTTAACTGAGTGAGATCAGTTCCCCTTATGCCTGTGAGGCTGCAGGGTTTGTTCTCACCTGCATGCACACACTAAGCCCAAATATTTCTGTTCATTCATTGTCAGATTAGGATATGAAAATAAAATTTTTCTGTTAGTTGTTTTTGTATTGAGATTCCAAAGATGGTAATATTTTTATAGTATTCATGTATATATGGAAATACTTTTTTTGACGGCTAGGGTATCTTTTGTGTTTCTGTAGGACCTAGATGTGAAGGCTGGTGGAGGCTGTGTAATGACCATTGGAGAAATGCTACGGTCTTTTCTCACAAAACTGGAGTGGTTTTCTACCTTGTTTCCAAGAATTCCAGTTCCAGTTCAAAAGAATATTGATCAACAGATTAAAACCCGACCTAGAAAAATCAAGAAAGATGGGAAGGAAGGTGCTGAGGAAATAGACAGACATGTTGAACGCAGACGTTCAAGGTAACGTCACTCTTGAATTATGCTTATTTTTTATATATGCTTTATATAAAGTTAATGGTTCTGAGAAATAGCAAGTTCTTAGAAATTTGTTTTTACTGTTCATTTTATTAGTTTGTCGCTTTTACCCCCCAAAGATTGTTTTCTTCCTTTCAGGGCTTTTTCTATAAAATTATGCATCTGTAAATGAGAACAATAAAATTTTTTGCTTTAATGATTCTTGACATGGACTTAAGCTTGAGGACATGAATAAATAATGCTGTTGAAAGTTTTACTGTGAAAAGAATTTCGTATGTTTTATTCATTGAAATTTTCTTTCTCCCTCTGCCTTCCTTAGGTCTCCAAGGAGATCTCTGAGTCCACGGAGGTCCCCAAGAAGATCAAGAAGTAGAAGTCATCATCGGGAGGGCCATGGGTCTTCTAGTTTTGACAGAGAATTAGAAAGAGAGAAAGAACGCCAGCGACTAGAGCGTGAAGCCAAAGAAAGGGAGAAAGAACGGCGAAGATCCCGAAGTATTGACCGGGGGTTAGAACGCAGGCGCAGCAGAAGTAGGGAAAGGCATAGAAGTCGCAGTCGAAGTCGTGATAGGAAAGGGGATAGAAGGGACAGGGATCGAGAAAGAGAGAAAGAAAATGAGAGAGGTAGAAGACGAGATCGTGACTATGATAAGGAAAGAGGAAATGAACGAGAAAAAGAGAGAGCGCGTTCAAGAGAAAGGTCCAAGGAACAGAGAAGTAGGGGAGAGGTAGAAGAGAAGAAACATAAAGAAGACAAAGATGATAGGCGGCACAGAGATGACAAAAGAGATTCCAAGAAAGAGAAAAAACACAGTAGAAGCAGAAGCAGAGAAAGGAAACACAGAAGTAGGAGTCGAAGTAGAAATGCAGGGAAACGAAGTAGAAGTAGAAGCAAAGAGAAATCAAGTAAACATAAAAATGAAAGTAAAGAAAAATCAAATAAACGAAGTCGAAGTGGCAGTCAAGGAAGAACTGACAGTGTTGAAAAATCAAAAAAACGGGAACATAGTCCCAGCAAAGAAAAATCTAGAAAGCGTAGTGGAAGCAAAGAACGTTCCCACAAACGAGATCACAGTGATAGTAAGGACCAGTCAGACAAACATGATCGTCGAAGGAGCCAAAGTATAGAACAAGAGAGCCAAGAAAAACAGCATAAAAACAAAGATGAGACTGTGTGAAAATATTTTGTAAAAGTGGATCACATTGAATCCTATAAATGATTAAATCTGCTTTTTTTCCCCCAAGTTGAGATTGTGCAGTAGTTCGCACTCCTCAAGCTCTCCCTGTAGGCTGCATTTTCATTTCCTCTTTTGTGTAGGGAAGTGCCTTTGTAATTCCATTTATTGCATTGGTGTTTTCACCCAATTGTTAAGTTTGATACATGATGCACAGATTGTTCTTGCATTTTTATTGTTTGTTTTTGAAATGTACAGTCTGTACATATGTCCTGAAAATGTTTTAATTCCTTTGGCATGGTTGCCATGTTGGTTAAATTTGTATAAGGCAATAAACTGCCACTAATCTATTTTTGTTTTGTAGGTGTGGGATTATGGTTTGTGTACTGAAGTTAGCATGGCTGTGCTTTTCGTAATAGAATGCTAAAGACTTTGAGAATGGATCTTGGATGTCTATTATAGGAGAAGTATGTGCTGCCAGTGTACATGAAGGCAGCATTGTAGGATTAACATTCTTGTCCACTGTATATTATCTTGGAAGGCTCTTGTTAATATGTTACACTTAATATTCTCCACAGTTACCTTTAGAGAGAATTTATGAGAAGTTAGTTTCTGATGCAGAGGTTTTTAGGCTGTGATTTCATCAAAAGTCCTTTTAGCATTCTACCTCAAAGGGACACTTAGTATGCCTAAAATTTATTCATTTCGTTTTCCTTTTTTATTTGAAAAAATACATGACATGTAATGTTTTTTTCTTGAATTCTTTCTCAGATTTTAAAGTACTATATTAAAGACAAAAATTAATGTCTAAAGCCTAGCATTCTTGCAGAACCCTATACTAACATGTAATTGGGAGAGGGTGGGGCAGATGAGAAACAGATTCAAGCCTCAAGCTTCCAAAGCATTTTTATAAATGGAAAATCCTTAAATTATGAAGCAGCTTGATATAGTGTCCTTTTTTTAAAATTCAGAACTTTTTTTATTGATAATGGAGATTGCTGTTTGAGTTTTTAAACTTAATCTAGAACAGAGGAGTATTAAAAGTAATGCTGTGCTGCATTATTTAAGACTATCAGCAAATTATTTGATAGATTGTTCTTATGACTTGTATTCTGATTACAGAGAACCATCATGAGTGTGGAATAAATACTGGATTAAATCCTTTATCCTGGGTCTTGGCTTTTCCCCCATTTGTTAACTTTTTTTTAACATATTTATATTGTGGAAATTGATGAAACGTCAGTAGAGTCACACTTTGTGTACGGGGATGTCTTAGTGCCCAGATGACAAGTGAATTTTAAAGAAACGCATAGACTGGGATTGGGCATGTGGTAACCAATAATCTTTATTAGAATTCTTGATAATGGCAGTTCCCTTTGTCAGTGGTTGTTACATGTGTCACTTGATTAATTCCATGTCAGAGATGTTTATTGGGATACCTTTTACTTGGACGATAAGTTAGCATTTTTTAAAATTTGGACTTGAAGGAAATTCTTTAAGATAATTCACCCAATTCTTTTTAGAAAAGAAAATAGAGGCCCAAAGTAATGATGTCAGTGCTAGGGCTAAAACTGAGGATTCTGACAGTGTAGTGAACCTGGCACGCACATTGACGTTTGTTTTATCTCACTGGTTATACTGGCCAACTAATGCACACTCAGAAGCCACCTTGCAAAAGTGTTAAATGGAGCAAACGAGTACACTTGCAAGAGTCCTCCATATGTGGGCTTAACATTTGTACCACTCCATTTTAGAAAAATCTCATTAAATGAATTCTTCTAAAAAGGATATGCTTTTTTCTTTTTTAAGAAAATTCCTTTGTCTTTTAAATTGAGCATCAAGTGAATTAGTACTATAGACACCCAGAAGTTAGAAAAACTTATTGTATAATATGAAAGCCACTAAATTTGTCTTGTGTTGAAAATCTACTTTTAGCATACCTAAATTATGGAGCTACTACTTTGGATATGGTTCCATGTGAAATGTTTATCTGACTGTATTTTAGGTAAAATGTGGAAAGTAAATTACTTCAAATGGAGGTGAAAGAACTATCACCTTGATTGATAGTTTGATGATAGTCACTACATTTGATTTCTTGTGGGTTTTTTGTTTGTTTTTGTTTTGAGACGGGCCTGGCTCTGTCACCCAGACTGGAGTGCAGTGGTGCAATCTCTGCTCACTGCAACCTCCACTTCCCTGGCTCAAGTGATCCTTCAAACTTAGCCTCCTAAGTAGCTGGGACCACAGGTGCATGCTACCACACCCGGCTAATTTGTATTTTTGGTAGGGTTGGGGTTTCACCATGTTGCCCAGGCTGGTCTTGAACTCCTGGCCTCAAGTGATCCACCCACTTCAGCCTCCCAAAGCGCTGCGATTACAGGTGTGAGCCACCACTCCCGTCCCTTCTTATGATTTTTAAATATGTTTGCTTTTGAGGAAAATTATGGTAGGTGTGAGAACATGTCAATTGTGCTAGTTATTGCTATATATATGCATGATTTATTTGGAGAGTGGCTTCCTAAGAAACTGGGAAAACAAGTGGCTATGAAAGACATCTCACATTTCTTGAAACGAGAACATTTGGACACGAGGAACATCACACACCGGGGCCTGTCGTGGGGTGGGGGGCTAGGGGAGGGATAATATTAGGAGAAATACCTAATGTAGATGACAGGTTGATGGGTGCAGCTCACCACCAAGGTACGTGGATATCTAGGTAACAAACCGGCACGTTCTGCACATGTATCTGAACTTAAAATTATTATTTAAAAAAAATTTTAATACAGCTTAATTAGCATCCCCCATCCAGTTTTTGTACTCACTGAAATGATTTCACCTTTCCATGTATTAATATCTTTTGCCTGTTTTTAATGTTCAATTTGCAATTAAATTCTATACATGGGCTAGTATATCATCAATGTTAAACTTTTAATATAAAGTGTTCATTTTAATGTTGCCCTGTTTTTATCTCTTACTCTGATTTAGTTCCTCAGTTCCTCTAAGGCAATGGTTCTTTTGAGTTCTGGGCCCACTTTTTAGTAATCTGATGAAAGCTAGCATCCTGTCTAAAAAAAAGTACCCCATTAGGTGCAGTGGCTCACACCTGTAATCCCAGCACTATGGGAGTCCGAGGCCAGTAGATCACCTGAGGTCAGGAGTTTGAGACCAGCCTGGCCAACATGCTGAAACCCCATGTCTACTAAAAAATGGAAAATACGGGCCGGGTGCGGTGGCTCATGCCTGTAATCCCAGCACTTCGGGAGGCCAAGGTGGGCAGATCACAAGGTCAGGAGTTCGAAACCAGCCTGGCTAACACAGTAAAACCCCGTTTCTACTGAAAATACAAAAATCAGCCGGGTGTGGTGGTATGCCTGTAGTCTCAGCTACTTGGGAAGCTGAGGTAGGAGAATCCCTTGAAACCAGGAGACAGAGGTTGCAGTGAGCTGAGACCACGCCACTGCACTCCAGCCTGGTTGACAGAGCACGACTCTGTCTCGAAAAATCAAAATACAAAATACAAAATACGCCGGGTGTGGTGGTGCGTACCTGTAATTCGAGCTACTCCGGAGGCTGAGGCAGCAGAATCGCTTAGAACCTGGGAGGCGGAAGTTGCGGTGAGCCGAGATCTCACCACTGCACTCCAGCCTGGGTGAGAGAAGGAGACTGTGTCTCAAAAATAAAAAGTACCCTAAAATTTGTGTGTAATTTCAAAGGAACTCACAACTGCCCTAGGACTTTGGTTCTGTTCATTAACTGATTTTTTTTAAGCTATGCTTAGATGTACAGTGTTTGGGAATTAATAAACCAGAAACTTAAGTTCCTAAGTGTACTTAGGCAGTTAGTTCCAAAGGCAGTATCTGTTTTGTAATTTTACTTAGAGGTGCAGAGGAAGAAAAAATGACAATGGTATTCACTTAATTCTCTTCCCTAAAAGTTGTCCTTTATGAATATAAAGTTTTTGGTTAGTGGAGATGAGGTCCCACCACTGGCAGTTTATACATCTTTCAACTGATGCCAACGTGCAACCTCAAACACTGACTAGTTGACCAATTCTCAGGTGATATTGGCCAACTGATGGGCGTTGATTCTGGCCCTAGTTTGATTCTATTACGTAAATGCTGAAATCAGCCTTGAATGACTAAATTATAGGACCTCTAAGTAGAGATGATTTTATGTGGCAGGAAATGCTTCTTGGTAGTGTCACTCTGAAATTCCCCCTCCGTCATTCCATCCTATAAAGTCCCACAGCACTTTGCAAGTACCTCTGAAATGGCATTTATTGGGACCATTGTCACAACTGGAAAATGTTAGCATCATGGCTGACTTAAAATCCGTTATTTGATTTCTCAGAGTATTGATATTCAAAGCATTTCTATTTACATAATCATGATCCACAATGTGTAGCACAGATATGTATCCAGATGTGTGTGTTAGGGGGCGGGGGGTGCCTTTTCAGCCTATTGCATAAACAGAGAACTGATCTTACAGCATTTCATGTAAGCCCTGAGGTTTTGCCACAAGGATTGGAAAAAGAACTACTTATTGTAAAGAAATCCTCACATAAGCTTCCCTGATCTGCAGGTACTTAAAGTCCACCAATCTTCAGTTGGTTTTCCTTGGCTGATTCTTGTTCTGGCCATTCTGAAGCTGTATTATTTCTGTTTCTTGAGTCAGTGCAATTAGTCACACACATCCCTGACCCCACCCTCCAACAAATTCCATCAGCTGTGAACCCCTGACATCCAAAATAAACATATAATCTAAGTGAAAACAAGCAGTGCTTGCTGAGCAAATGCAAGGGAAAATCTCTTGTCTTCTCCTTCCCTCTTATTTAGAAATTTTGAAGTCAATGTCCTGGATATTCGACTATACCAATAGAGGGAAAGTCTTAAATGCAACATTCATCCAGCCAATCCAGGTACTGGTTCGGTGAACATTTCCTGAATGAAGTGTTCCATGGGTTATGCCGAAACGTGCAGGGACAGTCAGTGATTTGTGGATGTGCCAGTTATTTATACATTTTCTAGCTCCACATCCACCTTTTATTTCCCTGCTTCGTGATTCTGGAGCTGGGCCTTTTAAACATTTTTCCATTGCTGGCTGGCATAATGTTAAGCTTGTCAGTGGAGCATGCTGGAGGGAGCTGCGGCAGAGAGGTGTGTTTTCTTTTTTCTTTTTTGCTTCTCCATTGTGTAGGGGCCAGTGGCATGTAGAGCACCCAGCAATACATATCCCCCAGCAAATTTCAGTACCATCTCATTGAGAGAAGTGGGAGTTCCCCGCAAGTCGAGTCCCTCTGCCAGTTTCCCAGCAAGTTTGCTAGTGCTCCAGCAGGCAGCTGCTCAGGAGTTTCAGCAGGACCTTACAGGTTTCCCAGTAAGTCTCAGTGGCACCCCAGTGGGTGGCCTCTTAGCTACTTTTGTTGACACCTCTGCTCTCCAGCTCCAACCTTCAGCTTCTCAGCATTTGCTGAGAAGCCACAACTGCACCCTCGCCAACAAGGTCTGAATCTCAGTCTTGCAAGGGAACGTCTCCTAATGTTTTCATTTTTTGTTTTTGTTTGTTTGTTTTGTTTTGTTTTGGTTGTTATTGTTGTTTTAGACAGAGCCTTGCTCTGTCACCCAGGCTGGAGTGCAGTGGCACAATCATAGCTCGCTGCAGATTCAACCAGGCCTCAAGCAATCCTCCAGCCTCAGCCTCCTGAGTGGTTAGGAAGGATTATGGGCAGGTGCCCCTACAACTGGCTGATTTTTATTTTTCTTCATAGGGGCTGGTCTTACTGTGTTTCCCCAGCTGGTCTCAAACTCCTGGCCTCAAGCAATCCTCCCTCCTTGGCCTCCCACAGTGCTGAGATTATAGATGTGAGCCACTGTGCCCGGGCACTTCCATCACATTTGTTCTTTTCTTGGGTCCTCTGCCTCAGCACTAGAGGTAATGGCTGCTCCCTATATCCACTATTACTGTATTTTTTTAGCCTTCTCTTTACCTTTAGTAGTTAATAATTCTTTGTATCAAACTTTCCCTCTTGGAATTATTGTGTGTTTTGTCTCTGGACTGGACCCTGAATGGTGCAATGTATTAAAATGATGCCAGTCATATGGATGCTCCCTCCTTTGCCTGGCTGATGAAGTAGTCTAGTATAAAGGGCTCAGCCCAAGAAATTTGTTGAGAATTATGTAAGTGAATCAGACAGGCTTCTTTCAGAATTTTGACAGAAAACTAAGAATTGGCCAGTCCTTAGAAGAGTGGACAAGATGCATAGTTGTCTTACAACAGTGACCATGTAAAAGAGTCACCGGACCCTGAAGCTGCCTCACTTCCTGCTGGCTTTCTAGTTTTTTCCCTGTCTGGTCAGTGGATATCCTTGCAATTTCTCTGTTTTCCTTCAGGTGGCCTGAGTTTCTCTTCCCTGGAATCCAGGAACCTAACTCTGGTTTCTTTTATCGTAATAACCAGGAATCCCTGAACAGTAAGGATCTTCCTGATATTTTCTAACATTGAGTTTTTAATCTGTTTATCCTCGTTAGTACCAGCAAGAAAATATCACTACTTAATTTGAGCGAAGAAGAAAAAAAAGTGGGGTTTGTGACAAAAAGTGGGGTTTGTTTGTTTGAGACATGGTCTTGCTCTGTTGCCCAGGCTGGAGTACAGTGGCATGATCGCAGCTCACTGTAGTCTCAACCTCCCAAACTCAAGTGATCCTCCTACCTCAGCCTCCCAAGTAGCTGAGACTATAGGCACACACCACCACGCCTGGCTAATTTTTTATAGAGATGGGGTCTCACTGTATTGCCCAGGCTGGTCTGGAACTCTTAAGCTCAAGTAACCCTCCCACCTTAGCCTACCCAACATGCTGGGATTATAGGTATGAGATACCATGCCTGGCCCAAAAAGGAAGTTTTATACGATTCCTTTTTTTTTTTTTTTTGGTGGAAATGGTCTGCCTTTGGCCGAAGGGGGATGTAAGGGCATGGTGGAAGACTACATTATGGATCAGGGCCACTAAAAATCTTGCAGTTTCCAAAGTTTTCGTAGAGTTAATCCTACTCTATATTCCTTCTATATCCCTAAATATTTCTTTTTTGTATCCCCTACAATGGCCACTTCAAATCTTTACTAGTTTCTGAAGTTCCTACTCCATCTCCATATTCATTTCATATTCATATTTACTGCAGCCTTGACCTCCCTGGGCTCAAGCACTCCTCCCACCTCAGCCTCCCGAGTAGCTGGGGCTACAGGCACATGCCACCACACCTGGATACTTTTTTATATTTTTGGTAGAGATGGGGTCTCTCTGTGTTGCCCAGGCTGCTCTCAAACTCCTAGGCTCAAGTGATCCACCTGCCTTGGCCTCCCAAAGTGTTGGGATTATGGGCGTGAACCAATGCACCTGGCCACCTCTCTCTGTATCTTTCTGTTACATGTCTTAAATTCTGCCCTTGGCTAATCTACCTATGCACCAGATCACATTTATTTATTCATTCATTTGTGTGGTAGACTGCCAATTGTTGCCCAATAGAGATTACTGGAATGTATCGTTAGTCTCTTCTGTCTCCTCTCACTGAATTCTGCTGCTTAGAACTTTAAAGTGATAGCTGGAACTTTATCTTGGACCAAGAAGGAGGGCCTCCTCCTAGGGATGGCAGACTAGAGAGGAAAAAGGAGCCTGGGTCTCTCAAGACTCCATGGAATAGAATTGCCATGCCACTCCTGGAGGTTTTGCCTCTACTATTTTATATCAGGAAGAAACCTCTGGTTAAGCCACTGTTATAGGTTTTCTGTCCACTCTCAGCAAAACCTAATCCTGACTAATCACAGTTTTGACATCTGGAAGTGCACACCAAGTAACAGAAGCTAAAATAGTGTGCATGAGCTTGGTGAAGGAGGTTGGGTGTCAGGAAGCATCGACACAGGCATGTGCGGGCTGGAAAGCGGATGATTCTTGTGTGGAGCATCCTCACATTTTCTCCCTCTTCCATTCCAGACTCTTATCTTTATCTTTTATTTTCAGTCCCTCTCCTGGCCTTTGCATTATTTACTAATCTTAAATTTCCTGGTATTACCTTATTAGTACACTAATAATGTTTAAATAGACTTACTCTTGTAGCTTTTCCCCTCTTGGTTGTCTTAGCTCCATTCCCTTCAGTATCAAAATTCGTGCATTCACTGCTTTGCAGAATCTCATTCCTGAAGGGAGAATTTCAGACAGCTGGTAAATTTAGTCATTCAAAGCTTTAAAGTAAATTCATATTACAAAAGCAACCGCTTTATTTGCATTGTTTCCCAATGGAACAGTTCAGTGATAACACTCATTACCTATTTTGACAACCAAGAAGTTGACATTAGCCAGAGATGGTTGCTAACACAGTAATTATCTTTCCTAACTCATTTCTTTAAAATCATTGTACTTCCAGACCATTGTTTCTCTCTCTTTCCTGAATCCCCGAGGTCCTATAAAACACGTTATCAGATTACGCCATCTACTGTCCCTCAGTTGTGTATATCATCCATACCCAAAAGATGCTCCCCTAATATTTTAATACTTATAGAGTTCAATAGATGGCTCAATACCTCTTTCACCACTCTTGCCATAATTCTTAGTGATTCCAATATCCACTGAACAATCTTTCCAATACTCAGACCTCTCAATTTTTTGACCTCCTGACCTCCAATGATTTTTTTTCCTCCATCTGACCTCAGCTGCCAGCTCCCATGGTTACATCATAGACCTGGCCATCATCAATAACTGGCACTTCTCCATGGTTTCCATTTCAAGCATCCCATTCTCTAATCACCAACTCCTATATTTCCTGCTTACTTTCTCTAAGATACTCTCCAACAATTCTTTAACTCCCTTGGGTCCTCCATTCTATTGCTCCTGCCAACTTTTCATTCCATTGCAGCCCCTTTAGCCTCCATTGCAGTGAGGTATTACAAGCCACAGTTCCTTGCTTACCCAGCTTAGTTTCCACTGTACAATATTATAAATCACATCCTTGAAAACACTCTTAACTCCCTTGCTGTGGTCTCCATCACACTTGTCTAGTAATACCCCAATCCAAGTTAGATACAACTCTCTGTCTACTCTGTACCTGCACGCAAGTGACTGAACATGACTGGTCCTGTTTGCCATCACTCCCAGTGACCCACTTGAGGGGTTTGTGCTGCCCCCCTCTGGAACTCTGGGCTTCAGCGAACTGGAGAGTGGTTGTTCTTTAAATGTTGCATGCAAGGTGCCTCCATTGCCCTGGTGGACACCATGGTGTACCATCCAGATCTCCCCTCCAGAGTTGTCCTGAATCCGGGCCAGGAGCACTAACATTCCTTTATCCACCAATCATTGGATGTAGGTGGCCCAGGGAGCAGGTATGACTTTGAGCCAGGCAGCTCTCATGAGCCAAGGGCAAGTCTGCGAGAGACTGAGCGGGAGCTGTCAACCACCAACACTCCCTGCTACTGGGGGCATAAGTGCACAGGCTGTTCTAACCAAGCTGCTCCCTCCTCAGGGCCTTTGCACTTCCTCTTCCTTCTGCCTGGATGTTCTTTTCCTAAGTTTCCAAAGGATGCAATCCTTCACTTCCTTTAGGCCTATGCTCAAGCATCTGGTTGCCAGAGAGGTCTTCCCTAACAGCTGTATTCTCTCCTATCACTCCACTTTTTCTTCATAAAATTTAGCAGCACTCGACATATTTTATTACTTTAGCTGCTTGGTTTGGCCTTCCTTTGCTAGAGTGCATGCTCCAAGAGGACAGGGTTCTGGTTTGTTTGTATCTCCCATGTCCTGAATAGTTCCTGGTCTTCATTAGGTCCTCAATATGTCAACATATATTTGATGGGTGCACAAATTGAAATGCCTTAAATTCAT
This sequence comes from Pongo abelii, assembly GCF_028885655.2. Lineage (NCBI taxonomy): Eukaryota > Metazoa > Chordata > Mammalia > Primates > Hominidae > Pongo > Pongo abelii. The sequence continues at coordinate 124,031,259 of NC_071985.2, read as the reverse complement.
AGTAGTCAGCTCATAAGGCAGAGTGGTTTAGTGCAAGGAGCTTAGGGTTTTGGAGTTAGACTGATTCTTGAAACACCTTTATTTAGGTATAAGTAGCATTTAATAAATTGCACATATTTAAGACATAAACTCAATACAGTTTGACATATGTATACACTCATAAATTCACCACCACAGTTCACATAATGAACATGTTCTTCACCCCCAAGAGTTTCCTCTTGCACTTTTGTAATCCCTCCTTCCTGCCATTCTCCATCCCCAGGCAGCCACTGATTTGCTTTCTGTTTTTAAGGGTAGTTTGCATTTTCTAGAAATCTGTATGATTGGATCAAACCATCTGTATTCTTTTCTTGTGTCTGACTTTTTTTGAGATTCATCCATGTATTTGTGTGTTCCTTTTTTTGCTGGGAAATATTTCATTTGTTTATTACTTATTTTGGCTGACAGACATTTGGTTTGCGTATAGTTTGGGGATTGTTAAAAATAATGCTACTGTGAATATTCCTGTATGTTTTTACATGGACATATGCTTTCATTTTTTTTTGAGTCAATACCTAGGAGTGAAATGGTGAGGTATGTGTTTAACTTTTTAAGAAACAGCTAAATTATTTTCCAAAATGATCGTACCATTTTTCATTCTTACCAGGTATGAGATTTCTGATTGTTCCACATCCTTGCCAGCACTTAGTATACGCAGTCTTTCTAATTTTATTATTTATTTATTTATTATTTGAGACAGGGTCTCATTCTATTGCTCAGGCTGGAGTGTGGTGGTGTGATCATGGCTCACTGCAGGATTGACCTCCTGAGTTCAAGTGATCCTCCCACCTCAGCCTCCCAAGTAGCTGGCACTACAGGCACATGTCACCACATCCAGCTAACTTTTAAAAATGTTTTGTACAGACAGGGTCCCACGATGTTGCCTAGGCTGTTCTCAAAACTCCTGGCCTCAAGTGATCCTCTTGCTTTGGTCTCTCAAAGTGCTGGGATTACAGGAATAGCCACAATGACCAGCTTCTAATTTTAGACATCCAATAAGTATGTAGTGGTATCTCACTGTGGTTTTAATTTGCATTCTGTGGGCCCAGCACAATGGCTCACGCTTATAATCCCAGCACTTTGGGAGGCCAAGGTGGGCAGATGGCTTGAGCCCAGGAGTTTGAGACCAGCCTGGGCAACATGGTGAAACCCCATCTCTACAAATAATACAAAAATTAGCCAGGTGTGGTGGTGCACACCTGTGGTCCCAGCTACTCAGGAGGCTGAAGTGGGAGGATCATTAGAGCCTGGGAGGTCAAGACTGCAGTGAGCTGTGATTGTGCCACTACATTCCAGGTTGGGTGACAGAATGAGACCCTGTCTCCAAAAAAAAAAAAAAAAAAAAAAAAACCTTTTCTGCATTCTGCTAATGACTAGTGATGTTGAGGATTTTTTCCATGCCTTTATTTTCCATGAGTATGTCTTCTTCTGTGAAGTGTTTGTTCATATCTTTTGCCCATTTTGTATTGAGTTTTCCTATTACTGTGTTTTGAGAATACACATACACACAGAATACAAGTCCTTTATAAGAGATATATTTCCCCCCAGTCTGTGGCTTATCTTTTCATTCCCTTAATAGTGCAGAAATTCTTCATTTTCATGAAGTCCAATTTATCAAATTTTAAAAATGGATTACGCTTTTAGTGTTGTATATAAGAAATCTTTGCCTAACGCAACATCACAAAGATATTCTTTTGTGTTTTTTTTTCTGGACATTTTATAGTTTCAGGTGCTACATTTAGATCTATGATCCATTTTGAGTTCATTTTTTAATATGGTGTGAGGTATGAATCAAAGTTTATGTTTTCTGCATATGGTTATCCAGTTGTTCCAGCACCATCTGTTGAAAAGTCTATTCTTTCTCCTTTGGATTGCCTTGTATCTTTGTTGAAAATCAATTATATATATATGCGTGGGTTTATTTTTGGACTCTCTGTCCCATTGATCTATTTATCTATCTTCATGCCAATACCACCCAGTCTGTATTTTATTTTAGCTTTATGGTAAATCTTAAAGTCAGGGACGGTAAATGCAGTTCTTTTCCCTTTTTTGTAATCCTATCTTGGTTGAAAGTAGAAATCAGACTGACGCATTTTAACTCTAGTTTGATCATTTAATTCTTGTGTGATTTCAGGTAAGCCAATTAATTATGTTTATTATTCATTTATGTATCTGTTCATTGTTAAAATTATACATTGTAATTCTTAAATTAAATGCTGATTATTATTAAGAGTGTGAACTAGGAAGACAGCTCTGGAAATAAAAGGAACTAGCCAGGCACAGTGGTGCATGCCTGTAGTCTCAGCTACTCAGGAGGCAGAGGTGGGAGGATTGCTTGAGCCCAGGAGTTGGAGGCTGCTTGGCAAAATAGCAAGACCCTGTCTCTAAAAAAATGAAAAAAAAAAAGGTACTGGAACTGCAGGGTGGTACGGTGGATGGGTAAATGTAATGTGCTCACCAGGGACCTCTCACTATCTTTCTCAGTACAGGGACATGCTCCTGCCCTTTCATATTCCATGTTGAAGTTTTGCAACAAATTCTTCCTGACAGTAGGACCGATCACTTTGAACTAAAAGAACAACAACAAATAAAGGTGAAAAAGAAAAATAAAACTGGTCAGCATCCCCGAGTTTAAAATAATTATTCTACCACATCAACAACTTTCTGTGCAGCTTTCTAAAATTTTTATTCAGACAGAAATGGTTTTAAAAAGAAGGTTACTTTGAAACCAAGGTTACAGTAGCTTTTTGGCCCGCTTGCCGTGGCTTTCTCCAACTCTCTTCTTCTTTTCAGTCTTTGCAATACCTGTCCCTGCCGGTCTCCAAGTGCCCCTGGTTACAGGTCAGCTCCACACTGAAGGGGAGGAGCTACTTCCTAGGGTCTCTTCCCAGCATCACAGCCCTACATCCCAGCGACCAACGGTGTTATACTCCTGGGGGCCAAAGAGGACCCTGATTGCTTTGTTTTGTGCCATGTGAGTACTATGTCCAACAGGATGGCTGGTGGACGAGAGATATGTTTGACTTTGATTGGATTCATTCTCATCTGTCTTAAAATGGTGAGTTCATCATTCCAACTACCCACAACTATTTAGGGGAAAAAAGAAAGACACATTATTTTTCTCTGCTTTTTTTTTTGAGGAGTTGGGGAATAGGGAGGTAGAAATCAGAATACTTTTGGTTTGTACCGAGGTTGTATATGTTTGCGTGTTTGAAATTTAATGCCATATACTAGAGAAAGAAAACAAGATTATCATTATATTTTAAGAACAAAGATTTCTGAAAAATCTGTCAGCAGCTACTGACTTAGTTCAATAGGCAGATTCAAAGGGGGAAAAAATGAAATAGTAATGGAATCTGCCTCCAGCCTCTAAATTCTATTTAGAGTTGCTTTGTGGTAGATTTGGGTGCTGGGAAATGATTTGTGTGGAGAAATACTTGTATGGATTCAAAGACTGCTCACATTATGTATAAAAATGTGATTAAATTATTACCGCTTTTATTCATGTTTTACGTTTGTTCAAGTTGTGTTTTTCTGTGTGGTTCTAATTTTCCAAACTTTCCTTTTCAGGTTGCTTCAGCAAAATCAGGTACAATTTTCTGACCTGCAAGTTTTTCCTTCTCGTATTTGATTTTAATTTCCATTGTTAATTCACGGGCTACCCTGAAATATAAAGGCTATATGAGAAAAAAAATTCAATATTTTCTGAGCACTCACACTGGGTGCTAAGCACTATATTGGGTCCTGGGGAGATGATAACTGGTAAGAGAAATAAATGGATTGAACTTGAAAGACAAATCTTCATAAAGTGTTCTTGCTGAGGACTATCATGTACAGAGTCATGTAGGCATGCATTTTCTCATATACGGTTAGCCATGTGTGAAATATTACAATGATCATCATTCTAATTAAGATATTGTACAGAGTCTAATTTATACAAATGTTCTTGTTTATCTTCTGGGGAATTAGAGGGAAAATGAGAAATGTTATATTTGATTAAATTATCAATATTCCCTACTTTAAAAAGGACTTTATACTTCTAATATTGCGTATTTGAAATATAGACAATAGTCACTCAGGGCTGAAAGGGGACCCTCTTTTAAAAATAGTTGATCTCCATCTTTCTTGAGTAGATAACTAAAGGCAAAAATAATTTATCTAGAAGCCCCTCCTAGCTCATTTGTGCTAGAAATCTAAGTACCTGAAATGGAAATTTATTTTTAGGATGGTTTAGCTTATCTGTAGGAACCGCATAATATCAACCATATCACCGATAAATCCTCATAGTGATTCGACATAAATTAGAAAAATTTTTATTTATTATTTTGTCTACACCACAGAGAAGGAAGTGAAATTAAGACAGTTAAAAAATTTGATATAGATATATGTCTGAGCCATGAAATTTCATAAAATTCATGCATATACAGTAAGTTTTTAAAAATTTCTATTTCCTGGGCAGGTACCAAGGCTCACGCCTATAATCTCAGCACTTTGGGAAGCCAAGATGGGAGGACTGCTTGAGCCCAGGATTTCAATACCAGCCTGGGCAACATAGCAACACCCCATCTCTTGCTTTATTCTTATTTACTTGTCTTATTCTTGAGAGATCTTTAGGATTAGCCAGGAAACTATAGGAAGGACTGCTTGGCCATATATAAAGTGGCTTTTTTTTTTTTTTTTTTGAGACAGAGTCTCTGTCGCCCAGGCTGGAGTGCAGTGGCGCGATCTCGGTTCACTGCAAGCTCCGCCTCCCGGGTTCAGGCCATTCTCCTGCCTCAGCCTCTCCGAGTAGCTGGGACTACAGGCGCCCGCCACCACGCCCGGCTAATTTTTTGTATTTTTAGTAGAGACGGGGTTTCACCGTGGTCTCGATCTCCTGACCTCGTGATTCACCCGCCTCGGCCTCCCAAAGTGCTGGGATTACAAGCGTGAGCCACCGCGGCCGGCCGTCTTTTTAAATCGGTGGCCTTTGGGTAGACGGAATCTAACTCTGCCCTCTCTTACAAGGTCCTAGCACACCCAGGACAGACGAAGCCCTCAGAACAGGCCCCTTTTTGGTGTTTATAGCATCTGTACTATTCTAGAGAAACGGTGGGTCAGGCTAAGCTACTGATGCTGCTGCTAATTGACTCAATTGCTAATTGAGTCTTGGCTTTTCAATAGATGGAATGTGTATTAGCTACACTGTATAGAAAGTTTCATTTTGGTTGTGTATATTTTGATTCTCTTTGGGCTCTGGTATTGCTGTGTATCTGTGTCTGGTCACCGGGGCCTCGTGGGCTAATTTAGATCTCTTTGAGCTGGTGGAATGCACAGATGCTGAGAATCAAAGGGTTCATTTTTGACTGATCAGAGTGGTTGGTTGCACATCTAGGGAATAAAGTTTTCTCTTTCGTCAGTCCAGTCAGTGGGCTAAACATAGAAGTAAGAAAGAGTAAGGAACTGCTGCTACTTTATGGACTTTACACTCCAGCTTCTCATCTATTAAAGGGCAACATACTACATAGGTGTTGATCTTCTTTCATTGTTGATGCTGGTCAGAGCCTGCCCTAAAACCAGGTGTAAAACAGACAATCTGTCTCTCCAGCCTGCGTTTGCCACACACTCCTCAGAATCCCACTTTCACAGGACCCCTCCATGGCAGCGCCATATGGCCTGGCTTTTCTGAACCCATCAAAATTTACTTCTCTTGGCTCATACACAAACGTGCGCGTGCGCGCGCACACACACACACACACACACACTTTCCAAGTGCCCTAACATACATTATTTCACTTATTCTTTACAACAGTCCTAAAATGCAGGTATTTTAAATTTCAAAGTAAATCCTAATATGTGGGTATTAATAATCCGTATTTGTCGAGGAAGGTAACAAGTCTAGAAGAGGTACAATGACTTGCATGCCTTCACACACAAAAGTAAATAGCAGGGCCAGGGCTCAAACCCAGAGCTCCTGAATCCAAACCCTTTTCTATTTTCCCACCACACAACCCCGAGTTTCATTCTGCGATACTGGCTTCCTGCATTATGACTTCCAAGCAAATGTGCCTCTCCTAGATCAATTCCATGAGGCCAGTTTTGTGGAGCCCTGGGGCCCCATGACAGGCCCGTGGGGAGAGGGTCTGTGTCATGCTAGCCTTTTAGATGCCTTTCAAACCGCTCCGTGAATGCACGATCCGGCCTCCTGTGTCTGTGGCCAGTTTGGTTGTCATTTTCCCAGGAAGTTAGTTCATTCCAATGAACAGAACTGGTAACATAGGAGATAAAATTAACTCTGGGGACAGAGGAAACAGAAGGCGTTGAGAGACACCAGAAAATTAGAGGAAAGAAGGCATATAGCATAGGATCATTAGCTGGGGGAGCAGAAGAGCAGTGTGTGTGTGTGTGTGTGTGTGTGTTTGTTGGAAGAGGGAGCCCCTGCTGGGGCTTTCTATTCTGTAGGGGAGAGAGGGAGCGAAGCCCTTTCCTACAGAATTGGCTTCCACTGGCAAGTGGCTACGACAAGCAGGCCTGAGACTTTCCCCTAGCGTATATAACTGTCATAATTTTCTTTCAATGGCAAAAGAGACTATCCTGGGTGATGTTCAAGGAATGTCTGGCCAGGGCACAGAGGAGACTTTGTTCATTTTTGCAGCATGGTTATTTCTGAGATGCTGCCAAAGCTAACTCTCTGGGCTATTGGTACAGAAAGAGAAAGTTGTCTGTATCATGCACATAGGGACTTGGCTCTGGGAGAAGAGGAGTTGATGCTGGAGAATCACCTATCTGTCTTTACTCCTTCTCCCTCTTTGCCCTATAGTTCTGCTTGTTTGTCTTCCCTTTAGTTTTGAATTTGACATATAGTGATTTTACCCAGCAAGTGGAGTACATTAAACCTGAAAGGCCAAGTGCCAGTTTCAAATAAAACTCAGCTATTTTTGTTTGACCTTTTCTTCCACTTAGATCTCCTATATCCAAGGCATTTTTGCATCTATGGAATTTTGTAAAGTAGTAAATCTGATTACTGTGCTGTATCTCCTACTCCATACTCCTGAGTGTAGGAATGCTTTGTGTAAGCCCATGACATAAGCATTCACATCTCCTTGGCAAACCATAGCCCGGCTCATCGCATTCTTATGCTGAGGCAGATATTGTGATAGAGAAAGGGAGAATAAAGTTTGCTTTTATTTTGTATGGAAGACTCTGAGAATTATTCCACTCTGATAATATGAAAGAAAGTGCTATGGAGTAATTATAACAAAGAACTCAATCCTCCCTCCTTGCTCCATTGGATTAAAGGTTATCTGGAAAACGTGCAAAGCGCATGAGAGAGTGACCACAGCCACGGGGCGGAGGCAGGAGGAATGGAGATGGGTCCAGCTGGAGGCAGTGGGATGGCTGTGGGACCAGGAGGGGAGATCAATGGCAAAGCAGCCTGCAAAATTCACAGAATGCCCAACTGGAGTAGAATCCTCTAGAAGAAAGCCTTTCAATTATTCTCTCTCTCTTCCCAGAGTTCTTTCCCGTAATTACTTCTCATTCTTATTTAGCTCTTTTAAAAGTACAAAAAGTGCAAATTACCCCACAGGCAACTGGGGAAAACTTTGAAATCCCATCCCTGAATGAGAGGTTTGAGCTTTCTGGATCTCTTCTGGAGAGTAGCTTTGTCTTTCTTTTTCTGTTTTTCCTTGATCTGAATAATAAGGGCAAAACTTATGTCTGAAGGCAGGCATGAGACTGATTTAGCTTGAAGAGTAAAATGATGAAAGAAGTCATCTTTGTAGGTATCTTGGCTAATGTACAACTCTAAAACCTCTTTCAGCTCCTGAAATACCCACTATTGATCAGGCATATTCAAAACTCAGCAACAGTATCACTGTAGAATGGGCTACAGTGCCGGGTGCCACCAGTTACCTCCTCACGGCTGAAGATGGGGACACAGTCATTGAAACCATGGTGGCCAATTCCCCAGGCACTGTGATGGGACTAAAGGCTGCAACCTTGTACGAAATCACCATCAGATCCATCAGCGCTGCTGGGAGAAGCCAGGCATCACCTCCAAAGCAGGCAAAGACAGGTGGCTGGATGGATGCTCATCCTCCGTTGAGTGTTTGCTTGTGACTTGGATCAGTTATTCTGGTGCTGCAAATGCAGAATGTGATTTGGTGTCACATGAGTGCCTACAATTCAAGGCCCAGAAGTGAAAGCTACGCAAATGATGCTGTTTGAGAATTCAGCTATCTGTGGAGGAGGTGGCATTTAAATGCCAGATGCTTTGCTTTGGAAAATAAAGCCCATTTCTGGGCATCTTTAAAAGCATCCCAGCTTTTAAATCTCTGAAATAGGGATTTCTGGTTTTAACATGCCAAATGAAGAACACAGAGAAGGGATTTTGCTGCACTCTGACCATATGGCATATATGTTAACAAAACAAATAAAAGCATTTGGAGTTTGTCATCAGCATTACTGAAATTGATTTGATAAAGTTGTACCTAGGCATATTTCTGAAAAGTTACGTGCACATTAAAATAGTGTAACCCCTCATTTTCCCATTGATTTATATTATGATTATAGGAATGTTTTATCTAATTTCTGACTAACTTCATTTAAAAGTAGTGCCTGATATTTAGCGTTTCTCTGTTTTCCATTCCTCTGCCAAGTCATTTATGATTAGTATACACTTAAATAGCAATTATTTAATGAAACTTTGTTGTGAATGCTGTTATAAAGCAAATAATTTTTGTATATTATGGACATCAATTTACTTGCTTCTAAATTTGAATTATCCTCTATTGGACTTTGGTAACACAAATGCATGTGTTTTTATTTTTTTAGTGTTGGCTGCACCAATTCTAGAAGTAAGCTCTCCAAGTTCAGACTCCATTCTTGTGCAGTGGGAAGCTGTATATATGGCAATTGGATTCTCTGTGTCCATTATGCGAGCCAATGGCTTGGGGAGTATATGGAAAGAGAATACTACAAACACCTCCTTGACATTCACCAGTTTAGAAGCCGGGACTCTCTACACCATAAAGGCCTATGCCTGGAATGCCAATGGAATCCCTGGGGATGACTCCACCTGCAATCAGAGAACAAGTAAGAACTTCTCAGCTCAGCCTCGAACAATTCTACTTTTGATTAATGAGGGGGGCTGTGTGTTGCAGCCATCAAGGGCAGTGTTACATGACAAGTACAGAGCAGCTGGCAGCAGCTATTTAAATTTATTATGAAGTTATTTATAGTGCCTTGTCTATTCCTCCTCGGTAGTTTAAACGCTTTCTGCATGGATAAAGAAATGCTATTCAGAATGCACACAGCATGGCTCCGCCCTCTAATATCCAACTCAATTTCAGCATTCACATTCGACCTCACACAGAAGAAGATGATTCTTGTTAGGTTTACCCATCACCCCTTGTCCCTTTCTGGGTTCAGGCCAATTAGTATAAGAATTGGGCCAAATAGGAATTCATTTGTTCAGCAGATACTGAGGGAGTGTGTGCCAACTTTGAGCTGGCATTGTTCTAGAGATACAGCAGTAAGCAAAGCAAGGTTTCTGCAGGCACAGTGCTTGATGCTGCAGTGGAATTAGTGTTTCAGATCTGTTTCCCAAAGGCCTCAGCTTGGGTCTGAAGTCAGCATGGGGCTTCCCACTATTGCTCCTCCAGCTGTGGGGAGAAGCTGAAGCTTGGTGTGCATTTTCTCACCATCCCACCTAGAGGTCCCCCGAGCAAAGGACTCTGCAGCATTACAACTGGAGGTCCAAATTGAGCTGCTGGAGTGAGCCAAGCAAATGAGAGAGAGAGAGAGAGAGAACGAGAGGGGGTGTTTTTTCTTTCCTTGAGGCAGAGTAAGCCATCCACTGGCAATGTAACCTAAATAGATACGAGACTCTCACCAACCAGATTAGCTGTTTCTCCACTTGGGGAGGACACAGGAAAGGATGGAAAGAAACCAGAAATGTTCTCTCCAACTTTCCCTAAGTTTGGAGGGGAATGGAAGCCCCATAGTGTATGGGCCAAGGCAGAATGTAGGGAGAAGAGAGGGGTTTGCCTTCTATACTATTTCCCTAGGGAGGTAGTATAATCATAGCCCTGAGGTGATTCATGACAGGCTTGGTGAGTCAGGATGTCTGTGACAAGTCAGTCTCCCTGGGCCTTTTCCTAGGCTGGCTGGCTTGCTTTCTTCCCTCCTTCCCTTATCTTCCCCTCCTGTCCTTCCCTTTCCTTTCCCTTTCACACTGCTTTTTTCTTTCCACATTTGTTGAGGGCCCACTGTGTGCTGGGCATAGGTTAGCTGATGGAAATACAAAAGCAAATAAAGCATGATCCCTCCATTCAAAGAATGGACTATGTCAAAGGAGAGACCAATGGTGAGTCAGCGTTTCCAGTTTCACCTGACCATGCTTTGGCAGAAGGCTGCAGACACAGTGAGGCACAGGAGGGAGCATCTTCATTAGGCTGGGGCACTGAGACAGCATCCCCTAGAATAATTTGTTTCTTAAAGACTTCCCCTTCATAGGTTTCCCCATGTTTTACAAAGCTTTACAGAGTTTAGATTTCGCTTTACAGAGTTTTACAAAGCTTTACAGAGTTTAGATTTCGCTTTACAGAGTTTAGATTAGTTTCCTAAGGATGCTGGAACCACAAACTGGATGACTTGAACAATAGAAATGTTTGGTTTCATGGTTCTGGAGGCTACGAAGTCTGAAATCAAGGTGTTGGCTAGGTTGGTTCCTTCTGAGGGATGTGAGGAAGAATCTGTTCCAGGCCTTTCTCCTTGGCTTGTAGATGGTTATCTTCACATTCACATGGAATTTTCCCTATATATGTTTATCAGTGTCCAAATTTATTCTTTTTATGAGGAAATCAGCCATATTGGATGAGGGCCCACCCTAATGATCTCATCTTACCTGATTACATCTGCTATGACCCTATTTCTAAATAAGGCTACATTCTGAGAGTACTAGGGGTAAGAACTTCAACATATGGACTTGGAGGGAACCCAAGTCAACCCATAACAGGCTCTCACTACTCTACCTATTTTTCCTAGTTCTCCCATGCTCCATGTGGGAAAAGCAAGTTGCCCTAAAACACTGCAGGCTACCTTTACCAGCCCTGGGCCCAGCACTTCCCTAAAGCAGAAATGCCTCTGCAGACAAGCTGACCATGCAGTGGGAAGGGGCCTGTCAAGATGGCCCACGGGAAAAACATGGCAGGTGCTTGCCTTACAGAGAATGAGTTAGGTCCTCATGTCCTCAAAGAGGCCATCCTGGCCAGGCGCGGTGGCTCACGCCTATAATCCCATCACTTTGGGAGGCCGAGGCGGGTGGATCACGAGGTCAGGAGATCAAGACATCCTGGCTAACATGGTGAAACCCCGTCTCTACTAAAAATACAAAAAATTAGCAGGGCATGGTGCTGGGCGCCTGTAGTCCCAGCTACTCAAGAGGCTGAGGCAGGAGAATGGCATGAACCCCGGAGGTGGAGTTTGCAGTGAGCCAAAATTGCGCCACTGCACTCCAGCCTGGGCGATAGAGCGAGGCTCCGTCTCAAAAAAAAAAAAAAAAAAAAAAAGCCTTCTCTGTTTGCCCCAGACATGTCCAGAGGATGCTGGTCTCTGCTCACAGACTGTTTAAGCAGTTTCCTAAGGCCTGCTGCGTGGGCGTTATTACAGTACAGATTCCAAAGAACTGAGGCCAATTTCTCCCCTCCCCAGGCCAGGACACCTTCTTACGCTTTTTTAATGTGGTAACTCTTAAGAAAGGAAGGTATATTTACAAGAATGTAGGGTTAAGTGTTTTGGAGACACTAAAAGACTGCCTTAATATGTATGCATCACACTTGATACCTTCCTTCCTTCCTTTTGACAATGAATAGAAAGAAAATCTGCTCCTCTAAAACAATTATGACCGAAAAGCTATTGCAGTAAAAGTTGTAGCAGATGTCAAAAGTAACGAAGGGATATGTTTAATTTCATTGATCAATAACAGAAAATATTTGACCTATCACTTAATAATAACATACCCACATAGCCCTTTTAGTTCTCCCCATTTATAATTTCATTTAACTATTTTAACTACTTATTAAATAATGCATTAATTCATTCAAAATATGTCTTTTGGCACCTATAGGTCTTAGGCATGGATCTTATTAGATCTATTTACATATGAGAAAAAATTAAATAACAAAAAAGATAAATAATATGGGGTCAAGATCACACAGTTTATTATGAGTTTGCATAATAGCAGATGAATTACCAGTTCCCAGGCATCATCCTAAATCCCAATTTTATGCTTTGAACACTTGTAATTATCCAACTATTGGGTACCTTATCCTCCAGGCTCTGAAACATTGTTATGCCAACTCTTACTTAGTTTGTAAGGCTACTACAAAATCTTAATTGTTTCTCAAAAATGTAGGTCCTCGGGCCCCTGCCAACATTCAAGTCTCTTTCGATAGTGGAGCTCTGAAGGCATCTTTTTCCTGGGCACTGGCAGAAGGAGCTTTCAATTATACTGTGATGGCTTTGAGTGACTCTTCAGAGCTGACCTGCAGTACAACTTTCAGTTCCTGCACCATCTCTTCCCTCCAGTGTGGAACTGAATACTCGATTTCAGTTTTAGCAAGTAATGATGCTGGATCTAGCAAATCATCTTCAGCAGTGACCTTGAAAACTGGTATGTAAACAAGAGTGAGACTGGCTTGCAGCAGTGACTGCTGTAAAGGAGACGTTCACTGACAATGTTTCTGAATACTCTGGAAAAAATGAAAATGAAAGCCTGGTCTAAATGAAAGCATTGATTTAGACATTCTCATGAGTTTGAATAATATTGATAGTGAAGAGAGATATTGTGTATTGCAAAAAGCACTTTTTGGAAAATTAGGAGGCCTGGTTTCTATTCCAGATCTTTCATTAATTAGTTTTTTATTTTTCCTTTCTAAAGCCGTGAAAATTCTAAGATGTGGTTTGAGTTGTACACAGCTCTAACTGTGCATACAGATAACTGTGTCTTCTTTACATCATGTCTCATGTCCTAGGCTTGGTGGGAGCAGCCATTTTTTAAGAAAAAGATAGGATATTTCTAGTTCTGAACATGTGTTTAGATATTTTTCCATTTTCATTCTTATCAGAGAGATAATCACATACACATGTGGAAGTTGACTCCTCTATTTAGAAATATCTATGTGTCTTGGGGATGGAAACTAACACTTAATGAAACTAACACTTAATGAAGACGTACTATGTCTCTGGCACTATAAGTATATTAATTCATTTAAATCTTATGACAACTCAGTGAGGTGGGTTCTATTATCTCTTTTTTTAGATAAGAAAATTGAAGCTCAGAAAAGTTAAATAATTTTCCCAAGGGCACACCGATAATAAGCGGTAGAGCTGAGATTCAAGCTGCTCAAGTTTCCCTAATTCCAATGCTTAAAGCCAAAGAAAGTGTTGACAATTACAATAATATCTACTTTATCTAACAGTCAGTTATGTCATCCTAAGTTTAAAAAGCTTCTGAACAGAAAGAAAACAAGCTGTCACCAAGTTGATGCACTCCATTCCACAGGAAAAAAAAATAAAGCTATTCTTTCAGGCCCGCACTCTGTTATAGTTATGTTAAATTAAGGTCAATGATAACAAACTTGATGATTTGGCTTCTCTTTTGACAACTGTGATTTAATGTGAATGGTACATTAGAAGTGATTATGAGGACAAAATAGCTGAGAGTGGGAGAAGAGAGAAAAAACACTTTCAAAAGCATAGCAGTTCTGAGTTACGCAGCTAGGCATTTAATGCAGGGGAGAACCATGCAGAGTTTTTTAATCTTGGACACACATTAAGAGCATCTGGGGAGCTTTTATAAAATCCCAATACCCAGGTCCCACTTAAGACCAACTGGAGTTGCTGGGAATAGAATTTGGATATGAATAGTTTGTAAAAGCTCCTCAGTTGATTCTACTATGGAGTCAGGGTTAAGTGCCATTGAAATAGTCCTTCACACTTACAGGTCCAGGATGTTCTAAGGCAGTTTGTGTATAACACAGTCATGATCATGGGGATGACCTTGACTTATTAATAAAAGAACTATGTTTACAAAGTACTATGTGTCTCCTGGGGCCCAGAAGTGTGTAATATATTTTGGGAAGATTTCCACTAGAGAAAACTAAAATTTTAAAAGCTTAGCACTTGAATGAACAAACTTTACTTGAATTCATTCTTTCAGAAGATTTTGTTCCATCAATAAATGAGGCATTATGTGGATAAATGAGGTATTGCCTTAACACAGAGAAACAGTCAATATTAACCAAATCAATACATGCCTGCTTTTGACATAGTCTAGCATTTATTGTGTGAGATAAATTTTAGGACATCTGAGAATGTCTCCTGGGTTTGTACTGAGTTATACATACTATTTGATTTGTTCCTTATTCGTAGCATCTAGTATCTTAACTCTATGCTTAAGATGCTCCCTGGAGGACGTAATGGGCATGAGAATGTATTCTGTCATTCAGTGCATGAGAGGCTGCAGTTAGAAAAACTTTCCAGGTTGCACACGGAGGCTCATGCCTGTAATCTCAACACTTTAGGAGACCGAGATGGGTGGACTGCTTGAGTCCAGGAGTTCAAGACCAGCCTGGGCAACATGGCTAGACCCCGTCTCTACAAAAAATACAAAAATTAGCTGCTCATGGTGGCATGCACCTGTAGTTCCAGCCACTCACGAGGCTGAGGTGGGAGGATCACCTTAGCCTGGGGGGCAGAGGTTGCAGTGAGCTGAGATCGCACCACTGCACTCCAGCCTGGGTGACAGAGTGAGACCTTGTCTCCAAAAATTAATTAATTAATTAATTAAAAAATAAATTTAGGCTGGGCGCATTGGCTCATGCCTGTAATCCCAGCACTTTGGGAGGCTGAGGGGGGAGGATCACTTGAAGTCAGGAGTTCAAGACCAGCCTGGCCAACATGGTGAAACTTCGTCTCTACTAAAAGTACAAAAATTAGTTGGGCATGGTGGTGCACACCTGTAGTCCCAGATACTCGGGGGGCTGAGGCAGGAGAATCACTTCAGCCCGGGAGGTGGAGTTTGCAGTGAGCCGAGATCACATCACTGCGCTCCAGCCTGGGCAACTGAGTGAGACTCTGTCTCAAAAAAATAAATAAATAAAATAAAAAATAAATTTAAAAAAATAGTTTTTTTTAAAAAAGAACTTTCCATGCTATGGAGGCTTTACAGATAAGCCCCCAGAAAGACCCAGCTCCATTCCTTCCTGCTTATGTTATCTTAGACAACTTACCAACCTCTATAAGCCTCAGTTTCCTCAATTGTAAAATGATGATAGTTGCTGGAAGAATTAGAGAACATATTAATATAAAACACAATGAATGATGTCTGTATTTTAATCTCTAAAACAGGTAACTTCTGGGATATTCATTATTCCACTCAAGCCAGACTAGCTTCATCTCTGGATGAAGTTAAATATTTCAACAAATAATCTAACAATGAAAATTTGTATGTCTTAAGATGACTATGAATCTCTGATGGCTCATTATTTCAAACAATATTTCATATAACAAGAGAATGTAAGAGGTCATTAAAATTTGTTGTAGTGGTTTGGGGCCTATAACATAGCCTTTGGTCCTATAAAGAAAATCTTCTAATGCTTCCAGTGCACAGTTTTGCATTTTGTGTACCAAATTCAATCTGTCACAAAGCTCAGAGTTGCTGATTTGGGTTGTACTGAAATCTTGGATAATTGCAAAGATGTGAAGAAAATCTCCTGCAGTAGTCTCATGTTTATTATTGATCATTTCCTAGTTGCTTGTGCACCTGGAAGAGTGACGATCCAAGAAGATCCCCCTGGCCACCTGTCTGTGGCTTGGTCCAATGTAGATCTGGGTGACTACTATGTGGTCTTTGTGAAGAGTGATGACGGCTTGGAAGTACACTGCAACACATCTCTCACTCAGTGCAACTTCTTATCTGAGTGTGGCTTCACTTATTTTATTAGTGTTTTTGCCTATAACAAGGCAGGGCAAAGTCCTTTGGGTGACATATTCAATTATACCACAGGTAAGTCCCATTTGATGTTTGTCAAGGGAGTTCTGAGATCGCTAACCTCAGCAGCAGAATGGATCACCTATTTCACTTATTGACTTACCACCTGGGAGTCATTCTAGAGCCAAGAACAGAAAGTAATCTCTTATCTCACATTCTTTCCAGACTAGGGAATTTTGGCTTTGTGGACCTAAGCATAACTAGACTGCAAGGTTTGGGAGTGAAAAGAGTAGAAAGAATGTAGTTGTTCAACCTTGCTCTGAAAGATTGAACTCTCCACAAAGATGTACTCAGTGAGTGTTCTAGCATGTGCTGTTGCCAAAGAGAAGGCAGTGCCTCTGTTTCAGGAGGTCACTCTTTCCCTGAGACCAAGACAGACATACAATGGCCAAGATGCTACATGGTGTGGAGGGCTTTGGAGTAGGACACCTGGGTTTACACCCTAACTTGACCACTAATTCATTCCTTCAGTGAGGATAATGATGCCCACCTTGCTAGTTCCTTAGTATCCTCCACTGCAAAATGGGACGAATCATGGGAACATGAATGTAAAAAGGTCTTGTGTGTGACAAGGCATGATGCAAATATTTTTATTATTAGCATCACCGTTGCTGTTGCTATTATTCTCCTCCACTAGGCTTGCATCTTGTACAAGGCAGGAATTATGTCTTATTTATCTCTTCATCCTCAGTGCTTATAATAGTGTGATCAGCATATAGGAGATGCTCAAGTTTTGAAGAATGAGTGGAGTGATTTGAAATTAAATAACTACATTACAAATAAGAATACTCAAACATAATTATGTAAAAGTCTAGTTGAATTACAGTAAATTTTGACAGGATGAGGGATCTAAATCATTGGTGCCTTTGGAATGTGGAAAAAGAGGCTATCAATAAGGTCCTAACACGAGAGGGCCCTCCAGAGTGGCCTTGAACTGGATCTTGAAGGATGAATGGGAATGTAGGTGGGGCAAGAGCATCCCAGGGAAACTCCAAGCTGAGTCAGACATTTGCCAGTGGGGTTCTTTAGGGTCTCTTAAGACCTACCTATATATGGCCGGGCACAGTGGTTCACGCCTGTAATCCCAACACTTTGGGAAGCCGAGGCAGACAGATCACTTGAGATCAGGAGTTGAGACCAGCCTGGGCAACATGGAGAAACTCTGTCTCTGCTAAAAATACAAAAATTAGCTGGATGTGATGGTATGTGCCTGTAATTCCAGCTACTCCAGATGCTAAGGCCTGAAAATCATTTGAACCCAGGAAGCAGAGGTTGCTGTGAGCTGAGATCATACCACTGCACTCCAGCCTGGGTGGCAGAGCAAGACCCTGTCTCTTAAAAAAAAAAAAAAAAATCTTCTTATATTACTATGACCCCTACCCCCCAGTCTTATTTGGTTTAGTGTCTGGAAAGGCTGACAGGATCTGAGAAGGTGGACTGCATATGATTTTACCAGGCAGAAGAGGGGAATGACTTTCCAGTGGAGGGGTCAGCAATCTTCTCTGCATAGAGAACAAGGGCGCACGTGGTGTGGGGGAATTGAGGAGTCTGGTGTGGCAGGGAGTGGGGGGAGTACAGCTGAACCTTATAGCTTGTAATGACCTTCAATGTCATGCTGAGGATTTACCCTCTATGTGGTGACAATTAGGCCAAGATTGGACCTTGACAGACCTATAGGGAGTCACTGTAATCATTAGGGAGGGCAGTGACAGAGGCTCTGGGCATGGGAGGTCAGGACTCAGTGTCCCCCCTGGCTGCATTGCTCTTGATGGGACTGCCATTTTCCCTCTGCTCCTGCTTTCAGCTCCCTGTTGCCCTAGTGACATTAACCCCGTGTTGGTGTCCAGTGACAGAGTTGAGATTGTCTGGTCTCCTGTCCGTGGTGCCGAACTGTATGAAACCAAGGCTGTAGATGGGTACAACATGGTTGAGTGCAATGACACTGCTCCCGCGTGCACCCTTTCGGCTCTAGAGTGTGACACCAAGTACAACATCACGGTGTATTCATTCAGTGAAGTCCGAGGCAGCAATATGTCATGTACTCCCCAGTTCATAACCACAGGTAAGGCACAGCTATCATTCCACTCACTGGTGTCTGAATGATTCACCCCAGCTGTGAGCCTCAGGGTGGGCATTCAGTGAGACCAATAAAAAGGTTAAATCCCATTAATCAATCTTAGTGGAGACCAAGACAGCCCCCGTTGTACGAAGGAGAGGCAGAGGAGAAGGCAGAAGAGGAAAGTGGAAAAAATGAAAACAAAAAGGGAGACCGTGGGGAGAGTAGAAGGTTTTGCCCATGATTACTTCAGCCATTCAGTTCCTCCTATCTTTGAGGGGCCTGCCTGTACTCACACCATGAAGGTGTGTAAATATATTTCTTACTTACTTTTGCTTTTGGAGTTCACAATGCCCTTAAACATTTTCCAGCTAGTCCAGTACTCTATGAACCCAATGCCCTGTGTTAATGTCAACAGTTTTCCATGCATAGGCACTATGAATTTGGCCTACATGCATGACGTGGTTGAAAACTATGATGATCTCACTGGGGGCAAAATCAATTTTAGACCAAATGGCACATGTGATATTTTTGACTCATGCTGTTTCAATTAATACTGTAAAATCTCTTAGCTCCTTGCAGTCCTGAAATAAAAAATGTTTCAAGGGATGCATTCTCCATGATTAATGTGCACTGGCGATCCACTAATGATGACGCTACTTACACGGTGACTGCCCAGGGGGAGAAAGGACTGTATCAGTGCAGCAGCATGGGAGAGTCCTGTACCATGTGGGGCTTGCCCTGTGGCTCAGTGTTCTCTGTCACTGCTGTGGCAGAAACACAGGCAGGACGGAGCCTGCCCAGCTACAGTGTGCCCCTGGAAACAGGTATGTAGCAACCACTAGCCTGAATGTTCACTTCAGTGGGGTCCTTAGAAAGTGTTTCAAGACATGAACTTCCTTATTTAATCTACCCTCAGGGCAACAGAAATACACTAAACTCAGAGACATTTCAAAGAGTCCTGGTCATAGAAAATAAAATTTTCAATATTTTACAAGTTCTGTAAAAATATCCTCAAGACTAGTATATCCATTCACTGGCATCAGAGAAGGAATACTTACTCATTCTGCAAAACAATTATTTGAATTCATATTCCCCTATGATATAATCTATTGAAACAGCTAACAAATGAGTAGCCAAATGAGCTGGGTTGTTACTTATTTCTTTGGCTAAGCCCTTTCAAATTTTTCTCTTTAAAAAATGCTTTCTGGCTGGCGCAGTGGCTCACACCTGTAATCCCAGCACTTTGGGAGGCCGAGGCGGGCGGATCACGAGGTCAGGAGGTCGAGACCATCCTGGCTAACACGGTGAAACCCCGTCTCTACTAAAAACACAAAAAATTAGCCGGGCGGGGTGGCGGGCGCCTGTAGTCCTGGCTACTCAGGAGGCTGAGGCAGGAGAATGGCGTGAACCCGAGAGGTGGAGCTTGCAGTGAGCTGAGATAGCACCACTGCACTCCAGCCTGGGCAACAGAGCGAGATTCCGTCACAAAAAAAAAAAAAAATTCTGACTTTCAGTTTCCTGATAGGTAAAGGGGAGATAATGGCCTCATAGGGTGGCTATGAGTATTAAGTTGACTAACGCTGCAAAGCACTTAGCGTAGAGCCTGATGCACAGCAAGAGCTCCATAAGAGAAAACTACTATTACAGCGTAGCATTGTGTATGAATGAAACATGGCAAATCACTTCAAGCCTGTGGACATTAGTTTTTCTTATATACAGTGATAGATGGCACTTTGGACTATAAAAGTTGAGATACCTAAAAAAAAGAAGCCAGCAGTAAGATAGAGACCATACAAAATACTGCATACATGAAGATGTTAGGTATCCTATATTCTGGGTAATGAGTCCCTGAAAAATCAAGGTGGTTGTGGTATTTTAGGCAGCTAAGAAATCAAGCTTTTATATCAGTGATGTACTATGAAATTTTCAAGAAAGCCAAATTATACTTAATTGCTAATGCTATGAAATGTTCTATTGGGAGAAGTGAATGCAACCATTACTTTGAAATTTGCAGTTAGAATTGTTGAAGATGGGCCGGGCGTGGTGGCTCACACCTGTAATCCCACCACTTTGGAAGGCTGAGGCAGGCAGATCATGAGGTCAAGAGATCGAGACCATCCTGGCCAACATGGTGAAACCCTGTCTCTACTGAAAATACAAAAATTAGCTGGGCATGGTGGCACGCACCTGTAGTCCCAGCTACTCGGGAGGCTGAGGCAGGAGAATCGCTTGAACCCAAGAGGTGGAGGTTGCAGTGAGCTGAGATTGCACCACTGCACTCCAGCCTGGCAATAGAGTCAGACTCCATCTCCATCTCAAAAAAAAAAAAAATTGTTGAAGATGGGGGCAACAAAGGATTTCTTTCTTATTCTGAAAAAAAAAATGGTGGAAACCTTCAACACCCAGTTGGTGCAGTGCATTCTTGGGGAAAGCACCCACTATATACAGTGAATGTTACATGATGCATCAGAGGGAATGAACAAAAGGAATTTTTTTATTAACAATGGAAAGTTGGGGAATGTAGGATATTGAGTGAAACACAGGCAAAATACCATTCTTTGTCATTTTTCACAAATAACCTTCAGTGGAAATAAATCTCCAATTCTTTTTCTTTTATCCCATTTAAGTGCCGTGCTGTCCAACTGGTCTGACAGTAACTCAAATCACCCAGTCAGTAATCAACGTGAGCTGGACTATTGGGAGAGTGGCTCAAACCCATGTTGCAGTTCTGAAGTCACACACTGGACAGTCTAAGTGTCACACTCATCAAAACCACTGCCTCCTGGGATGCATCATATGTGGCATCAATTACACAGTGACATTAAAAGCAATTAGTGCCACTGGGTTGACTGCAGATTGCTCCTACCAAAGTTATTTCTCTGGTAAGTGAACTCTAGCTCCAGAATAGCAGTAAGGACTTGACTATTATAAGCCTTTCCTCCTCACTTAAAAAGATGCTGCATCTCCACCTAGTTTGCATTATAAACTCAGATGACTTTCTAAAATGGTTATACTTTCCCTTTGACTTAGAACCTCAAAGCTTCAGAGGCTTCTGTTGGTAGTTGGTGAATTAACTCCCCTAGTAACAATGTTCATGTAGGCTTTTTCTGAAGGGACCATGTATCTTTATATGACACAGCTACTTGCAACACAGAGTAACGCAGCCTGGCAGAGTTTTCTGAAAGCTAAATCACACATTCTGTTTGGTTTGCATTTTTTCCTTCTCATTATTATTGTGCTGCTACCTCTCTTTTCTAAGCTTCTTCAGCTCCTTCAATGGTTTCTTATTTCAACAGGCTAAGAGAGCAAAGGCATCTGTCTACTGACAGTATTGTACCTTGTTCTTCACAAAGACCACACCATTAGGGAATAGCAGGGGAAGGTAAAAACAGTGCAAGGTTACCAAATCTCTTGCATGATTCTAATCCACTGAAGTGGCTGCTTGTAGCATGGTTTTCCTAAAACTCGTGAGGATGCTTCCTAGGCTTAAGGAGAAAGAGCACAATGATAAGTTACATCTGCCTGGGGCATGGGATGGAAGAGTTGGAATAAAATTTTGGCATCCTAGAGGCAGTAGAAAGAGTCTTAACTCGGAGTCAAAATTAGACATGGCTTCTTACAAGCTGTGTTGCCTAATCTTCCCTGATTCTGTCTCCTCATTGAAAAAGACAGGAATAGTAATATTTTCCTTCGAAGTTGTTTTGAGAATCAAAATAAATCATAATGTGAGAACATTCAGAACATGCTCCATATATGTCAGCTGGTGTGTACTTTCTTTTGACCCATTATCTTGTATTAGATTTACTGCCTAAGTTCTCACCTTGATATCCAGTTCTCAGAATATGACCCATTGCTTATTCTTTTAAGAATAAATCAAGCAAGCTTGATTATAATAACTTTTAAAAATTATACAGTAGGATCTTTAACTTACTTACTAAGGAATCCATTTGATGCCCTTATTGGCACCTAATGTGTGGCTTGCTCAAGGTATTTAGAAAAGGAAAAAAGTACTAATCAGCTACCATGGATGAAGTGTGGACCAGCAAACTTGGTCACTGGCATGTTGTATAAATGGCTGCACCCAAAGTGTCATGCTACTCATCTCGGCAAAATTGGTTCTTCAATTAAGGCTGAATGCAGTTAATTATATTTAAGTTTAATTCCACCAAAATCAAATAAAACTAGGGCATTATGAGGGATCTTGACAAGGATTCTGTGCCTTTGACTCACAGTTTGAATCATGTACAATATGTATCTGCCAATTTTTGGACCTTTCTGACTCATCATTGTTCTATATTAAAAATTCATACTGCACACCACCTTCACACATGGACTTCTCTCTCTCTCTTTCTTTCTTTCTCTCTCTCTCTTTCTTTCCCTCCCTCTCTCTCTTTTCTCTTTCTTTCTTTCTTTCTGTCCGTCTGTCGGTCTTTCTTTCTTTCTTTCTCTTTCTTTTTTTTAGACAGGATCTAGCTCTGTCACCTAGGCTGGAGTGAGTGCTGTGGCACAATCATAGCTCACCACAGCCTTGAACTCCTGGCCTTAAGCCATCCTCCTGCCTCATCCTCCCAAGGGGACCACAGGTGTGCACCACCACAACTGGCTAATTTTTTTTTTTTTTTTTTTTTTGTAGAGTCAGGATCTCCCTGTGTTGCCTAGGCTGGTCTCAAACTCCTCGGCTTAAGCGATCCTCCTGCCTTGGCCTCCCAAAGTGCTCGGATTATAGGCATGAGCCATCATGCCCAGCCACCCATGGATTTCTGATTATGTGGCCCACCATGGAAATAACTTGAGTACCCCTTCAAATCTTGCTCTGATCTAACCAGTAATTAATCCTGTTACTTAGACTAGTTTGCTTATATTTTTTCCCTGCAGTAATCAAGGCCATTTTTGGATGATGGTGGAATAAAACAAGTGATTTTGTGTTTGTTATTTTTATTGCCTAGGTGCCTGCTGCCCTTTGGGGGTGAAATTATATAGGCTGGGCCCTAATGGCATCCGGATCTACTGGCAAGCCTCCAGGGGCTCTGCCAATTACAGCACTGACCTCTATGGCTCCAAAGGCATTTTCACGTGCACCCCCAATGCTGGCCTCAGTTTCTGTGATGTCACTGAGATACCCTGTGGGGATGTATACACTGTGATGGTCTCACCAGTTACTGAAACAGGATTGAAGCTTACTTTCTGTCCAAAAAAAATATATTCAGGTAAAGCAAGTTATGACAGTTTATCTAAAACTAACCCTGAACTCGTATCTGTGAATTAAGATGCAATCAAACTTCTTTACTATGTATGAAGGGCACAGGGGGTATAAAATTTCTTTCTTTCTTTTTTTTTTTTTTTCTGAGACAGAGTCTCACTCTGTCGCCCAGGCTGGAGTTCAATGGCACGATCTTGGCTCACTGCAACCTCCGCCTCCCAGGGTCAAGTGATTCTCCTGCCTCAGCCTCCCTAGTAGCTGCGATTACAGGCACCCGCCATCATGCCTGAGTAATTTTTGTATTTTTGTAGAGATGGGGCTTCAGCATATTGGCCAGGCTGGTCTTGAACTCCTGACCTCAGGTGATCCACCTGCCTCAGCCTCCCAAAGTGCTGGGATTACAGGCATGAACCACTGCACCCAGTCGAGGGTATAAAATTTCTACACAGCACAGGCAGATTCTGGCTGTGGAAGACCCCAAGATTCTTTGGAATTGTGATGCTTTATTATTATTTAATTTAGAGATTATCTTCTCTGTCCCACTCTTCCCCTTCCTAAAAAGGACTAGATGCTTGGTGCTTAACTAGTAAAGCAAATTTAAGATAATTTTCTGCTTTGAGATTTAGGGATAGATTTTTTAACATAGTCTTACTAATAATGATAGACATCCTGGGATGTTGGAAATTAGGAAACTTGAACTTTTATTTGCACAGACTGAGAATTATGACTGAGGAAAAGTTAGAGGATCAGAAAAAATGAATTTTTTAAATCACAAGCTAGGCTTGGCAATATGAGTGGGCAGACAGTCTGTGATCACAAAACATGGCTGTCAGCAACTACCATCTCACCAGAGCTGGCAGGAAAACACTAGCAATTCTCAGCTCTGTGTTCCAGCACCTTCTGCTATCTTGCCCAGGGCACAGTCATATATTTTTCATATATTCCTAGAAGAAAAGAGATGATGAAGCCCTAGAATTTTGCAGGTGAACACAGAAAAAAGAATAAATATTGGCTCACAAGCCCTTACTGATAGCCAGAATCTAAAATTTCGAATGATATGTAGGTGACAGGAGGTTCAGGATGGCCCTTGGTGATGGAAGGAGGACAGTTCCTCCCAAGGGGCTGTTCTCATTGTCCCTGGCTGTCATGCTCTGATTCCTTGTTTTTCCATTATTTGGTCCACAGGACAAGCTGGCCCAAAGCATAGTCCTATGGGAAGGGACAGGAATAAGTTCCTGGAGTAAGGATGAGCTCTTAGGAAAATGAGTCTACAGCTCAATAACAATACTGCATCATAACTGCATAATATTTTATAATTTATCCAGTGGTTTCATATTACAAATCTCATCGAATGCTCAAAATATGCTATGCTGTAGGCTCAACATATTTCATTATCTCCACTTTATAAATGAGAAAACTGAAGCTCAGAGGCTCCCAGATCTCTGTCTACAACTCTTCTCTTCTCCTGACCCCTGAATCCATATTCAAATTTGATACCTCCACCTGGAGGTGCCCAGGCATTTCAAACCCCTCAGGGGCAAAAGGAACTCCTGATCCTCTGCTGTTTCTGATCTTCCTCCTATTGTCCTTGTTTCAGGTACATTAGCTAAAAACCCTGGAGTCAGCTTCTGTCTCCCTCACCCTCCATATCTAAGTAATCTTGAATTCTCGTCCTGGTCACCTTCATAATGGTTCCTAAATCCAGAGTCTTCTCTTCATTTCCACAGCTACTGCTATGCCTCAGGCCCTCACCACCTCTCGCCTAGACTACTGCACCAGTCCCATCTCCCTGTCCTTACTCCAGCCTCTGTAATGTTACCAGAGTTATCATTCCAGGACACTGGTCCAATTGTGTTACTTTTACGCTGCCACATCTTCAAAACTTTTCCATTTCCCCATAAGATAACATTCAATCCTCTGGGCATGGTGTTCACAGTCCCTTATAATCTGTCCCCTGTCTACTTATACCTGCACTGTTCAATAGAAATTTAATATGTGCCATGTATGAAAAATTAAATTTTCTAGTAGCCATATTAAAAAAGTAAAAAGAGGTGAAATTAATTTCATAATATATTTTAGTTAATCCAATATATCCAAAATATTATCATTTCAACATCTAATCAATATAAAAATTATTAATAGATATTTTGTATATTTTTCATACTGTCTTTGAAATCTGGTGTATCTTTTGTACTTATAGTACATTTAGTTCAAACTAGCCACATGTTCAATAGCTACTTCAGTGTCCACTGTACTGGACAGAGAAATTGTTTTTTTTGTGAGGTTTTTTTGTTTGTTTTTTAATTGAGAAAGGGCCTTGTTTTGTTGTCCAGGCTAGAATTCAGTGGTGCAATCACAGCTCACTGCAGCCTTGACCTCCTGGGCTCAAGCAATACTCCTGCCTCAGCCTCCCAAGTAGCTGGGACTATAGGCATGCCCCACCATGCTTGGCTAATTTTTAAAATTTTTTTGTAGAGGCAAGGTCTTGCTTTGTTGCCCAGGCTGGTCTCGAACTCCTGGGCTCAAGCAATCCTCTTGCCGCAGCCTCCCAAAGAGCTGAGATTATAGGCATAAGCCACTGTCCCCGGCCTGAAAAGAGAAATTCTAGGCTCATTCCACAACATCTGTCCTGAGAGGACTCTATTCTGTAGTCTAGGCGTCTGGCATCATTCACGGGTGCCTGCTCCTGCCACACACACCTCCTATTCTATGTCACGTTCTGGAGCTACTGCAGTGCTCTTCTCTTTGCCCAGAATTCCACCCCACTTCCACCAAGAGAACTCTACCAGCCCCAATTTTCCTTGTCTGTGAAGCCTTCTCCAATTACCATAAGCAGAGTTAGCCCTCTCTCTCCCTCCTTTATGACCCCACAGCACCCTTATCTGTACTGCAACATATTACTGTGAATTGAATGTGTGTTATTTCTCCTAATAAATGATTATCTATTTGACTCCCAGTACGTAGCACATAACTGTTGCCTGATATATTTTAAATTTAAAAAAGAATGAATCAATGAATTTTTGCGCCTATGATCATACAGCTAAGTGAGTGATGGAAGTCTTTTGTTCTTTCTCCTGCTCCATGCCCACAATTTCACCCTTAGAGAGTCATTCCTCTGAAGGCTGGTTAGCCACCAGAAGTCCTCGTGAGTTAGAACTCAAGTTCTTTGATGGGACGCCATCTCAAGCCTGTAGCCATTTCAGCTTACTAATGTTAGGTATCTAGACTCAAGTTAGGAAATCCTCCTTTGCTCAGTGTCCCTGGTAAAAGCCATACATTTGGGAGATGTTTTTTGTTTTTGTTTGTTTGCAGTATCAGTGATGTCTTAATCTGATAATCAGGACAATATTGTAAATGACAATAACGACTAATATTTATTGAATGCCATGTGCCAGGCACTGTTCTAAGGGGTTTACATGTATTAACTCAGTCCTTATAACAAACCTATCAGCTTGGCATTCTTTTTTTTTTTGAAATGGAGCCTTGCTCTATCACCCAGGCTGGAGTGCAATGGCGCTATCTCGGCTCACTGCAACCTCCGCCTCCTGGGTTCAAGTGATTCTCCTGCCTCAGCCTCCTGAGTAGCTGGGATTACAGGTGTGCACAACCATGCCCGGCTAATTTTTGTATCTTTTGGTAGAGATGGGGTTTCACCATGTTGGCCAGGCCGGTCTCAAACTCCTGACCTCAGGTGATCTGCCCGCCTGGGCCTCCCAAAGCGCTGGGATTACAGGTGTGAGCCACTGCGCCCAGCTGAGCTTGGTATGCTTATTCTTACTGCTTTTCAGATAAATTGAGGCACAGTGAAGTGACTTGTCCAGGTCATACTGCTAGTAGTATCTCCTCTTATCACCCAAGTTCATTCTTGTTCATTTTTTGGTTTACTTTCCTTTTATTCTTTCTTAAGTTAAATCTTCACTATCTTAAATACATAAATGAATAGATTTTATTTTAAATGCTTCTGTTTTTATTACAGTAACTTGCTCTGGAAGTACACTTGGAATGGGTAAGTCATTTTTCTAGTGGACTAAACAGAACAGGATTTTTGTTGCTCCATTTTGGGGTTACTTAATGAAGTCAGCTGACTTTTCAATTAGAAAGCAAATGCTTTCTTTCTTTGATACCAGGGGCTCCTGCTCTCTTATCCCATAACTTTTTCTCCCCATTATAGTGCCTCCTCTCAGATTCCACCAGTTGAGATGAATTTCTTTGAATTCTAAAGTCTTTTTAGTATTCTAGGATCCTACAGGAAAATGTAAATAGTTTTGGGAGGGGCAGCGGCTTCATCCCTCACACTTCAGAAAGTGATTCCCAGCTCAGCTGTACACTGGAGTCACCTAGAGAGCTTAAAATTAACTGATGTCTGGTTCTGTCCCCAGAAAGTTTGATTTAATGGGTCTGGGGTGAGAGCTGGGCATCAGGAGTTGTAAAAGCTCCTCAGGTGATTCTGAAGTATAGCCAAGGCTAAGAACTGCTACTTTAGAGCCATGCTTCTCAAACTTTATTGTGCACACACATCACCTGGGGCCTCGTTAAAGCCAGATTCTGATTTGGTCAGTGTAGGAAGCGTCTGAGACTGTATTTCCACAAGGTCCAGGTGATGCTGGCGATGCCGAGGCTGCTGGTCTGACCACACATGGAGTAGCCAGGAGTTAGAGAGAATCTGTTAACGGCCTGCAGAGAGCTACGATGTTTGCTCCTGGTTTGCATGAGTGGGTATACCCCGTGGAGAGAGAGGGTGCTGAAAGGGCAGCTGGAATAAAGAGAACCCTCACTGCCTCCTCGGTTTTGCTCGGGGATGAACTTGTCTAGGCTATTTTGGTTGCCCCCACAGAGATGATTCTTGGCAGGGCAGTGGAGATGAGCAAATGGAGCCATGAGTGCTGACCCAGTAAGCAGTGTACACTGCCTCGTGAGGAGTCCTTGCAACAGCCTTTTAGGGGACAGCTTGGTCTGGGACCTTAGGAAAAAATCCCCTGGGAATATTATCAACCCCAAACGACAGAACTTCTCTCCTGCCCCACCCCACCCCTCCCCATTCAGACATGGCTGATTTCAAACAGTGTGAGTGTAAATGAAGCCTTCCTGCCCATAAACCCCACTGGACAGCCTTCCAGTTGGGGCCGGCTCCCCACCCACACCCCCTTCCACTGGCAGGAACTGGGTCTAGAGTCTCCACTCCCTATTCTCTGCCTGGGCTCCCTTCCTCTCCTAGTCTATTGCTTCTCTGAGCACAGCAGGATACACACTTTTCAATTCCTGTCCCACCTGCAGGTCTGAAATAAGCACAATCCTTATTAATTTTTTCAAGAGTTTTTGTTTTCTATGACTACAAAAAGGAACAGATTTGGCTTACTGAAAACAAACTGTGAGGACACTTCTAATTATAAAAAAGTCTCCCAAAGTACTAGAGACCATAAGCCCTGGTCTTCAGTGAAAGGTACATGGACCTAGGTCTACAATCTTTAATCAGTATCTCCCTGAGACATAGAGGTGTGGTAGAAGTGTCCTAGGTCCCCAGGGGAGAGGAGTGGTGTATGGTATGTTGGCCTTGCCTATGATTTTGTTAAAGGAAGAGTTTCAAATAAAAACAAAAAAATAAAAATTTAAAAATATTAAAAAAAATTAAAAAATGTTTGAAAAGAAAGAATGTCTATGTTTTAACAAAAAACACAAAAGGTGGGGTGGCAAGGAGAGCAGGCATGGTGGCTCATGCCCGTAATCTCAGCACTTTGGGAGACGAAAGCAGGATTGCTTGAGCCCAGGAGTTGGAGACCAGCCTGGCTAACAAAACGAGACCTTGTCTCTACAAAGTGTAAATAAAGTAGCCAGGCATGGTGGCATGTGCCTGTAGTTCCCCTGTAGTCCCAGCTACTTGGGAGGGTGAAGTGAGAGGATTGCTTGAGCCTGGGAGTTCAAGGCTGCAGTGAGCTATGATAGCACCACTGCACTCCAGCCTGGGTGACAGAGTGAGACACCAGCATCACCAGAGAGCTTTTTAGAAATGTACAGTCTTGGGCCCCATCCTGACCTACTAAATCTCCAGGTGATTCGCGCGTGTATTCAAGTTTGAGTAGCACTGCTTAGGTACTGCTCTCAAACTCTGCTGTGTATTAGAATCTCCTGGACAGTTAATGATGAATGCAGAGGCCCAGGCCCTGGCCCAGTGAAGTGCCTCTATATTTCCATCAGGTTGCCAGGTGATTTTGATACACGTGAAGTTTGAGGAGCACTGCTTTAGGTCACTAATGTCCTCTTTTCTGTCCTTCTAGGCTTCAGCTTATTTCACCATTCCCTTCCTTAGCCAGGGCTCAGTCTTTAGCCTGAAATCTGCCACTCTCTTGAAGTAGATACTTGTAGAAATCCTGTAGGAGCCAGGCACAGTGTCACACACCTGTAGTTCCAGCTATTCAGGAGGCTAAGGTAGAGAATCACTTGAGCCCAGATGTTTGAGGCCAACCTTGGCAACAAAGTGAGAGCTCCCCCTGCTCTCAACGCCATCTCTCTAAAAAAAAAAAAGAAAAAAAAAAAATCCTGCAAGGCTCTCAAAAAACAAGAGTAAGCCAGATTATCTGAGGGTTTCTAAGGTCATGTGGAAGTCATTATATCTAGGGGGAAATTCTAAATTGCTGTATTCAATTTCAGCATTTCCCCTCCCCAAACACAGGGCAAGTCCAATCAGGTCCCTGGGCTGACATTGGAGCCTCTGGATATGCTAAGGGGAGCCATGGGAATCTTGCTGGTCTAAGACTTTGGGTTTTCTTTGACTCTTGGAGTATCCTAAAGCTTTTCAAACTTTTTTTTTTTTTTTTTGAGATGGAGTTTTGCTCTGTCATCCAGGCTGGAGTGCAGTGGTGCAATCTCAGCTCACTGCAACCTCCACCTCTGGGATTCAAGCGATTCTCACGCCTCAGCCACTTTAGTAGCTGGGATTACAGATGTGCGCCACCACACCTGGCTAATTTTTATATTTCTAGCAGAGATGGGGTTTCACCATGTTGCCCAGGCAGGTCTCGAACTCCTAGACTCATGTGATCCACCTGCCTTGGCCTCCCAAAGTGCTGGGATTACAGGCGTGAGCCACCGCACCGGCCATAAACAGACTTTTTAAGAGAGATCTGGATTCAAATCCTGCCACCATCACTTGCTCTTAGTCAAGTTGTGTAAATTCTCTCTAAGCCTAGGTTTCCTCATCTGAAAATTGGAGTAAATAATAATCCCTCATAAAAGAAAATAAGGATTAAATGAGAATGTAAATTATTGGACACAATAATAGGCTCATAACAACGACTTAATAAATGGTAGTTGTTAATTCATATTCAGTTTAAGCTCATATCACATTCTATTATGTACCAATTATTAACGTTTTAATGTGCTACTTCTAATGAAGATATTTGCATTTTAACCTTGGTCCTCATAATACTCTTCCTCATTGATTCTCTGAGTGTGATCCTGGGGCCAAAAGCGTCAGCATCAGCTGGGAACCTCTTAGAAATGCAATTTTTCAGACTCTTCCACAGACCTATTGAATCAGAAATTCTGGGGCTAGGGCCCACCCTTCTTTGTTTTAACAAGCCCTTAAAGTACTTCTGATGCATCCTAAAGTACAAAAAGCATGGCTTTAATTCAAGAAAGCTATTTTAATGCTGGAAATTTGATGCAAGTTGGAAGGGAAAGGAAAAAAAAAAACCTATTTGAGGTGATAGGGGCTCTAACAAGAGGTAGACAGATGGGAGGGGTTTGTGCCTGACATCACACCGTGAGCAGGGGCTGGGGGTGTTCCTTCATCTTTAGGACCCAACATGTTTCAGTGTCACCTGTACATCCTGGGCAACTTTGAGGAAGTTTCCTCTCTGTGACGTACTTAGCAGCTAAACAGGTTTATGTTCTCCATATAAAACTCCCTGAGTCATTAAAAATTTTGGAGTTCCCTGAGGAGCACAGCAAGTTGGTCTGGGGGTGAAAAGGAAAGTTCTTTTGTTTTGAACCAGCGGTCTGGGATTAAAGAGACTCTGGGAGGGTTCATTTGGTGAAGCAGGAGAGAGATTGCTCTGGTTAGAAACTGCTGATCAGTTTGAACACTTTGTCAGTTGTCATAGTTTCATGTTTACTTGCCATGAAGTGCTGCAAAAATAGCATTTCAAATCAACATACACATAAAATCTCAGATACTGGTGCTTTTTAAGAAAATGTCTGCATATTGAATGCATCTTTTACTGCTTCCCTTCCTTACCCTTTTCAGTGATTTATAGAGGGAAGAGAAATGAAGAATGACAAAGTGAGCCCCAGATAAAAACAAAAACTTGACCAAGTGAGTAATGTAAATTGATTTTGTGTGATTTTATGGCAAAGTTTTTTGTCTTTGTTTAAAATGTTTTCCCATTTGTCTTGCAGAGTTGTCTCATTTGTTAGTGATTAGAGATGGAAACGATCTACTAGAATTTAGAATAAAAATGCCTCTAGGATAGGAAAAGCTCCTTTGGCCTTTAGAAGAACAACTCTGACTCTGCTTCCTGAGGGCAAGGTCAGGTGTGTCCTCACCTGCACAGCAGTTGGAGATCTGCTATGTGAGGACTCTGGAGAGAAATGAATCCAGAAAGTCCCCTGGACGGCTGCTAGCCTGAGTTGGCACACTGTGAGAACCCTGGAAACAAGAAAGGTCTGCTTAGCAGAAATTCTGAGATTTCACATCCAGACACACCACAGACTTCAACACATCCACTTCATGAGTGTTTTATTGACAACAGCACTTGCCTGCAGCCCCCTCAAGGGCTGGAAATGTTCACTCCCAGAAAGTCAAGCCACCCACATGCAGACAGCACTTATCCCAAGACAAACCTCCAGCAGGACTTCAGTATAGGTTGGAAAGCAGTAGCTGCCAGGGCAACCTGAGATAACAAACGCCCTCATCGCAAGTTAGGAGCAAAGCTGAGCTGTTTGCAGGGTTCACTGAGCCAAAGCATCAGGTGGCGTGACATCCATGGGAGCATCTGGGAAAGCAGAGCTGCCAGCCTGTTGCTAGAAGGATTGCAGTTATGCTTTCTGCATGAGAGAAGATGTCAAATGGAGAGCCTCAAACTGTGGCCGACTGACATACATGCATCTTTTGGGGGGAGGACCATCAGTCTTACTGGCCGTATCCCCGACTCATACTGTAATTACTTTTTTCATCTTTGGAGGGGGAAGGCAATGAAATATAACATAAATCTCTCATACCTAAAAAAGTTTGTCCTTCAAATATCAGTAACCTAATTTAAAAAATGTGAGTAGACTTGTATAACACACACACGCACATGCACACACATAGTTCCAGTGCTTGCTCCCCAAACACATGGCTACGGAGCCAAGAATGTCTGTAGTTAGGAACAACCATAAAACTCTGCCCAGGGGGAATTGGACCATGGAATTAGGCTTGAACTGAGCTTGGAAGAAAGAACAAACTTCCCTTTCTGTTCTCTCAACTTCCTATCAATGTGCGCTGCCAGAGAGAACTGATATGCTTTCTCTATGAGACTGATCAGAGATACGTAAAGGGTCACTAATAAGAGATCTTCCCCAGAACATCTGTACATGAATGGAGACAAGCCAAAGGTATATATCTCTAAAAATGGAGTTGGAAGCATCAGAGAGCACACCTAATACCCTACAAATACCAAGGCACAGAAAGTGAAATAGCCATCTGCCTAGCTAGGCACCTAAGGCTGAATTGTTTTGGTCAGAATGCCATAGAAGAAAATGTGATCCACAGTGAGTAAAGATAAAATCAGGTTATTTAATGTGTATATAGCACAAACTACCGGCTTGTAAGTGCTCTCCATATGCTCGTTTTATTCTCATAACAACCCTACAAGCTAAGTAGTAACATTATCTCCTTTATACAGGTAGGGAAAAACAGGCCCGGAAAGGTCAAGTAGCCCACCCATGTTCACATGGCTAATCAGTTCAAACACAAAGTTTCAGGGAGAGAAGTAAGTAGCATTGATTAGACCTGCTAATTCATGCTATCTTTTAGTTAAAATTTTAATTTTAATTCTTATGGGTACATAATAGTTGTATATATTTATGGGGTACATGTGACATTTTGATACAGGTATACAACATGTAATGATCAAATCAGGGTAATTGGGGCATCCATTACCTCAAGCATTTATCATATCTTTATGTTAGGTACCCATGATATCTTTATGGAAAATATTTCTCTAGATTATTATGGATAAGTGATCACTTATTAGAGGAGATCTGGGAATAGGATAGAGAGTGAGTGATCTGCCCTAACTGAAGTGCGTGTACATTCAACCCTCGGTTATTTTGGCCATTTACCTGCTCTGAATTATACAAAGCAGCTTTTCATCCCTGGCCGGTGTTAGCAGATTTTACCTTCTACTTTGCTGTATCACGTTTAGGGAATCCAAGTTCATTTTTCAATTTGTTTAGGCAAGCAAACTAGAGGAGACGTAGAGAAACTGCTTAGGGAGCTTATACAAAACTAGGGGAGCCTGGGAGGATAGGCAATTTGGTACACTAGAAAGAGCAATGGCCTTGGAGCCAGATGGATCCAGATCCTAGCTCATTTTGAGATTTTTCATGATTTATTTAACCTCCCTGAGCCTCAGTTTTCTCATACGTAAAATGGCAATGGTCATCTTGCTGGGCTGTTGTGAGGTTTGAGATAATATATTCATATTCAGCACACAAGTGCAATGAAATTGAGGTGTTTGAGGTCACACTGCTAGTAAGAGGCAGATCCAGATTTTGTAGGATGTAAACCTATGCCTACATGCAGTTAAAGACCATGCTTGCTCCACTATTCCGCAGTGCCACCAAGGACTCTGGCCTTCAGGAGCATGAGCCAGAGCTGCACCCCATGTGACCAGAGTCAAACTTCCAACCCAGAGGGACTTTGTATTATTCCCTGGCATTTGGTCATTCTCCTGAAGGGTAAGAGATGGAGGCACCTTATCCATCTCACTCTTCCCTCTTGGTTTGGCTCTTCAGAGCAAGGGGCTTCACCTCAGAAGGGTGAATCTTCCCTGGCACATATTTTTCTTATGGATTGGGGCTTCACCCTGCTAAACTAAGCAGAACCTAACTTAAAATGAAAAGGGAGAGGGAAATCATATGTGCACTTGTTTAAAAAATTGAGCAACTGAATCAATTTAGAGTA
This sequence comes from Pongo abelii, assembly GCF_028885655.2. Classification (NCBI taxonomy): domain Eukaryota; kingdom Metazoa; phylum Chordata; class Mammalia; order Primates; family Hominidae; genus Pongo; species Pongo abelii. The sequence goes on along the minus strand of NC_071985.2, from coordinate 123,996,761 downwards.
GGTTTAAAGGAGGTCAGGGCTCCAGCTTCTATTCTCATATAAGCCTTAAACAGAAAAACCACTCATGCCATAGGTTGTACCAGAACCCATTTTATGGCCGTTTTTATTGTTAGAGACAGGGTCTCATTCTGTTGCCCAAACTGGAGAACAGTTGCATGATCATAGCTAACTGCAGCCTGGAACTCCCGGGCTCAAGCAGTCGTCCTACCTCAGCCTCGCAAGTAGCTACAACTCCTCAGCTTGCAGGTGGCATGTGCCATCATGCCCAGCTAACTTTTTTATTAATTTTTTTTTTTTTTTTTTTGGTGGAGACAGCAGTCTTGCTATGTTGCCCAGGCTGGTCTTAAACTCCTGGCCTCTATCAGTCCTCCTGCCTAGGCCTCCCAAAGTGCTGGGATTACAGGTGTGAGCCACCACGCCCAGCCTGTTCTTAATTCTTCATTCTCCGTTTCTCTCCTAAAAATTGCAGGTTACCCCACAGACTACTCTATTGCTTTCCATGTAGGCCAAGCCTGATCTTTGTTCCCACTCCACCACTAAGTGCATCCTTGGCAAGTTACTTAACTTCATTAAGCCTCAGTTTCCTTGTTGTAAGTGTTGCTTTGAGGATCAGTGAGGTAATCTACTTAGCATGGTGCCTGGCATATGGTAAGTAAGCACTCAGTAAATATTAGACATTAGTAGTAGTAGTAGTATCTAACCACTTCTACTTCCCTGTGTGACCAATTTGAATCTTTACAGCCACTGGTTCTTTGCAAATCCTTCTAGGAAAGCCTACTTTCTGCCAATGTCATATGGTTATCTCACAGTTAGGGCTCTTAGCAACTAAACTGATCTCACTTACGTTTGATGACTTTGATTTAAAGTCCCAAAGGAACCATCTCAGTAAACAGATCTCTGCCTAAACTTTCTGAGCTCAGATCTCCTCTGTGAATCAACTTTCAACAATAATTTTAGATTCTGAAGCATTAAGAGGCCCTCTCTACATTTGTTGCATAAATTTGTTAATAAGTGATTATTGTTTTGTTGGTTCATTTATGTATATCTTATCATTAAGGCACTCAATTTTTAAACTAAGTTTTAACTACCTGCAGCATTCCAGGAATTGTGCTCTTTAATTAGATTACAAATTCTTCAGGGGAAAGAGTCGATCTCTCATTTCTTTGAGCTTCCTAAAAGTCCAGCACAGTTCTTGGCACACTGGAGGGTACCTCACAGTTCTACGCAATTACTGTGTCCTTGAAAAAATGAATGAAATAAACATTTGGGGACAGTACATTTTCCATTGGGTAGCTGGGCTGGCTACTGAGTGAAGTCTATTATGAATCGCCCTGCGAAGTGAAGAGTTCTTCTGTAAAGGGGAGGATCCTCCAGTCTTCGTGTATGTGTGAACTCGGAATTTCATAGACGGCCTTGGCTCACGATCGGTTTGGCACTTCGCGTTCCTAGGCCACAGGACGTCGAACCTCGGGCGACAGCAGCCTCCCGCGAGGGGGCGCCCGACTTCCCACGGAGGTTCCACCTGTACTGCGCAGCCTCCGTCCGGGAGTGGGCGGAAATTCCCTTGCTGACGCGCGTGACGACACCGGAGGGCGAGGTCTGCTAGAGGGGGTGGGGCATTCCCCTGCAGCAAGGGGCGGGGCCACCCCAACGCCGCTTTTGCGGCCAAAGTAGGTTGGGAGTGGAAGGTGGTGGCTGCTGCTCCGCAGTGTCGGGAAGATGGCGCCGCCGGTGGCAGAGAGGGGGCTAAAGAGCGTCGTGTGGCAGAGTGAGTGCGGTGGGGTAGGGGTTGAGAGAGGGAAGGCCGGGAGGCTGCCGTGCCGGGCCTCGTTTTGCAGCCCCAACCCAGCGGTCTGATGAGGAGCCGCCGCGAGCACTTGTTGCTTTGGGACCTGTGTGAGGACTTCTTCCTGCTTTCCTGCCCTGCCTTGTTCCTTGCCAGCACCAGGGATGGGCGGGGTGCGACGGGACGCGGCCTTCTCGTTGGCGTCCGGCACCCCCTCGCCTCGGCCGCGCTCTGGCCGCGAAGCTCCGCCCCGGGTGAGCCGCCTGGTCCGGCTTTCCCTGCCGCGGAGCCCGTGAGTGTCCTCGCCCGCGCTCCCCACTCTTCTCCGCTCCCGGCTGCGCTCCACCAGTTGGGGATGTCTCTCCATCCGAGACAATCCGGGCGTTGTTTATTCCGCCCCCATCTCCACCCCACACTGGAGTTTGCAAGGACTGTTTATTCTGCTTATTCGTGTTAGTATCAACCCGTGCTTTTCAAAAAACCTCACTGTTTAACAGACTCCTCTTCCCCTATTCCGAGAGGAGCCTATTTTCTGAAAAGTTCTTGAGAAGGGACCATTGGAATGACCGGTGTCCAGCCGTGACATCTTCCTGCGTAGCCTGGGGAAGAGCCGCTCCTTCCCTTTTCCCTACACTCTCGGGGGCCCCTCCCTACTGTTAGGACCCGACTCATTGGTTACTGATGTTCTGCGGTATCATCCACAGCTTTCATAAACATCGCTCCAAACCTAGGTCTGGCAGGTTAGAGAAAGAATGAAACCACCCAACAGGAATAACCATCATTGTTTGGCATCTCTGAGTTCAAAATAATTATGGCCTAGTAGTGGAAAAGGGAGTAGCATCTAATTAGTATTTCTTAGTCCAACTTGTTGAACAAAAAACAAATGATTTAGTCAGCAGAATTCTGGGAGTTAGAGTTCCTTGTCTAAAATTAAAAATCCAAATCAGTAACTGGGATAGTGCTTAACATATAGCAGGCACTAAGCAAATGTATAAATAGGTGAAAAATATGAAATTATCTTTTAAAAGATTAGATAATTTTAAGGTTGGCATTTGCTTTTTCAAGATTTACGTGGCCGACTTAAGATTTGAGTTGTTTTAAAACAATGATATTTAAATACATTTATGTGAAAATGGGTAACAAATTGTGTTGTATAAATAATTTCCAAGATATATATGTGATTAACATCCGCATGTATGTATTTAAGCCAGTTCTTTACATATTGAATCATAAGCTTTTTCCCTTTTTCACGTTTTCCTTCTGATCCTCATACAGATAAAGACATTGTTTTTATTATCTGTCATTCTGTGACTTCCTTTTTTTTAAACAACTGACATTGACTCAACATTTTTCATGTTGCTTCACAATCTCGTAATTAACATTTTAAATTGCTTTTTAAATACCTTGAGGTGGCAAAAAATTTTGATAGCAGAAAAGAAAAAATTATGGCCAGGTGCGGTGGTTCACGCCTGTAATCCCAGCACTTCGGGAGGCCGGGGCAAGATGATCACCTGAGCCTAGGAGTTCATAGACCAGCCTGGGCAACATAGTGAGATCCTGTCTTAAAAAAAAAACAACAACTTAAAATTAGATGTAAAAAGTTTTAAATAAAAATAAAATTAATCTTCCAACCTTCCTCTCCAGAGACAATCACTCTTAGGTTTCTTATAAATCCTTCCACAAGTTTTTTTATGCAAATACAAGCATGCATAGAATCATATGTTTTTGTTTTATTCATTTATGTTTGTTTTATGTCTTTTTTCATTCAGGTTGCTTTCTCTTTTATTTTGTTGGGCAAAATTTTCTTTTTTTAATTTTTGGGTATTTACACAGTCTTTATTTAAATCAGTGTTGAGTATGTACTCTGTTCTTTGGTTTCCTAGAATTGACAATTGAGTGGGAGAAGACAGGTGCACAAGTACTTAATGACTGCTGTATTAGCAGTATGAAATTTTGGAAGAAGAGAGGAAAAAGGAATTATTTCCTCTATGGGAGGAGGTCAGGGAAGGCTCAAGAGGAAGTGACATATAAGATGTTTCTTGAAAGGTAGTAGGATTTTGACAGGCAGAGGGAAATCTACGTCAAACCCTAAAGGTGACAAAGTAAGTGGTTGATTATGGAAGAGGGAACAATTCCTTTTGATCAAGTATAGGGTATTCATTGCAAGGGATAGGCAGACATAGACCAAAAGGTAGGTTGGAGCCAGATTATGAAGGGCCTGGTTGCTGTATTATTTAGACATTCTGTAGGCAGTGGGGAACCATTAAAAATGATTTTTTCTCCTCCTTTTTCAAAGAGCAGTCACTGGCATTTCTGGCATTCATTAGACAGTGCTGAGAGGAAGCAATTTTCTTGTTCCTATTTTGAAGATAAATTACTCTTAAGATTTAATTAAGTATGCCAGGCACGATGGCTCTCGCCTGTAATTCCAGCTCTTTGGGAGGCCGAGGTGGGCAGATCACAAGGTCATGAGATCGAGACCATCCTGGCCAACATGGTGAAACCCCATCTCTACTAAAAATACAAAAATTAGCTGGGCATGGTGGCACGTGCCTGTAGTCCCAGCTGTTCGGGAGGCTGAGGCAGGAGAATCGCTTGAACCTGGGAGGCGGAGGTTGCAGTGAGCCGAGATTGCGCCACTGCACTCCAGCCTGGGCAACAGAGTGAGACTCTGTCTCAAAAAAATATATATATTTAATTAAACGTAATGTTAGTGTGAAGTGTACTAGTGATAAGTGCACAGCTGGATGAGTTTTTACCCATGTAACTACCATCCAGATCAAGATAAAAGAATGTTTCCAAGCACCCTATGACTGACCTTTCCCAGTTCAAGCTCCACCCTCTCTCCTAGAGTAACCAGTATTCTGACTTTTATCACCACCAAATACTTTTATAATGGTGCCTTTTTACCCTTACACTGTTATGTTTACAAGAAATCCTCCATGCCCTTTACTGTAGTGTTTTCTTTAATAATGAATGGTGTGTGCCTATAGTCCCAACTCCTTGGGAGGCCGAGGTAGGAGGATCGCTTGAACCCGGGAGGTGGAGGTTGCAGTGAGCTGAGATTGCGCCACTGCACTCCAGCCTGGGCGACAGAGTGAGCTCCTGTCTCAAAAAAAAAAAAAAAGAATAAATATTCAATTTACTACATTTCTACCTAGAAATAATTGCTTTAGTATTTACTTTTGTTTATATTTAGTTGGTCATACAGTAGTCCTTCTTTTTTTGTGTGTGTGTGTGTGTGTTTTGTTTTGTTTTGTTTTTTTTTGTTTTTGAGTAGCTGGGATTACAGGCACGCGCCACCACTCCCAGCAAATTTTTGTATTTTTGGTACAGATGAGGTTTCACCATGTTGGCCAGGATGGTCTCGATCTCTTGACCTCGTGATCCACCCACCTCAGCCTCCCAAAGTGCTGGGATTACAGGCGTGAGTCACCGCGCCCAGCCAGTTCTTAGTTTGTATATATTCTGCTTTCATACAATTTTTGATCATTATATCTTGAAAGCCCCTGGGTGGTCTTTCCCATTCACAGTTAGTCTGTTTTTGTTCAGCTGACTCGTGATGATTATTGCTTTGGTTTCCTGCCTCAGGCCCCTGGGTTTGCTTTTATAAAGATTCTTACCTGTTCACTGAATAATTTGGGCCAGAGGCAGAATCTGTTGGAATCATAATTAGGAATTTAATAACATGTTTTAGTTTTCTTTTTTTTTTTGAGACAGAGTCTTGCTCTGTTGCCAGGCTGGAATGCAGTGGTGCGATCTACACTCACTGCAACTTCTGCTTCCCTGGTTCAAGCAATTCTCCTGCCTCAGCCTCCCAAGTAGCTGGGATTACAGGCATGCGCCACCACGCGCAGCTAATTTTTGTATTTTTGGTAGAGACAGGGTTTCACCGTGTTGGCCAGGATGGTCTCGATCTCCTGACCTCATGATTTGCCCGTCTCGGCCTCCCAAAGTGCTGGGATTATAGGCGTGAGCCACCGCACCCGGCCTTTTTTTTATTTTTTATTTTTTGAGATGGAGTCTCACTCTGTTGTCCAGGCTGGAGTGCAATGGCATGATTTCTGCTCACTGCAACCTCTGCCTCCTGGGTTCAAGTTTAGCATAAGCCCGGGCACAGTGGCTCACGCCTGTAATTGCAGCACTTTGGGAGGCCAAAGCAGGTGGATCGCTTGAGCTCAGGAGTTTGAGATCAGCCTGAGCAACATGGTGAAACTCTATCTCTATCAAAAATACAAAAAGTAGCCAGGTGTGGTAATGCACACCTGTGGTCCCAGCTACTTGGGAGGCTGAAGTGGGAGGATCGCTGGAGCCTGGGAAGTTGAGGCTGCAGTGAGCAGTGATCATGCCACTCAATTCAGCCTGGGTGGCAGAGCATAACTCAGTCTCAAAACACAAAAACAAAAATTATTTGGGTAACTTTTGGACTAGTGGAAGTCCAACCTCTGCCTCCTGGGTTCAAGTTATTCTCCTGCCTCAGCTTCCTGAGTAGCTGGGACTACAGATGAGCGCCACCACTTCCAGCTAATTTTTGTATTATTAATAGAGACGGGGTTTCACCATGTTGGCCAGGCTGGTCTCGAACTCCTGACCGCATGATCTGCCTGCCTCTGCCTCACAAAGTGCTGGGATTACAGGCGTGAGCCACCACGCCCAGCCATGTTTTAGTTTTCTGAGAATATAAATTCCCTTATGACCTACAAATCTGATTTTTTTGCTTTTGCTATTTGATTTTCAAAAACATTGTCATTATGCACTATTTATAAAAGCATGGTTTGTTATTTCTCCATACTGAACTAGTCATTGCAAGACTTGGTTTCTACTCTAGGTTATACTTCTGTTTCCTAACTTAAACCATGAGGGGTTTGGACTACATTTTCTTCAACATGTTTTCTTCAGCTTGAATTCTCCATGATTCCATTTTTTAGATCTTCACTTTGTTATATTTTCTTTATTTCTGCTTGCATTCCTGATAGTTTTCTCTTATGTCATAGTTTTCTTTTATGTTGTTTTGTTTGGGACATAAATATTTACTATTAGGTTTTCATTTAAGACTTTTTGCCTGACGTCTTTTTTTTTTTTTTAATTGTGCTTTCTTGCTCTTCTTTTATATACTTGGGCATGATCTTAGTCCATCTCCAGCAAATTTTTAAAATTCATATATATTAAAGATCTAAGATATAAAAAGTAAGGCAATAAAATGTGGAGCAAATATAGGATAGTATGGGTTAGACTTTAAAAAATTAACTGGTAACTCAGATGCCATAAAAAAGATTGTATAAAAATTATAAGCCAGGTACCATGGCTCATGCCTGTAATCCTAGTACTTTGAGAGTCCGAGGTGGGATGATCCCTTGAGCCCAGGAGCTCGAGACCAACCTGGGCAACAAAGTGAGACCCCCATCTCTACAAAAAAAATTTAAAATTAACCATGTTTGGTGGCATGCACCTGTGTTCCCAGCTACATGGGAGGCTGAGGCAGGAGGATCCCTTCAGCCCAGGAGGCTGAGCTGCAGTGGACATTGATTGTGCCACCGCACTCCAGCCTGGGTGACAGAGCAAGACCCTGAGTCTAAATAAATAAATAAATAGCTAGCATAAGCCCGGGCACAGTGGCTCACGCCTGTAATTGCAGCACTTTGGGAGGCCAAAGCAGGTGGATCGCTTGAGCTCAGGAGTTTGAGATCAGCCTGAGCAACATGGTGAAACTCTATCTCTATCAAAAATACGAAAATTAGCCAGGTGTGGTAATGCAAACCTGTGGTCCCAGCTACTTGGGAGGCTGAAGTGGGAGGATCGCTGGAGCCTGGGAAGTTGAGGCTGCAGTGAGCAGTGATCATGCCACTCAATTCAGCCTGGGTGGCAGAGCATTAACTCAGTCTCAAAAAACAAAAACAAAAATTATTTGGGTAACTTTTGGACTAGTGGAAGATTAATTTAGAGATTAGATAGAAGCCAGTCAGTGGAGGATGTTAAATAGTAGAGTTTAGATTTTATTCTGTAGGCAAGAGTGAGCATTTGAGGGAATTTCGAGGTGTGTATTAATATAAACAAAGGGTTGTATTTCAGGAAGGTGACTCTGACAGCAGTGTGAAAAATGGATTGAAATAGCAAAGGTGTTGGAGGTGGAAAGCAGGAAATCCAGATAGGATTCTATTGCAGTAGTTCAGTGAGAGAGAAGAATCAAGTCGATGCTGGGTGACAGTAGCAATGAAAAATAATAGCTACCAGGGAGAACAATCAATATGCCTAGTAGGTGGGTGTGGGGAAAGGAGGAAATAGACAAAGACAATGACTAAGAAAATGACAATAATACTTAGAGAAATAAATCTAGAGTAGTTTTCAGGGTGCTGTAATCTCAACTTGAGACATGTAGCTGCTTGTATCTGTATTGCATAGTTGAATGAAGTTCAAAGAGAAAGGCTGTAAGATTGTGGAAAATCGAAAGATTAATATCATAGATGAAACTTTGATGATGAATATGGTCTCTGAGGAGACCAGCCATGGGAGCAGATTCTCTTACCTTTGCTCTGAGAACAAGCAGAGCAAAAGTAAGAGAATTGAGTCTTGAGGTATATCCATATTTAGGATGCTAGAGAAACGGATATAAGGTCAAATGATTTTCATTAGTATTTAGAGGAAATACCTCCTTAGTTCTATAGTATTTGTTGATATGATTTCCTTTGACTCCTCTCTAAACATACCTACCTGTGACTGTGTCACTTTTTATGAATGCCCTTACTATCTCCATAAAACTAGTTCTTTCTTTTAGACAATAACACTGACTCTCTAGGTATCTTCAGATTTTTTTTTTTTCCTCTGGCAGACACAGATAGATCCAAGTATCTTCAGATTCCAAGACAGTTCTATCATTAGAAATTTAAAGCAAGCTACATATGTAATTTTAAATTTTCTAGTAGTCACATAAAAAGGTAAAAAGGTAAAATTAATATATTATATTTGACCTAATAAGTTTGTTACATTCTTTTTTTGTACTAAGGTTTTTGAAGTCTCACATGTATTCTATACTTACAGGATATCTCAGTTCAGACTAGCCACATTTCAGGTGCTCAATAGCCAGATATGGCTGGTTTCCACCATCTAGGACAATGCAGTTCTAAGGTTTCAAAGACTGTAATGAGATGACTTCTGCTTGGGGAGCTTTTCTCCAGTCTGCTCCATCATAAATTCCATGAGCATTCATTTCTTAAGAGAAAGACACAAATACATCTGATAAAAACAAGCAAATGTCTTCAATTTTCAGCTTGTTTGAGGTATAAGGAATGACGCTAGCTTTGAAAGGAAAAGCAACATAATATTTCTGTATCTGAGCTCTACCTGAGAAAATCCTTTATTTTTGCCTGTAGGGTTCTAGAAGCCAGCACTTTTGGCTTAAATTATGGTTAAATATTTCAGACTTTCACCATAATTCTCATATAACGCTATAATCCTCCTAGCAAACAATATATAATTATCTCAATTGATATTTCATAACACTTCCAAATCTTCTCAATCACAATACAACCTTCCAGATCACAATTCTGAAAATGACTATAAATAACTGAATTGCTTTTACTAACAACATTTCTGACACCAAATATGTGTTTTATTCCCCCCTCACACCAACCAGTTCTCCAACTCTGGACACCAACTGTATTAGTGTCAGAATTGAAATGAATTGTAGGATATCCAGTTAGTTAGGAACTAGTTAGCTAGGAACAGTTAGTGTCAGACTCCACAGGTTTAAGGGCTCAGTCTCACAATACTGCCTTCACTTCAAATGCCAGTACCAAGTCCCTAGGTTACCCACACTTCTGTCTGTCTTGGCTACAAAGTCAGGAATTCCTACAACCCCCCTTCCCTTTCAGGTTCATTAATTTGCTGGAATGGCTCACAGAACTTCAGAAAACACTTAACTTACTATTACCAGTTTATTACAAAAGATACAAATGAACAGCCAGGTTGGAGAGGTACACAGGGTAAGGTCAAAAAAGGTCCTAAGCATAGGTGCTTCTATCCACATGGAGTTGGGTGTCTCACCCTCCTGGCACATGGTTTGTTCACCACCTTGGAAGCTCTCCAAACTCTCTTACGGAGTTTTTATGGAGGCTTCATTGTGTAAGCATGAATGATTACATCACTGGTGATTGAACTCAATCTCCAGTTCCTTTTCTTTCCCAGAGGTCCTGGGGTGGGGCTGAAAGTTCCATCCCTCTAAACATGGCTTGGTCTGGTGACCAGCCCTCAGTCTAAAGCTATGTAGGGGCCCCTCACCCAAGAGTCATTTCATTTGCAGACGGAAGAGATGCTATCACTCAGGAGATTCCAAGGGCTTTAGGGGCTCTGTGCCAGGAACAGGGGGTAAAAACCAAATATTTTTTATTGTACCACAGTAACTGTTATTATTTATACCCTCTGATAGAAGAGCCGTCATTTTTTAACATGACTTCTTACCAAAAATTTGTTGATAAATTTCCCAAAAGCATTAACTTAAATATAAATTAGGAAATGGAAAAGCTTAAGTTAATGAAATAACCATCTCATTAACAAGAATTAATGAAAAACAGGTTACTATAATTTATATTTTAATTATATTTTATGTATTACTATGTATTACTACCGATTTTAAAATCAATTGAACATTAATAAAACATAGTGTGGGAAATTGTTTTATTCAGTAGAACAGATATTTGTATAAATTGTCCACATAAATTATTTAATACATAATGGAAAATGTTTTTAAATCAGTGAACTAATTTTTAAAACATATTTAGATAATTTTGAAAATCGTTGTAAGGAACATATTTATTGATTATAAATCAAGACTGAATATTGGTATCCAAATTCTGTGATACGTATTGTTGAAAAGCATAATTTAGTAAATCAGTATGAAAAATGTTTATGCAGATTTGGTCATCAGATATAATTTAGCAATGGGCAACTTAAGGATGTTCCCGTGGGTTTTTTTGTTTTCATCTTGTTTTACTTGGGATTTAAGTAGAATAGGAAAAACCAAATCAGGTAATAATTTTAGAAATATTTTCTCGGTATGTTCATGTACTTAAATATATTAACCCTTTTTATAATACCTTTTAAAGTTAAAAAATTGATTACAGTTTAAATGTACTGTATAGGCTAGGTATTAGAATTGGATTTTTCCATAAGGTTTAACAAATGTGTATGCTTTTTATGTAGTTTAACAAATTTCAAATTGGATTTTTCCTTAGCCATTTTGGACCCTTTGGATTACTATGTTTCTGTTTATTTAATTCCTAAGTAATTCCTTTCTTTTTTAAACAGAGATAAAAGCAACAGTGTTTGATGACTGCAGGAAAGAAGGCGAATGGAAGGTAGAGTTTGCATACCTTGCTCTTATAAAAAATAATACAAACTTTAAAAACAATACAGTGTAAAAACTACGTAGTATTTACATGGTATTAGGTATTCTAGTATAAGTAATCTAAAGATGATTTGACGTATGGGAGGATGTGTGTAGGTTACATGCAAATACACTATTTTATATAAGAGATTTGAGCATCCATGGATTTTTGGTATACATAGGGGTCCTCGAACCCCCATGGATACCGAGGGATGACTATATAGGGTCTGGAATCACACTGCTTGGCTCCAAATACTAACTTCACCACTTAATAGCTGTGGCTCCTTGCACAAGTTACTTGACCTCTCTCTGCCCCGTTTCCTTGTTTATAAAAATGGTGATGGTAATACCTCATATGGTAATTGTAAATATGAGGTGAATTAATCCATGGAAATTACTTAAAACCGTGCTTTGTGCAATAATTGTTCTACAAGTGGCAATTGTAATTTTAAGAAAATTTGATGTTAAACATAGTGTCATTTAAAATGAATAAGCTCTATGCTTCAAATTAGAAGTATTTCTGTTTGCTTACTTATGTACGATACTATATGCATGTATATTGAGAAAATCTCTAGCTCATGCAAGATAAAAGATGAGATCATTTTGCCTACTGTCCTGATATTTTATGTTATAAAAGGCTTATAAAGTTTAATGGATAAAATTCTTTTTTTCATTCTTGGTAATAGGATGCTTACAGTATTTTTAAATTTGTGTTTGTTTTAAGATAATGCTTTTAGATGAATTTACCACTAAGCTTTTGGCATCGTGTTGCAAAATGACAGATCTTCTAGAAGAAGGTATTACTGGTAAGTGTTATTCTTGGCATGAACACTTTTTAATTGTAATTGGGGGAGATCTGAGGTATTAAATTTTAGTTAGTAATTGTGTTTCAAAGGAACTTATTTTTTTAAATTACTGTAGCCATAACGATTAGATTTAACATTCTTTTCTCTGAATCTTCTGTCAGTTTTTTTTTCCCTCAGCTGAGACATATAATTAAGACCTCTAACCAAGCCTAACTCAATTGCTTTGTTGAGGTTGTTCTTTAAATGTTTTACTCATATATATATATATATATGAGTATATATATATATATATATGAGTATATATATATATATATGAGTATATATATATATATATGAGTATATATATATATAAAACAATTTTGTATATTGATACACAAGCTTTACTTCAGTATTTTGATTTAGTTTATGGTTTCATATATCACTTTAAAATGGATATCAAGATTTATGTCATAAAATCAACTGTTGTACATGTTTACAAATGCATAATGCTGACTTCGTAAATTTATCTTTATTACCAGAAATGAGACAAATAATTATAAGTTTAAATCAGTTTTAGTATGAAAATTTGAAATACTTACAGATTCTGAAAAAAAATCATAATGTCATAAGAAGTTATCTTCCTCTAAGCGGGATTCTGTTATTGAGATATTAATCTGTATTACCTATTGAGGAAAATACCAATATCTTGTAACATGCATAATCATGTTATTCTTAATTCATCATCCTTTAACTCACTTATTAAAATTTGATCTTCATAATAACCCTATGAAGACAGATAAATACTCTCATTTGTAATGAGGAATCTGAGGCTCCAAGTGAAATATAATTCATTTATATTTTGGATCCTAATGTAGTTTATGTACCGTCCGTTACTCCTAATTTAATGAAGTTCAAAAGCATACCCAGTATTCTCAAGAAAGTCTGACCATATAATATTTATGTTTTGATGATTATACATAAAATAATCTTTTTTTTTTTTTTTGAGACAGGATCTCACTCTGTCACCCAGGCTGGAGTGCAGTGGTGCGATTTTGGCTCACTGCAGCCTCCTCCTCCCGGGTTCAAACAATCCTCCCATCTCAGTCTCCCAAGTAGCTGGGACTACAGGCACACACTACCACACCCAGCTAATTTGTATATTTTCTTGGCTAGAAACAGGGTTTCACCATGTTGCCCAGGATGGTGTCAAACTCCTGGGTTCAAGTAATCCACTTGCCTTGGCCTCCCAAAGTGCTGGCTGGGATTACAGGTGTAAGCCACCATGCCCAGCCATAAAGTAACCTTTATTGTTGATTACATATTCAACTGTGGTCTTCCTGACCCTCAATGTAAAAAGCTCTAAACTAGAAATTAGAAAATTGAAGCCTTGATTTTTCTACTACTGGATAAGTGAAATATTGATTAAGCCACTTAAGTTTTTTAAGTTCTGAAAGGTCATTCTGATGTGAAACTAGGGTGAGAACCATTTGATAATACATAAAGGTTCTGTGGAACTGCAGAGCCATTATGCACTGTAGGGAGGTTTTATTGCATTTTGTAGACCATTGTTTCTTACTGTATGCTCATTATTAACAGATATTCTTCAAGGAAGGGATTCTGTGGCCAGTACGTTTAGGAAACAGTATTAAACAGAGCTCAACAGCTTTCTTTAGGACTTCAGAGTCTTTATATGCCAAGGTATAAGTGGATCCCGTGGGTAAAATGATAGTATTCAGTTTTCTAAACTTATTTGGCCACAGAAAGCTATTTTTGAGAAGCATTTCATAGGACTGTATATCATAGAGCTCGCTGCTGTGGGATACCTTTGATATCCTCCAGAACCACCTAAGTTTGCTATGGTTTAATTGTAGTCATATCTTCTAACTTAAACTCAAAACTGTCCTTTTGAGTTCCACATTAGCTCTCCTGAAAATCCCTCTATGAAACTGGGCATTGGCAGGTTCAGCAGTCAGACTTTCTGTTGTCATTCAGGTGATTCATGAAAATATTTAGTAGTGTCTTGGGATTAAAAGAAAATCAGGAAAAAAAATGCCCTGTCAGGATTTGCTACTTGAGTGGAGAATAAAGTCAAGTGTAAAACCTTAAAAAAAATAAACTGAAGCTGGGTACAATGACTCATGCCTGTAATCCCAGCACTTCGGGAGGCTGAGGCAGGAAGATCACTTGAGCTCATGAGTTCAAGACCAGCCTGGGCAACATAGTGAGACTTTGTCTCTAGAAAAATCCAAAAAAATTAACCAAGCATGGTGGCACATACCTGTAATCCCAGCTACTTGGAGAACTGAGGCAGGAGGATTGCTTGAGCCAGGGAAGTCAAGGCTGCAGTAAACCCTGATTGTGCCACTACACTCCAGCCTGGGTGACAAAACGAGACCTTATTTCAAAAAAATAAATAAAAAGTAAAAAACAGACTGGGAATTAGATTATTCTTTTTCACTATTAAAGACCTTTCTCTTTGTTTTTTTAGTTGTATGATAGATGTGTATTTTTCAGTGAATGGAGAAGTGGCACTTTCTGTTATTAATAAAGAGATTTCAGAATATTTTCAGAGCCTGAGCCCTAAATCATATCTGTCACAGTATTTTCAGTGTTTTAACATGTACATTATTCACCAAACAAAATAATATGTATAACATGACTGTAAGACACTCCATTTTGAGCATTAAACAATTGAAATAAATGAAAACAGATTAAACCTTAATTTTTTCAAGTAAAACTATAATAGTTGAGAATGAAGATAAAAAGATTAAATTTGTCCTTGGAAATATTATTTGGTTGTCTAGTAGTAGTTATGATAAACCTATACATTACTAATATACATTTAGGAATGAGAAAAGGAAATCACCATATTTAAAAGAGAAGTCCAGCAGTAACCTCTCTTGCCAGTCACATTAATGTTAATTCTTTCTAGGCCCTTTGTCAACATGAATCTTGAAAGATGGTTCTCTGGATTTGTTGAAGGATACTTTAAATTAGTTTTAAGAAATATATATGTAGCTTTAAATAGTTAATTTGACAAAGTTTATTGACTTTATATTCACTTTGCTTTAGCTAATCTTATAAACTGCTTAATTCCATAATAAAAAATATAATTGACTAAATTCTAGTGACGTTCTGTTGTTGAAAAAATAAATATGTGTGGTTTTGAAAGAATAGGAGTTAATCGGCATTTTATTTAAACAGCATTGTGGCAGGTAAAAACTTGGGCTCTGGAGTCACATCTGGGTTAGAAGCCTGCCTGTTCCACTTCCTAACTGTGTGATTGGATAAGTTACTTCTTTAAGCCTCAGTTTCCTCATTTGTAAAATACTTGCAAGGTTATTATAATTTTAATGAATAATTCATGTAAGAAAATGAATTATTCATTTAAGAAATGAATAATTTCTTACATTATTCATATAAGAAAATGAATTTTCATTTTTCATTTTTCAGGATTTTAAAATGTATCTAGTGAAGACAAAGAAAATGTTAAACCCAGTAAATGTTTTTGTTTTCATATTATTTGTAAATGTATTTTCATATTATTATAAATGGAAAGTACAGTAAAGTTTATTTAAAAATTATTTTAAGTATATAAATATTTGGTTATATAAAATGACCTTTTTTCTTGTTAGTTGTAGAGAATATTTATAAGAATCGTGAACCTGTCAGACAAATGAAAGCTCTTTATTTCATCACTCCGACATCAAAGGTGAGTATTTTGAGGCCTTAAAAAGCAGGTTCATCAATATTTCACCATTGTTATGGTTTACTAACAGAAAATTCATAGTAATAAAGTACCCTTTAGTAGAAAAATATTGCCATAAACTAGTTTGCTTAGGAAAGTTTTTTTCTGTGTTAGAAGATTATTTGCATTCTTCCCAATGAGAATGTATAAGTAAAAGGATTCCTTTTTTCCCCATATATGAAAGCAGAATTAAATTGTATAAAATAACATTTCTTTGCATGTTCTGTTTTTCATGCAGTTCCTATTGAACTATATACCTTTTAGGGGAATGGTAATGTAGGTAAAAGAAATAATCTATAGTCTTGGATTACTTCTTTATCTCAGTGACTTTCCTTTAGCATATTTGTATGTATATATGAAGATGGGTATGTATCTGTGTATATATATATTTTATGTGAAAGGAAATTCTTTAGTTTATAATCTGACTCTATGACCTAACTCATACTTGATACCAATCTTTTAGAGCCAAATTATCAGATTTCTTTATTCTGTACAATATCTGAGAATGCATTTTTGAAAACCTGATCTCTCACTTATTCCCATGTAGAACATTAATTTGGCAGTCCCTGTTTCATTTCACTTCTAAAAAACTCCAGCAGACATTTAAAAAAAAAACAAAAAGATACACACTTTTTAGTCTCTACGTGTTGGCTGCTAGTGGGTTTTAATGACATTTTATATCTTATCTGTAATATAATTCCATAAGATAAAAATTCATGATTGGAAAAAAAAATGCAACTTAAAAGCACCATTTTTCACCTAGCAAATTGGCAGAGGGATTTAAAATATATATATGGGTGTGTATGTGTGTGTGCATTTTGGCTATTCTGGTTATCAGTGGATAATGGAGCAGAAACTACCATATACTGCTAGTGGGAGTATAGATTGATATAGCCTTTTTGGAAAATAGTTTGTAATTTTTTATCAAGAACCTTAAAAATGTTTTATATTTTAGAGTTTATTGTTAGGAAATAAATGGTTTAGCTAAGTTTCTGGTAGTAAATAAATCTAATTAAATTTTAGCATTAATAAATAATAGACCATATGATGATATCTGAATGAAATATATGAATAAAATGATAAATAAATGAAAACCCATGTGGCCATTAAAAATAATTTTTCTAGGGGTTGTCAGTGACCTAGATAAATGGTCATTTTGAATGTTAAGTGACAAAAGCAAGATATAAAATTGTATATTCCTCATTCTTGCAGTCACCTACCAAGCTTTGGGTCTTTCTAATCACTTGATAGTTTAAGCTTCTCACTCACTGTGTCTCACTTCAACACTTCTCCAGTCATAAGTCTTGGTGGTTCGTTATCCATGTAGATGATACTTATAGTATGTTGGTTTCTAGTTCCTTAATCTGTTATATTCCAATAGTCTTGTCTTTTATGTTGTTTCAGTTTTCCTAGACCTCTTCATTGCCAATAAGAGCATCCTGTTCATACATATTACCTTACTCTTTTTTTTTTTTTTTTTTTTCAAAACCAAAACTGGTTAATATTACCTTACTCTTTTTACCTTACTACCTTATTAGCTATCACTGGCTGGAGAATGTAGCATCTTAAAAAATCAGTTTACAAATTAAACTTTTAGCCAGTAAAGTTTTATTTTATCACTGAAATAAAATAATCTTAGTCATTTCAGAAGGTAACATATTTAAATTAATATTTAATAAAATGTGTATTAACATCTAACCTTTTTTAAGTCTGTAGATTGTTTCTTGCATGATTTTGCAAGTAAATCGGAGAACAAGTATAAAGCAGCATATATTTACTTCACTGACTGTAAGTCTTTTAAAAAGTTATTGCTTCATTGTTCAAAATCCCATTGGTTTTAAACTGTCGACTTTTAAAAAATCAGCCCAAAATGTCATTAAAGTATCTACTTTTTATAATATTATTTCAGTCCTGGTGATTTTCTATTTATCATTTATTCTAATTAGGCTAGAAAGAATCTAAAAATGTAAGATTATATCTATCCTAATTCATATTAAGGTGATAGAAAATTAAAAGAAACTATTCCCAACTGCTTTCAAAAGACAATCATTTTGCTGGGATGCCGGGATGTGAGGGATGGGTAGAGAGGGCTAGCCCTCAAATCCTGTGCTGCTGACAGGAAGAAATATTTTTAATCAGCGTTTCAGTTAGGGATTTGATTCTCTTGTGAAAAACAAAGACCTTTTGAGAGGGCACTGAAGAAAACAGCCATCTGTTTGGCAAATATAAAGGGAGAAAATCAGTCACATTTATCTTACTCTGCCGTATGATCACATAGAAAACTGGTAACTAAAGAATCACAGAGAAGTCCAAAGACACATACAATACTGTCTTATGTTATATGTTATATAATATACTTCAAAATAAAAATATCATTTATCTAAGTTAAGTCTTGGTCTCTGCTATTAGAGGTTCCTCACTTTAAGTAAGTAGTATATCATTTTTCTTATAAATTTTTATCTCATGCCTAATAGTTTGCATTTTAAAAAATGTCACACCATAAGTATTTGTAATGTAACCTTGTTATACAGAGCATCATGTTTATGGAATTGATGAAATTTAATGAATGTGAACCCTCTTTTAACTTAAGGAATCTTAAGGCTAAAGGATATCATGTTAAAAGATACTAGGAGCCAGTGGTTGATATTCCAACCTAGATCTAATGGAATGATAAACTTTTTGATGAAAGGGGAAAAACACTGGCTCTGAGTTCCAGAACTTAGTATTATAGAGTCTTAGAATTTTCTAATGTTAGAAAGCTGCCTTTAATTGAAGGAAAAATTAATGATTTGTGTTGTATGATTGTAGTATGGATCACTTAGTGGCAATTTGGAAAAGTAGTATGAATTTCTAAGATGTCCTGAAAGTGCTGCTGTTTGTTAAGTCATAAGTTTGGACGTGATTTTTCTTCCTAACAATTTCAGTTTGCTCTGTTAGCAGATCTTTAAGGAAATACATCTGAGGTTATGGTGGATGTGAATGGGAAAGATGGAATTTCTGTTATAGTCCTTTTCACTAGAATATATCTTTTGTAAAGCAAATAACAATATTTATATATTATTTATGTCCTCATAATAACTCTGTGAAAGCCAGTAGTTATGTATAACTATTCTTGGATGTTAGAATTATTTATTTAAAAGGAATAAAGATCTAGATGTAACTATATGCTTTGTTTTTTTTTTCCCCTCAGTTTGCCCTGATAATCTCTTTAACAAAATTAAGGCTTCTTGCTCCAAGTCAATAAGAAGATGTAAAGAAATAAATATTTCCTTCATTCCACATGAATCTCAGGTACTTTCTATTTTTATTTTTTAGTTCGTGACAGGTTTCAAATTTGGTTTGATGGCTTATTGTTAATAAAGTATATTCTGAAGATATTTTTTATATGTATTTGGTGAATTTTGAACCTAATCCACAAATAGACATTTCCCATGATGGAGTCAGAAGCGTGAGCAATAAATTGGAATTAAAAAGGAATAGCAGGGCTTAAATTTCATATCTGCCACCAAGTCCTGTGTTTGTCAAATTACAGAACTACCAGGTTATGAAATCAAGAGAGTTTTGAGCACAGTCTTTGTTAGATGACTCCAAAAAAAGTGTTTCATTTAGCTTGTGTAACCTTTTGTGATATTAAAACAAATGCTCTTTAATAAACTTTTTATATAATATTATGTAAATTATTTTAATTTATAAAGTGAAGGGATTTTTTGACTTGTTTTGCCTTTGGAACATTGAGCCTTCAATTAATAATAGTAATGATTGTAACGATATAACCAAACACTCATATAATACTCCCTATGTGTCATATACTTTCCTGAGTGCTTTACATAAATTTATTCATTTAATCCTCTCAATAGCCATAGGAATAGATTGTACTTCTCCATTTTGAAGATCAAGAAATCAAAGACGTTAAGTAACTTGCCTCAAATCACACAGCTAATGAATTGTTAAGGTTTGTTTTGCTCTGTTCTCTGTGTTTGGATTCTAGCATTTTATAGAATTGAAATAGTTGGCTGTTGTTTGGAACTATGATCAATATTTTAAGGGATAGACAAGTCCTAGATAAGGGATTTCTACGATATTACTTTTAAGATACTGCTGGGTTTTTTGTTTTTGTTTTTTTCTTTTTTTGAGACAGAGTTTCGCTTTTGTCACCCATGCTGGAGTGCAATGGCGCAATCTCGGCCCACTGCAACCTCCACCTCCCAAGTTCAAGCGATTCTCCTGCCTCAGCCTCCCAAGTAGTTGAGATTACAGGCATGCGTCACCACAACTGGCTAATTTTTTTGTATTTTTAGAAGAGATGGGGTTTCGTCATGTTGGTCAGGCTGGTCTCGAACTCCTGGACCTCAGGTGATCCACTAGCCTCGGCCTCCCCAAGTGCTGGGATTACGGGTGTGAGCCACCATGCCCAGCTGATACTGCTGTTTTTGATAAAGAAAGATAATAATCCAAAGTATAAGATTTTAACATATCTGCTTAACATTAAACTGTTTTCCAAAAGTTTCCTTTAAACTTATTATTTTAATATGTAAGTTTAGTATAGGGTGAAAATGAGCTTCTGAAAATGATGTAGGATTTAAGTGGTAGTGTGAGAAATATTACAAAGATTTCTAGAACATCTCGCTTCACAGAAGATAAATATAATTTTAGCCCCAGAATTTATTAAAATTCTGCAGTTGCTGTATTTGAAGGAATGATTTGTGTAGATATCTGAATAATTTGATGGTGAATAGAAATAACCTGTCTTTGCATGTCTAGAGAATGCCCTTGAGAAGTTTCTACTTATCAGTCTTTACAAAATATTGTGATTATGTAAGGTCCCATCTGTGAATGGTTTTCCTATAAGAATTTTTTTCTTTTAATTTACTTACTTGCAAAGAGTCTTAGGAGGGTATACTTGACCAGGCACAGTGGCTTACGCCTGTAATCCCAACACTTTGGGAGGCCGAGGTGGGCAGATTATGAGGTCAGGAGTTCAAGACCAGCCTGGCCAACATAGTAAAACCCCGTCTCTACTAAAAATACAAAAAAAATTAGCTGGGCATGGTGGTTAGCACCTGTAGTCCCAGCTACTTGGGAGCCTGAGGCAGGAGAATCATTTGAACTGGGGAAGCGAAGGTTGCAGTGAGCCGAGATGGCACCACTGCACTCCAGTCTGGGCAAGAGAGTGAGACTCCATCTCCAAAAAAAAAAGAGGGTCTGCTTAATAAATCTAACTGTTTTGGAGAAATTACATTGAAAATATTTTGGATTTTTGATTGTTTGCAAGTGAAAATATAAATGAAATACTACTAGGTGCTTTGAGCTATGAGCAAAGGCCTACTGAGCATTTATCAAGATTATGTTCAGTGGATGTTGTTGGTTAAATGCAAAGCAGTCTGCTGTGAAAAGATGAGCAAAATATATGTCCTACCCTCATTTGAATACTATAAAGAGATTAAAAAGTATTAGACATCTTCAAAAACTATTTCAGTCATGGTTAAATCAAGTAGGACTAGGCTCAACTAATTAAAAGAAAACTCTGGACTTTCAATGTATTACACAACATGGAAATTTATTTCTTCCTAATATACAAGAAATCAGGAATAGGCTATATAAGGGTGATAATGCTAGCTCTGTGAAATTGTCAGGGGTCTAGTCTCCTAGGCATGGCCCTTATGATCTAAGATGATTGTAAATTTTTTTTTTTTTTGCTGTTATATCTTTTTTTAATTTTAAGGAATATTATTTTAAAACAACATTATAAAAATCATAGGCTTATTTCAATATTTTAAAATATCTTCTGTAACATTCCACTCAGAAGGTAGATAACAAAATTCTTCCCATAGGAAGGGTGCCAATGGAATGTGATATTATATTATTCAGTTATTCCATTTTTTCTTCCTACCTCATTTTTGCTGAAGAACTGCTCATTTAACATCCTGGGAGTGATCTTGTTGAAATTTGCCACCCTCATGTTGGAGCGATGAACCTTCACCAATAGTATAATGAATGTGACACTGCTTATATCTATCCTGTGGGACGGCTGAAAGGGCAAGACCTCAGCATCACATGCCAACCAGTCTGTTAGAGCAATCACACACATAACTACTTTTGCCAAAATCCTCCAACTTAATTTTTAAATAGCTAAAATATAGTCAAGGCCATATGGGTACTGTACCTGGAACTACAAACATACCCTTTTCACACACATTCAGTGTTAACAGCAATAGCATCCTGGGACAGGTTAGGACACAGTCACATTTTTAAAAATCAAGAGTAAGAAGTAAACATAAAAGAATATTTTCACAGGGCACAGAATCCTGTTTCTTGGTAATAGATAGAAAACAACTGGCTAAAGAAATAGGTTTACAGATAGATACAATCTAGAATTTGATTCTTTGAGTATTAAACTTGGAGACATAACTACATACATTCCAACATACAATCTAATATTTTACATTAGTAGTTTCTTATTCAATATTTAAAAGAAAAACCTACCAAAAACCAACCTAAATTATATTTATTAACCATTGGATAACCCCTTTTGTCCTTTATCAACCACTTTACTCCAGGTTTGATTAGTGTAATCATGAGATTGTCTAGCCTAATGGTCTAGGGAAAATTCTGTGGTTGTAAGATGATGCCTTGCTGTGGAACCATTATTTATTAAGCTCCGAGTGAACTGAAGCAGATATTTATAAAATGATGATAGATTTCCAAAAATATGAAAAACAGATAAGGCAGATGGTAACTCTAATAAGAGTCACTGAAGTATTATAATGGCACTCTGGAAATGGCTCATAGCAAAACCGAACTTTTTTTTTTTTTTGAGATGGAGTTTCACGCTTGTTACCCAGGCTGGGGTGCAATGGCGCGATCTCAGCTCACTGCAACCTCCACTTCCTGAGTTCAAGCGATTCTCCTGCCTCAGCCTCCCGAGTAGCTGGGATTACAGGCATGTGCCACCACGCCCAGCTAATTTTGTATTTTTTTTTTTTTTTTTTTAGTAGAGACGGGTTTTCTCCATGTTGCTCAGGGTGGTCTTGAACTCCCGACCTCAAGTGATCCACCCACCTCAGCCTCCCAAAGTGCTGGGATCACAGGCATGAGCCACTGCGTCTGGCCCTAACTTTTTTTGTTAACTTTTAGGTTTGGAGTACATGTGCCGGTTTGTTATAGGTAAACTCATGTCAAGGGGGTTTGTTACACAGATTATTTCATCACCCAGGTACTAAGCCTAGTACCCAATAGTTATTTTTTCTATTCCTTTCCCTCCTCCCACCCTCTACCCTCAAGTAGGCCTAGTGCCTATTGTTCCTCTCTTTGTGTCCATGTATCCTCATCATTTAGCTCCTACTTGTAAGTGAAAACATGCAGTATTTGGTTTTCTGTTCCTGCATTAGTTTGCTAAGGATAATGACCTCTAGCTCCATCCATGTTCCTGCTAAAGACATAATCTCATTCTTTTTTATGGCTGCTTAGTATTCTGTGGTACATATATATATATAGAGAGAGAGACCACATTTTTTTTTAATCCAGTCTCCCACTGATGGGCATTTAGGTTGATTCCATGTCTTTGCTATTGTGAATAGTGCTGCAGTGAACATATATGTGCATGTGTCCTTATGATAGACTTATATTCTTTTGGGTATATACCTAGTAATGGGATTGCTGGGGCAAATGGTAGTTCTGTTTTTTAGGTCTTTGAAGAATCACCACACTGTCTTCCACAATGGTTCAACTAATGTACATTCCCACCAACGGAATGTTTGAGTTCCCTTTTCCCTGCGGCCTCACCAGCATATATTATTTTTTGACTTTTTAAAAATAGCCATTCTGACTGGTGTGAGATAGTATCTCATTGTGGTTTTGATTTGCATTTCTTTAATGATCAGTGATTTTGAGCCATTTTTCATATGCTTGTGGGTCACCTGTATGTCTTTTGGAAAGTGTTGATATCCTTTGCCCACTTTTTAATGGGTTTTTTTCTTGTAAATTTAAGTTCCTTATAGATGCTGAATATTAGACCTTTGTCAGATGCATAGTTTGCAAATACTTTCTCCCATTGTATAGGTTGTCTGTTTACTCCGTTGATAGTTCCTTTTGTTGCACAGAAGCTCTTCGGTTTAATTAGATTTCATTTGTCAGTTGTTGCTTTTGTTGCAATGTCTTTTGGCGTCTTTGTCTTGAAATCTTTGCCAGTTCCTACGTCCAGAATGGTACTGCCTAGGCTGTCTTCCAGGGTTTTTATAGTTTTGGGTTTTACCTTTAAGTCTTTAATCCATCTCGAGTTGATTTTTGTATATGGTATATGGAAGGGGTCCAGTTTCAGTCTTCTGCATGTAGCTGGCCAGTTATCCCAGCACCATTTATTGATTCGGGAGTCCTTTCCACATTGTTCTTGTCAGCTTTGTCGACGATCAGATGGTTTTAGGTATGCGGCCTTATATATGGGCTCTCTGTTCTGTTTCATTGATCTGAGTGTCTGTTTTTGTACCAGTGTCATGCTGCAAAACCTTCTTTTCTGTTAGGTTCATCACATGGGTGAAACCATTGTCAGTAGAAAACAAACAGGAGCCTCCATGGGTAGGCCTACGCCAAGGGAATTTTCCTCTTATGGATCCACAGAAGAAAAATAATTTTTGGTGCCATGTGGCTTGTACTTATCTCCAGCAAGATAGTCTAGTTCCCTCAACCCCATTGTGTGTCTGGGAAAAGACAGTGAAAATATTTCCACAAGAGGCAAAGACTATAAGAAAGCTACAAGCTCACTGTGCAAAGGTGTGAAAATGTCATGGTAAAAAGCACCACATGCTGATTTTTTTTTTTTTTTTTTTTTTTTTTGAGACAGAGTCTCATTCCATCGTCCAGGCTGGAGTGCAGTGGTGCAATCTCGTCTCACTGCAACCTCCATCTCCCAGGTTCAAGTATTTTTCTTGCCTCAGCCTCCGGAGTAGCTGGGATTACAGACACGTACCCCCACGCGGGGCTAATGTTTGTACTTTTAGTAGAGATGAGATTTCACCATGTTGACCAGGCTGGTCTCAAACTCCTGACCTCAAGTGATCCAACCCTCTTGGCCTCCCAAAGTGCTGGGATTACAGGTGTCAAGGTGTCAGCCACTGCTCCTGGCGTTTTTTTTTTTTTTTTTTTTTTTTTGGAGACAGAGTCTCACTCTGTTACCAGGCTGGAGTGCAGTGGTGCGATCTTGGCTCACTTCAGCCTCTGTCTACTGGGCTCAAGCGATTTTCCTGATTCAGCCTGCCGAGTAGCTGGGATTACAGGCATGTGCCACCAAGCCCAGCTAATTTTTTGTATTTTTAGTAGAGACTGGGTTTCACTATGTTGGCCAGGTTAGTCTCAAACTCCTGACCTCAAATGATCTGTCCGCCTTGGCCTACCAAAGTGCTGGGATTACAGTCATAAGCCACCGTGCCCAGCTGATTTTAACAGCTTTTTTTTAACTGGAGACATCTATTTGTTATGTACACACCACAGAAAAATTGCCCCCGCCCCTGAAAAAAAAAAAAGGTCATGCAAGAAAATCAGATTCATAATATAAAAAATGTATATATCTAAAGTAGGCAAAAATATGGTTTATGTTTTAAAAAGAAAATATGTAAAATTTCACTATGAAATGCTTTGATTTGCATGTGACTTAGTACTTATTTCATATTAACCATATCCAGTTGCTATGATAAGTCTCTATGTTTTAGAATAGGTATTCTTTAAAAATATCTATTTTTAAGCCAGAACATATACGTTACATTTGTGCATCCATGTGTAAGCTGTCCTGCTTGGTATGGAACCAAGATACTAAAAGATTAATAAAATAAGTTTTAAAATCTTCAGTCACAGACTAGCAAAGAATATATTTCCTCAAGTTTTCTGGGCCACACTGCTGACTTGTATTAATGCAATCTGAATTTTCAGATGTAAATACCAGTCAGAGGTTGGTTGTCAAAACTTAAAAGCAGTTGAGTTAGGAGGACCTTCACAATATCGGCTCTTAAATCATAAGTAAAATTATTCTTAGAACTGGACCATAGTAAGCAGAAAGGCTTAAGTTTTCTTAGCTCAAACCCTCCAAATTGACTCTTAACATTCATAATCATGCCCTTTTAGGTGCTTTAAGAGGGCATACTGACTTTGCGGTCTATACTTTGTAAGAGAGCAGGTAACTCTAGCACAAAAGAAACTGTAATATGGAACTGGGGAGGACTTCAGTGGCACTATTCCAATTTTATTGATCCATACTGTTGCTTTCAACCCTGCTTTGAGACCTCCTTGTGTGTCGCTTTCTAACATGTCACCAACCATCACACAGTCCACAGGTTGTACTCCAAGGAGATTGCAGCAGTAATAAAGTATGGAAGGTGCTGGCTTCTCCTCCCTCTGCTGTTCACCTACAACAGCTTGGACATAGGACTGACAGACACAAGCCTCATCTTCTCCCTCTGGGTCTGTCTGACCCCATTCATTACTAAAAGTAGGCAGACCTCCTTTCTAATTTCAATGAGCATAGCTTTGACATCTCACTGACCTTAGTGTCATGTGCTGTAAATGTGTAGTTTTCCAAAGGAGGTAACGTTCTTCAGCCAATTTCCTATTGGCTGCACCATGTTTTGTTTCCTGGATTGCTTCCTCCCAATGTGAAGTCCTTAGATCAGTAATGCATGTATTGTAATGGTGAAAACATTCCTTCTTGAGTTTATCTTGAGCTTAATCACAGGTGAATTCAGCCTCCTGTTTATAATGGTATTTTGATTGTAAGAGCTTTATCACCTCCAACATGCCTCTCCTGCTTGTCACACCTGTGTCGATGAGTGTGTTGTCCAGGTCAAAGAAAATGGCCTGCACATGGCTCAGCCCCATAGCACCTGTGCCCTGCTGCAACCTGCCTCGTTGCTGCCTGCACATGTGCAAGGTGGGCGGCCCAATTTTGTTTTTTTCTTTGAGAGAGGGTCTCGCTCAAACAGTCCTCCCGCCTCAGCCTCCCAAGTAGCTGGGACCACAGATGCATGCCACCGCGCCCAGCTAATTTTTTCTTCATTTATAGTAGAGATGAGGTCTTGCTATGTTGCCCAGGATGATCTAGAACTCCTGAGCTCAAGCAATCCTCCTACCTCAGCCTCCCAAAGTGCTGGGACAGGCATGAGCCACTGCTCCCAGCCATACTGTAGAATTATTACATCATCATTTGAGGATATACAAAAGAATGAGAGAATAATTTTCGTTTTTATCTCATTAGCTAAAATTGAGTCACATGGCTACACATAAGTGCATGGGAAACTGAGAAAATTTTTTAGCTGGGCATATATGGCTATTCTTCACAAAGAACTGAAATGCAGTTACTGAAAAGGGGAGGATGTTTGTTGGGGAAGCATCTTGTAGTCGGCCACAAAAGGAGGGAGATTCTTTTTTTAAATATTTATTTATTTGACACATTGTAATTATACCTATTTATGGGATACAATTTGATATTTGGATACATATCTATGTTGTATAATGATACAAGGAATGTATCCATCATCTCATGCATTTAGGAGCGAGGTTTTGTTAGGTTTTGTTTGTATTTTTAGTGGAGATGGGGTTTCACCATGTTGCCCAGTCTGGTCTCGAACTCCTGGGTTCAAGCAGTTCGCCTGCCTCGGCTTCCCAAAGTGCTGGGATTACAGGAATGAGCCACTGCACCAGCATTAAGAGAGGCTAATTCTTACTGGGAGATTGGGAAAATATTTGAAGAATGGATATATTTTTATAAGATAGTAATGAAGAGGGAAAGAACCTAGGAGGTAAAACTAATCTAGATGTAAAGATACAGAATCAGAAGAGTGCAGGAGAACAGCAGGAATGTGGCTTATAAGAGGTGAAAGAATGAAAGATAGGCTCTCTGTAGGTAGGTTGGGACTGTATTGTATGTAGGAGGCTCCTGGTTCCACCAAAAATAATGACAGAAAATTAGCTGGTGCAGAAAACTGTGGAACTGGTCGTAAAGTCCTTAACAAAAAGTAGAGTCCTAGAAGTCAGGAGATCATTGCAGAGAGATTGGTAAAGTCAGATATGACAGTGCTTCAGAGAAATAAAGCTGGACATCAACACATTTAGAAATTACATGGAGAGGAAGATTAACTCACTCATGGTGATTCCATGAGTCAAAGGGATTAAAGGAAGATCTTTCTTTCCCTTTCAGAGGATTTAAAGTAAGTGATGCTGTCACATATATAATAAGGCAAGTAGAGTTGATCCTTGAATAACATAGGGGTTAGGGGCACCAACCCCCTGTGCAGTTGAAAAATTTGTGTATAACTTTAAACTCGCCAAAAGCTTAACTACCAATAGCCTGCTGTTGAGTGGAAGCCTTCCTGATAACATAAACAATAGAATAACACATATTTTGTCTATTGTATTTACTATATTCTAACAAAGTAAGCTAGAGAAAAGAAAATATTATTAAGAAAATCAAAAGGAAGAGAAAATATACTTAATATTAAATAGAAGTGGATTATTATGAAGGTCTTCATTCTTGTCATTTTCAAGTTGAGTAGGCAGAGGTGGAGGAAGAGGAGGGACTGATCTTGCTGTCTCATGGGGTGGCAGCGGCAGAGGAGGTGGCAGGGGAGGCAGGCACACTCTTTGTAACTTTTATTGAAAAAAATCTGCATATAAGTGGACCTGTGTAGTTCAAGCCCTTGTTGTTCAAGGGTCAGACAAACATAGAAAGCATTCAAGAATATGAGTGAGTTTGTTTACAGTGAACCTTAGTGAGTACAGAGAGTCTGGTACAGTTAGTAGAGAGGATACTAGAAGGGATCTGGAGAGATAGAAACAAGCTAGCTGTAGATTAGCATGAAGAGTAGATGGAAGACAGGATCTGTATTTAAGGAGCTGATTATGGGTTTATAAAGATGAAGAAAGCACGTGGCAGTAGTCTTAAAAAACTTTTAATGATGGTGATGGAAAGTGGGGAGGAGTTAGAGGAGGAGGGAAATGGAGGAAATGTGAGTATAGAATGAGAACCAGCCCCCAGATTATCTTTGGTACATTGGGGTATTAGATAGCTTAGATTAATTTGTGGTAGGAACCCCCCAGATCTCAGTGCATTACTACAACAAAGGTTTATTTCTCATTTGTGTTGTCCATTGTTGTTTGGCTGGGGCTTTGCTCTACATCCTCTACATTCTAGTACTGAGGCCGAAGGGCTAGTCTGGGACATAGCCAAGGGAAAAGAGAAAATAGTGGAGCCACACAATGGCTTTTAAAGCTTCTGCTGGAAAGTGGCATGTGTATCTTCTACATACATTCCAGGCTGAGCACAGTGGCTCACGTCTGTAATCCCAGCCCTTTAGGAGGCCGAGGCGGAAGGATTGCTTGAGCCCAGGAGTACTAGACCAGCCTGGGTGACAAAGTGAGACCTTGTCTCTACAAAGAAACTTAAAAAAGGAATTAACCAGGTGTGGTGGCACATACCTGTGGTCCTAGCTATGTGGGAGGGTGAAATGGGAGGATTGCTTGGGCCCAGGACCTCAAGGCCTCAGTCAGCCATAACCACGCCACTGCACTCCAGCCTGGGTGACAGAGTGAGTCCCCATCTTAAAAAACAAAGACAAAAACAAACCTACACATGACCGTGGCTAAATCTGGTATCAGTGAGTGGGAGGGAGAAGCCTTGGGTGCTGTGCAGTAAATGTTTTTAAACGAATAATGTTATCTCCTGCTGTGGGATATTATACTATGAGGAAGCCACAGTTCAAGTGTAGGGTGCTTGTTGACAATTAATACAGCATCCTAGCCTTTGAGCAGGAAAGAGATAAGTGGATGAGCCACAGCTAAATTTTCATCTATGTTCAGGCTGCTGTTGTTGGTGCTGGGTTATGTCCAGAGAAATGAATAACTGTGTAAAAGGAAATGCAAGAAGTTTATTCATAATTCATTACTTAACCTATAATGTTTATTACTTGCCTACTTTCACTTACAATAAATTTTCATAGTTTAAGATAAATTATCGTTGTTTAAAAAACAACAAAATTTAGTTTAGCGGGGAACTCTCAATACCATTTAGGGAGCTCCTGCTTTTGTATCCTCCAAATCCTCTAATCCAGTTCTTTGTACATAAGTAAATTATTTTGTTAATTGAATAAATGAATGTATCTGTGAGGTTTTGCTGTACGTACATATAGTAAGATTTATATTATGTCTGGCACAATGCCATGTCTTTTGGGGAAGTATGTCTCTTATTTTAAGGACATGAAGAGTATAAGCTAAAGAACTGAAGACACGTACTAACTATGGGAGATTTTTGGGTTACTCTCTAATGGGTTAGGGTTTATAATTTATGTCTGAGATATAGGCCGATTTTGGTAATGTTGTGTTTCTCTGTGCTAGGAGTTAGATTTTTATTTTAGTCTGACTATCTCAGATTCCTTCATCTGTTGCACTGGTAGTAAAAAGCAGATAGTACAATCTGTATATGAAACAAGAATTGAAGGAGAGAGGTAGACTAAGCAGGAGAGGAGAGTGAGAAAAGAAATAAAGGATGAAATCAAGATGACAGAGAAAATGAAATTTGATTAAGGTAAAGACACAGTTGTTTCAGGAAACAGCATGGTTAGTGCAAGTATTTTTTTAACTGCCCCAAATAGTTGCTGCATTTTCTTGATATATATCTATATATATAATATCATATATAGATATATATCATGTATATCCTATATATGATATATATATAATATATACATTATATATAACATAAATATAAATGTATATATATTTTTAAATCAGGTCTCCAGATTAACAATGAGTTTTTTTGTCTTAACTTAGGTGTATACTCTTGATGTACCAGATGCATTCTACTACTGTTATAGTCCAGACCCTGGTAATGCAAAGGGAAAAGATGCCATTATGGAAGCAATGGCTGACCAGATAGTTACAGTGTGTGCCACCTTGGATGAAAATCCCGGAGTAAGATATAAAAGGTGAGACACTGAGCATCTGCACATGTTATACTTCCTGTTTACCATTCATTATAGAGGTAAGTAATGTCTCTGTACCTTTGCATATTGGTTTGCAAAATTTATTTTCTTTGTGTAATTACCATGCTCTACATATAGGAGATTTAAAGCTTGTGGTTTAAATTTCAAAATAGCAAATAGCTTCTGTTACTGAATTTCAGAGCCTAAATTTGGTACAATTTACAGACAGTTTTTCATCAGTTTAAAGAATGCTTAGAGGAAATGTCTTTATTGTCACATAGGGAATACAGTGTTACAGTTAATGTTTTTCATTAAATCACCAGCAAATTTAAATGACCATATTCTATGGATACCTGTTACAATGTCTAAGTATCTATAGTATCTAATCTCTGTGCCTATTCTAAATAAATTTTGGGGTTTTCTTAAGGGGTAAAATTTAACTTTAGTACTATATACCTTGACTTATATACTTCTTTTTAAAAATGAAGTTTACTATAAAGTGCCTAAATTGTCTATACAGTAAGTCCTCACTTAATGTTGTTGATGGGTTCTCGTAAACTGACAAAACCAGTTTTACCATAGGCTAATTGATATAAACAAGAATTAAGTTGCTTGGTTATGTAATGTCACCAGACTTCTACATAAAGACCTGAAACACTTCTAATATTAAACATTGAAAGAAATGTGACTATATGTACATTTAAGAAAGATTAATAAAAACAGGATCATTTTTTGCCCGGTTATTCTAGTTCAGGCTCATTAGAAGGATGGCCAGAGCTCACCCCAGCAGCTCATGGCACAAGGCAGAAACCCACCCAGATTAGGATACCATCCCATTGCAGGGCACACTACACACACATCCACACTCACTCGGACTGGGACAATTTAGACATGCCAGTTAACCAAACATGCTGCACATCTTTGGGATGTGGGAGGAAACCAGAATACCGGGAGAAAACCCATGCAGACGTGGAGGAATCATGCAAACGCCACACAGACAGTGGCCAGCCAGGAATCTTTTTTTCTTTTTCCTCAGCATTATATTGAGATGACGAACAAAATGACATTGTTTGAGGACGTGCTAGATATGGCGTGTTAATTCATTCCAAAATGAACATATCCATCTAACCCTACCAAGGTCAAAAAAATAGAACATTAACAGCATCTCAGAGGACTCTCCCGTGATCCCTCCCAGCTCTCCCGTCCCTTTTCTTCCCTAGAGATGACTACCATCTGACTTTTAACACATAGTTTAATTTTGCCTGATTTTGAACTGGTATAAATGGAACCACATGATATTTTTTGTTTTTGACTTCTTTGCTCAACTTTATTTTCTGAGAGTCATCCATGTTGTTTGTTGTGTGTGCCAGGCAGTTTTAGTTTTAATTTTGGTCTGCTAGTTCATGTGTGACCCTCTCGCCTCAGTTTCCTTATCTACGAAATAAGAATGATAATAATACCTACCATATACAGTTGTTTTGAGAATTAAATGAATTAATATCTGTAAAGCATTCAGCACTAATAAATATGGTAGTAAATATATTGCACTACTCGTAGTAAGTATTACTCATTTGTCTTTTTAAAAGTCCTTTAATTTGAACATTGGCATTTGTCAAGTTAGCTGGCTGAACTGTTTAATTTTAAATTCATGCAGTACTTTAAGTCACATTACTCTTCACTTACCATTTAAAAATTCCACTATTAGTACTTAGAAAAAGTATAGTGATCTCCTTGGAGATTAAGTTATCTCCTTAATTCAGGTATTACCAGACAAGCTCTTTATTCATACCTTGGGTATTAGAAACATTCTTTTTCTTTCTTTCTTTCCTTTTTTTTTTTGAGATGGGGGTCTCTCTATGTTGCCCAGGCTGGTTTCAAACTCCTGGGGCTCAAGCAATCCGCCTGCCTCTGCCTCCGAAAGTGCTGGGATTACCTTTTTCTTATAAGAGATGTGCTAATTGCATTCTGGACTCAGTGGAGCTGAGCTAAGTGGTTTGGCTCCTGTTAAGAGTTTAGTAACTGTTGAAGCTTCTACTGTTGGTGATTGGTTATGTTCGGGGAAATGAGTAAATATAGCCAATTTATAATTTTATCGCTCACATAGGGGCTAGTTTTGAGTGATGCTAATAAATAATCTGTAATCCTGTCTTTTAAAATTCTACCTGTTTTCACAAAATATTCCTTTATGCTTTATAGACTTTAAAGTATAATTTTAAAATGAAGTTTCTTTCTTTTGAAAATATTGTACAAAGAGTTTAATGAATTACCCTTTATAGATGTTACATTATTTATTTTTATGGTATAAAACCTAAAGATTCTGTAAAACTTTGAAGCCCTCACAATGAGACCTCCCATTTTTGAGGTTGTTGTGCTGGTGAAGAGCCTTTTTCTTTCTCTCTCTTTTTTCTTAAGTAATTTTTGTGGATACATAGTAGGTGTATATATTTATGGGGTACATGACATATTTTGATACAGACATACAATGCATAATAGTCACATCAGGGTAAACAGGATATCTATCACCTCAAGCATTTATCCTTTCTTTGTGATAAAAACAATCCAATTATACGCTTAGTTATTTTTAAATGTACTGTAGTCACCCTGTTGTGCTATCAAATACTAGATCTTACTCATTCTACCTATATTTTTGTACCCATTACCCATCCCCACTAAATCATCACCCACCACTCCTGCACCTTTCCAGCCTCTGGTAACCATCTTTCTACTTTCTCCATGAGTTTAATTGTTTTCATTTTTAGCTCCCGGAAGCAAGTGAGAACATGCGAAATGTTCTTTCAGTGCCTGGCTTATTTCGCTTAACATGGTGACCGCCAGTTCCATCCATGTTGTTGTAAATGTCAAGATCCATTCTTTTTTATGGCTGAAACATTTGTTTCAGTATTTGTAATAGTGTAATAAGAATGACTCATATGTCCATCTTTAGAGGAATTGATACATAGAATCCAATATAATCATGATGGAATACTATATAGGAGATAAAATGAATAAATCTGATATGTGTGTCAATGTCAATGTAGATAAATCTCAAACACACACACACATATGAAACAGAAATGACTGGAGGGAGAATACACGTGAAATTAATTATAATGGTTGCCTTGGTTTGAGGCAGGGGTATGGGAGAGGACCAGGACTTAGGAGCGGAATAAAAAGAACTGCAACTTTACATGTAATATTTTATTTCCTTTATATTAAAAAATCTGAAGCAGATATAATAAGGTTTTTCCTTGTAAATTCCAAATATATCGATATAACATTATTTGATATATTATCTGAACTTTTAGATGTTTATAAAATAATTTTTCATTTTGTAAACATTTTTAAAATTCCGGTTTAATTTTAGAATTAAACTTCATGATATTATAAAGTATACACTGAAAGAAAGATAATTGTTTGATCCTTTTTTCCATTTCTAGTAAACCTCTAGATAATGCCAGTAAGCTTGCACAGCTTGTTGAAAAAAAGCTTGACGACTACTACAAGATTGATGAAAAGAGCCTAATAAAGGTAATGTATGCAAGGCAAGTAAAATGACTATGCATAAAGTCTGTTTTATTTCTTTATAAGCCAAAGAAACTTGCTCATTCATTTTCTAGTATTGATTTGGGAGTCATTAACATAGATCTCCAATACTGATTTGAGAATCATTAACATACACAATTGTGCAAACCTTAATAGATGGTATGGTTTAGAGGGGAATCTATTAACTAACAGATTTTGAAGTCAGCATTGTGTCCAAATCTAGTTCTGCCGTTTAATTCATAGTTGATGTCTATTTGGGCAAATTATGTAACTTCTATGTAACTACATTTTCTTTTCTATAAAATGGGGATAATAAAAGAATACCTATTTTAAAAGTTATGATTAAATGAGTTAATACATGCAGAGTCCTTAGAATAATGCTTGCCAATGAGTAAACATTTAATAAATGTAGGAATTCCTATTATCACTAGTTCTGTGACCTTGAGTTTGTTTTTCCATCTATGAAATAGATGAAATAATATATACCTTGCTAGGCGGTATGAGGATTAAGTTAGCATGTAAGTATTTGGCACCAATGGGAATTTAATAAATGGCAGCCATTGTTATCCTATGGAAATAATATAATCAAAGACTAAGGTTGAAATCTGGGAAATACCAGCATTTACATGTGGGTGACAGAATGAAGAGCTTGAGGAGACTGACAGAGGTGGTGCCAGAGGCCTAGGAAGCCATATTACAGTAGCTGGAGAATGAAGAAAAGGAGCTGTTGCTAGTTTAGAAGAGGAGTTGTGCCAAGAAACCACCAATTACAATACTGTGTAATAAGTGGAATGAGAGAAGAATACACAGAGTATAATGGGAATATAGTCCCGGGCTTATCTTCTAAACTGGAGTGTTGGAAGGCATCCCAAGAAGAAGAGGCCCTTTAGCTTGAAGAATGAGGTAACATGATAAAGAGGGAGTTCATTGCATGGAAAACAGTGTTCTTCAGGTAGAGGCAATAGAGAAAAAGGCAAAATCCATAATTAATGTGGCTGGAATGGAAGATATAAACTTAGATGTTAGGTTAGTTACCTTAAAATTACCTGTTTTTGGTTTAGAGGCCTAGTGAAGGCTGTTATTCTTGTTGTAGTTTTGAAGACAGAATGGCTTAGTACACATCGAAGATAGTGAATAAATGTTTGTTGAATGAAGAGATATACAATCAAATATGTTTTTAGTCCTTCATGTTTTCAGTGGAAAAAGAGCAAAATCCACAAAAATTAAACTTGTCCTTTCCACTCTTTCTGCCTGGAAAATTAATCATCCTTCAAATACTTGATACCTTTCCTTTATTCAGGGACACTTGATAAAGTGATAAAGTGTCACCTCATTTTTGAAGCCTTTCCTGACTCTTCAGGCCAAGTGTTGCTTCCTCCCACATGCTATCATAAGCCCTAAGCCTGCTATAGAACTTATATTGCACTTTTTCCTGTTTATATTTCTGAAGATTCATAGCTCACATTTTTGAGGGCTTATTGTGCTGTGTTTCATGGTATGATTATATTTAACCTTTTCAGTAATCTTATAAGGCAAAGATTCCATAATTGTGTTTCATTTTACAAGAGAATACTGCCATGTAAACAGGATAAGCATTTTGCCAAACTTGTACTGCAAGATTGTGGTCAAGGCTGGACTCAGATTCACACCTAGCTGATTCCCAAGGCTGTGCTCTGAACCACCATATCATACTGTCTCAAAATTTAATTAAATTAATGTGCTTAATTGTAAAATATTTTAAAAATCTAGCCTATAAAATTTAGCTGTTATGTGTAAATAAATAGAAAATGTTTGTATAATGATCTGTAGTTATCTGTTATTGCTTTGAATACTAATCCAAAGAATTTATTACTTTTTAAAATGAAATATGAAAGATACTGACATTAACAATAAATGTTTCCAGCACTGTTATTCACTGTTTAGTGATTAGCAATGTTTGCGAATTAATGATAACAAGGCTTTCATTGTGATTTATCATCTTAGTTGGTATCAGTACAGTCTTTTAAAATAGCATAACAGTTAAGAGCACAGACGTTGGAGCAAACCTGCATTTGAATCTCCATTCTGCCTCTTACTACCTGTGTGATTTGTGCAAGTTAGTTCATTTCAGGCCGCAATGCCCTCATGGTCAACTGGAGATGATAATGCCTGTCTCACAGGATTACTAAAAGAATTAAATGAAATAATCCATGTATTTTTGTTTAGTAAAATGTCTAATACTTAGAGTTCAAATAGTAGCTACTATTCATAATTTATATCAGTTTTAGTGCTTTTGGAACTCAATTCATAAGAAAATAGATATAGTGCAAACAAAATGTTACTTTTTTAAAAGGAATTTTCAGGCTATTATATAGTTGTCCCTTGGTAAACACAGAGGAGGGTTGGTTCCAGGACCTCCTGTGTATACCAAAATCCACGCATACTCAAGTCCTGCATCAGCCCAACAGAACCTACATATCTGGAAAGTCAGCCCTTCATACATGCAGGTTTCACATCCTGCGAATACTGTATTTTCTATCTGTTATTTAGTTGAAAAAACTCTTGAGTATAAGTGTATCCACACAGTTCAAACCCATGTTATTAAATGTACCCTCTTACTCTAATTACAAAAGTAATTAGATTTTAGTTATGTAGTCTTCATTTTTTCTCTCCTGTGCTACTCAGATTTTTCTTTGTTTTATTATAACTTCACATTCTTAAGACAATTAACCATTTGTTTTGTTTTGTTGTATGTTTTTGGTGGGGAAAAGGGACAGAACTTAGGAAAAGGGTGCTTTGTATTCTAAGATATTAAAACTATGTTCACACTAAGAAATTGAAGCTGCTTAAGATGATTTTATCTTGTTATTCTAGGGTAAAACTCATTCACAGCTCTTAATAATTGATCGTGGCTTTGATCCTGTGTCCACTGTCCTGCATGAACTGACCTTTCAGGCAATGGCATATGATCTACTACCAATTGAGAATGATACATACAAGCAAGTATAACTTGAAGGGCATATAAAGGGCATATACAAACAGGATAGAATATGAACATTTAATGATTTATATAGGCACCAGAAATCTGAAAGCCCCTGTAACCTTTTCTATTCAGAGACTTTATCCTTCTCTTATTCCTACAGTTATAGTCTTTGACAGATATGTTGACCTTGTAAATTAAAGCGTAATTTGATTGCTTTGGAGCATTTTTGGTGTGTTTGCTTCGTTAACTGTGTGTACAGTAGAGCTACATTTAAACACATGGAGTTTGGCCCTTTTGCTTTGAAAAGTAAATACCAGGCTCACTATCATATTTATTGAAGGAGAAACCATATTCAAAATTGTTAGGCTATAATTGTTCTGAATCATACATTCAAAAGTGTATGTGTCTTATCAACATAATGTATTTTAAAAGATTGGAACACTAGAAAACTAAATAGGATGGCTATTGAGGACAACAGGCATAGTTTTACCATTTTGGTACCTTCTACTGAGTTAATCCTGGTATAAACATATTTACTTTAAAAGTAATGTCAAATAAAAACCTAAATGGAAAATGAAATAGTTTTCTATCAAGGAATCATCTTACTGTATCTCTATCATTTATGGTGTATGTGTTACATACATTACAAATGTTATTTGATATCATGATTTCTGAATCCAAACTGGTATTTGTCAGGTACGATTTACTGCTTGAGTACAATAATAAAAATGAAAATTAGTTTTCTGAAATTTTATGGTTAAACTAATTTGTTAGTTTTAAGATACAGACACTTTTGATAGTTATGATACTGTTTTTTTCTTAAATATTGTTAAAATTTGTATTTTCTATTGTATTTTTATTTGCATTCTGGTCAAATCTTGGTTTCTGAGTTTTTCTCTGTATTATCTGTATTAATGTTAGATAACATAGCTATTTTTCTAATATAAAAGTTATTTTAAGCAGTTTATTCAGAGGGGATATTATTTACCTCTGTTACCCTGTAGGTCTCTAAACCTGCATTACTCAAGAGGTTTAGAAGAGAATTAATAAACCAATGGATGGTAAAGGATTTAGTTCCAGACCGTAGATATAAATTTTAGACATTTCTAACCTAATATTTAAAATATGTATCTCTTTAGGTTTGCTGGCAAGCAAAGCAAGGTTTAATTTTTTTTAAGTAGAGACTTATTTTTTAAAAAGCTACTATACACCCTTCTTTCTGAATCAAAAACATTCAGAGATAAGAATTAGTTGGGAGTAAAGCTCCCTGTGGTTTCCGCTCCATCACAATTTTTTTTTTTTTTTTTTAGTAGAGGCGGGGTTTCCCCGTGTTGGCCAGGCTAGTCTTGAACTCCTGACCTCAGGTGATCCGCCTGCCTCGGCCTCCCAAAGTGCTGGGATTACAGGGGTGAGCCACCACGCCCAGCCTTCATCACAATTTTTTATGGAAACAGAATACAAAGCAGCAGGAAGCTCTAAGTGTCCAGATTCAAGTTTTCATGTTGGTGACTTCTTTAAATTTACTTTTTTTTTTTCTTTTTTTGAGACGGAGTCGTACTCTGTCGCCCAGGCTGGAGTGCAGTGGCGCGATCTCGGCTCATTGCAGCCTTCGTCTCCTGAGTTCAAATGATTCCCGGCCTCAGCCTCCCAAGTAGCTGGGACTACAAGTGTGCATCACTGCGCCCGGCTCATTTTTGTGTTTTTAGTAGAAATGGGGTTTTGCTATGTTGGCCAGGCTGGTCTCGAACTCCTGGCCTCAAATGATCCACCCACCTCGGCCTCCCAACTAAATTTACTTTTAAAACGGGATATTCATCACCTGAGTATTGTCAGGCTTGTTACTCTTATCTTTGTTTACAAATCACTTATAAGTCAAAGGTATTGTATAAGAACAAAGTGGTATTTTAAATGACAAAAGGGCTTTCATCCTTAGTGCAGCCTTATATAATTGAGCACAGTGATTCTGTCTTTGGACATCTGTAATCCACACGGGTGGATGGTTTTATAGACTGATGTGTAATTTGTGGGGGTTATAGAAACGATTATATTCATATAGCGAAGTCTATATGTATTATTTGTAGTTCAGAGCTAGGAAAACTCAATGCAGTCCTTCCTGATCTTGACTCAGGAAATCAGTAGTTCCAAGGATGATTCAGTCTTGTCTAGTTCCACAAATGGAAGGAGGGTATCTGCATAAAAAGATAAGGGGAATCAGTCAGGAAGCCCATTTTGAATAGCTTCATGAATCCCTTAAATTGTTGCTCACTTCAGCAGAACTCATTAAAGCTATCACAATTTTTATGGCTTACATTAATTTTTTTTTCTCTCATTTTCTTTCTCATCCTGTAAAGGAGATGTGGTTATAGGGTTGGGGGAGAATAAAGAAACAGATGATAAATGTTTGTGAATTTTGTACCAATTCTGAAACACCTTCAATATTTAATAGGTTATATTGGGGAGGATATTCCTGTTTTGTTTTGTTTGAGTCAGAGTCTTGTGCTGTCACTCAGGCTGGAGTGCAGTGGTGCGATCTCTGCTCACTGCAAACTCCGCCCCCCAGGTTCAAGTGATTCTCCTGCCTTAGCCTCCAGAGTAACCGGGATTACAGGCGTGTGTCACTATACCCTGCTAAATTTTTGTATTTTTTTTTAGAGACAGGGTTTCACCCTGTTAGCCAGGCTGGTTTTGAACTCGTGACCTCAAGTGATCCGCCCACCTCGGCCTCCGAAAGTGCTAGAATTACAGGCGTGAGCCACTGCACCTGGCCGATATTCCTGTTCTTAATGGAGATTTGATAATTGTACTGTGGGTTATTAGCACATCAAAACAGTGTTGTAGGGAATTAGAACACAAAGCATTAGTATATTCAGTCTTGTTCTTAAAGTTAATTGTAGGATGTTGAATTTTTTTTATAAGGTACAATTTTGCTGAACTAAAACTCTAATAATGACACCTAAACTGAATATTTGAAAATGTCTTGGTAGGCTTAGGACTTATTTTTAATGTAAGGATAGCAACGTGCCTTAGTTTTGAGTAGGTATTCATTACCCCCCTAAAAGAGTGGATTTTACTTTTCAGTTTCTTGAGTTGTGTCTTGAAATTATTGTTTGTGAAAATGTTTCTTTTGATTTTGGAGGGAAAAAAATCAAAAAGTTTTAGTGCTTCTGTCTACTTGTAGATATAAAACAGATGGAAAAGAAAAGGAGGCCATCCTTGAAGAAGAAGATGACCTCTGGGTTAGAATTCGACATCGACATATCGCAGTTGTGTTAGAGTATGTGAACTCATTTTAATTTTTGTTCCATAATTTTTAGACACTATGTGATAGTACATTTTGTAACCTTAAAATAGTTCTGTAAAGAATTACATCTTAGAAATTTAAAGAATTCTCTCACAATTTGACAGGGAAATTCCCAAGCTTATGAAAGAAATTTCATCAACAAAGAAAGCAACAGAAGGAAAGGTAAGAGTCTTACTTAACTTTCAAAGTAATAGTGAAGGTGAATTTTAAAGTTTGTTTAAAATCTTTATTTTATTTCTTTAACTTTTTATTTTTGGAAAGTTCTAACACAGAGGTAGAGAATGAACTCCTGCATACCCATTGCCTAGTTTCAATAGTTAACAACATTTTTGTCTGTCCTGCTTCATTAAAATTTTTTAATTTTATTTTATTTTTTGAGACAGAGTCTCACTCTGCCACGCAGGCTGGAGTGCAGTTGCACCATCTCAGCTCACTGCAGTCTCCACCTCCCAGGCTCAAGTGATTCTTTTGCCTCAGCCACTCAAGTAGCTGGGATTACTGGTGTGCACCACCACACCTGGCTAATTTTTGTATTTTTAGTAGTGACAAGGTTTTGCCATGTTGGCCAGGCTGGTCTCAAACTCCTGGCCTCAAGTGATCTGCCCACTTTGGTGCTGGGATTACAGGTGTGAGCCACTGTGCCTGGCCATAAAGTTGATTTTAAGGCCATTTAGTCAATTTTATCAATGCATTATTGGGATTTTATATTCAGATATAATTTATAAGTAAAGCACACAAATCTTAAGTTTATACTGGATAACTTTTACTTATATATACGCTTGAAACCACCACTTTAAATCAAGATACAGAACATTTTCATCATTCCAGAATATTCCCTCTTGTCCTTTCCCTGTCAGTACCCATCCTGACAGAGGTAAACTCTATTCTAATTTTCATCACCATAGGTCGTGTTCTTGAACTTCACATAATGAGATTCACCTGTGTTACGTATTTTAGTAATTCATTTTTTTCATTCGTGTATAGTAGTAATACCATTATGTAAATATACAACAATTTGTTCATCTTGTCTCCTTTTGATGAA
Organism: Pongo abelii; assembly: GCF_028885655.2. Lineage (NCBI taxonomy): Eukaryota > Metazoa > Chordata > Mammalia > Primates > Hominidae > Pongo > Pongo abelii. The sequence continues at coordinate 123,955,258 of NC_071985.2, read as the reverse complement.
CATTTAGTTTGTTTCCAGTTTGGGATTATTATGAACAAAGCTGCTATGGATTTTTTTGTACATGTCATTTGGTGGACATACACACTCTTTCTCTTGGGTATATTAAGAGTAAAATTATTGGGTTATAGGGTAGGATTGTGTTAAGCTTTAATAGGTAATGCCAAAAGTTTTGCAAAGTGTTTGAACTGATTTACATCCCCATCAGCAATAATTGAGTGTTCTAGTTGCTTCATATTGCCACCAACACTTGATACATTCTTGCCTTTATTTTCAATTAAAATTTCATTGCATGAGGTGGTATATTATTGTGGTTTTAATTTCAATTTCTCTAATGTTCTTGTGCATATTGGCCATTAGGATATTCTGTTTTGTGAAGTGCCCATTGAAGGTCTTTTGCCCATTTTTAATTGAGTTGTCTGTTTTTCTTACTGATTTCTAGAAGTTATTTTCTGGATATGAGTCCTATACATGTATTTATGTATGTATGTATCTTTTGATGAACAGAAGATCTCAATTTTAATGAAATCTAATTTATCAATTTATTTCTTTTATACTTTCTCTGTGTCCTTAGAAGTCTTGGCTTACCCTGAGGTCATTAATATATTCTTCTGTTTTCTTCAGTAAGGCTGATCATTTTAGCTTTTACATTTAAGTCTATAATTCACTATATTAGTCCATTCTCATGCTGCCATGAATAAATAGCTGAGACTGGGTAATTTATAAAGAAAAGAGGTTTAATTGACTCACAGTTCCACATGGCTGGGGAGGCCTCAGGAAACTTAACAATCATGGCAGAAGCCACCACGTCACAGGGCAGCAGGAGGGAGAACGAGTGCCAAGCAAAGGGGTAAGCCCCTTATAAAACCATCAGATTTTGTGTGAACGCACTATCACAAGAACAGCATGGGGCAAACCGCCCCCATGATTCAGTTATCTCTACCTGGTCCTGCCCTTGACATGTGGAGATATTACAGTTCAAGGTGAGATTTGGGTAGGGAAACAGAGCCAAACTGTATCATTCTGCCCCTGGTACCTCCCATATCTCATGTCCTCACATTTCAAAACACAATCATGCCCTTCCAACAGTCCCCTAGAGTCTTAACTCATTCCAGCATTAACCCAAAAGTCCAAGTCCAAAGTTTCATCTGAGATAAGGCAAGTCCCTTCTGCCTATGAGCCTATAAAATCAAAAACAAGTTAGTTACTTCCTAGATAGAATGGAGATACAGGCATTGGGTAGATACACCTGTTCCAAATGGGAGAAATTGGCCATAACAGAGGGGCTTACAGGCCTCATGCAGGTCCAAAATCCAATAGGGCAGTCATTAAATCTTAAAGTTCCAAAAGGCTCTCTTTTGACTCCATGTCTCACATCCGGGTCATGTTGATGCAAAAGGTGGGTTCCCATGGTCCTAGGCAGCTCTGCCCCTGTGGCTTTGCAGGATATAGCCCCTCTCCCAGCTGCTTTCCTGGGCTGGTGTTGAGTGTATGCAGCTTTTCTAGGCACATGTTGCAAGCTGTTGGTGGATCTACTATTCTGGGATCTGGAGGATGGTGACCCACTTCTCACAGTTCACTAGGCAGTGCCCCAGTGGCAGCTGTGTGTGGAGGTTCCAACCCCACATTTCCCTTCTGCACTACCCTAGCAGAGGTTCTCCATGAGGGCTCCACCCCTGCAGCAAACTCCGGCCTGGACATCCAGACATATCCGTACATTCTCTGAAATCTAAGCAGAGGTTCCCAAACCTCAATTCTTGACTTCTACGCACCCCGTAAGCCCAACACCACATGTAAGCCACCGGCTTGCGCCATCTGAAACAATAACCTGAGTTCTACTTTGGCCCCTTTTAGCCACAGCTGGGATGCAGGATACCAAATCCCAAGACCACACAAAGCAGCAAGGCGCTGAGCCTGACCCACGAAACCATTTTTTCCTCCTAGGCCTCTGGACCTGTGATGGGAGGGGCTACCACAAAGATCTCTGACATGCCCTGGAGACATTTTCCCCATTGTTTTGGTGATTAACATTTGGCTCCTTGTTTCTTATGCAGATTTCAGCAGCCAGCTTGAATTTCTCCCCCGAAAATGGGTTTTTCTTTTCTATCACATCGTCAGGCTGCAGATTTTTCAAACTTTTATGTTCTGTCACCTCTTGAATAAATGGCTGCTAAGAAATTTATTCTGCCAGATAACCCTAAATCATCTCTCGAGACCAAAGTTCCCCAGATCTCTAGGGCAAGGGCAAAATGCCACTAATCTCTTTGCTAAAGCATAGCAAGAGTCACCTTTGCTCTAGTTCCCAAGAAGTTTCTTATCTCCATCTGATACCACCCAAGCCTGGACTTGATTCTCCATATCACTGTCAGCATTTTGGCCAAAATCACTCAAGTTCCTAGGAAGTTCCAAACTTTCCCACATTTTCCTGTCTTCTTCTGAGCCCTCCAAACTGTTCCAACCTCTGCCTGTTACCCAGTTCCAAAGTTGCTTCCACATTTTCAGGTGTCTTCACAGCAGCACCCCACTCCTGGTACCAAAACTGTATTAGTCCATTCTCACACTTTTATGAAGAAATACCTGAGACTGGGTAATTTATAAAGAGATTCAGTTGACTCACAGTTCCATATGGCTGCAGAGGCCTCAGGAAACTTACAGTCATGGTGGAAGGCACTTCTTCACAGGATGGCAGGGGAGAGAAAGAAGGCCGAGTGAAGGAGGAAGCCCCTTATAAGACCATCAGATCTCATGAGAACTCACTATCACAAGAACAGCATGGGGGAAACTGCCCCCATTATTCAGTTATCTCCACCTGGTCCTGCCCTTGACACATGGGGATCATTACAATTCAAGGTGAGATTTGGGTGGAGACACAGAGCCAAACCATGCCATTCACTCAAATTAATTTTGATTTATGCTGTGAGGTAAGGGTCTAGCTTCATTTTATTTCGATATACATATCTGATTACTCAAGCACTATTTATTGTAAAGACCATCCTTTCACCATTGAGTGGCAGTAATGCATTTGTTGTAAATCAAATGACCATAAATGTGTGGGTCTGTGGACTCCATGTCCTTTTCCGTGGTCAATTTGTCTATCCTTGTAACAAGACTACACTGTCTTAACTAGTGTACCTTTGTAATAGTTTTGAAATTTGGTAGTATAAGTCTTCCAGCTTTGTTCTTCAAGATTGTCTCAGCTGTTACAACCTTTGTCTTTTAATACACATTTTAGATTCTGCTTGACAATTTCAACGGAAACATTTAACTGAAATTTTGATTGGGATTACATGAATCTGTACACTAATTTGGGAAGAACTAACAAAAATATTGCATCTTCTGATCCAAGAACATAGAATATAGCTCCATTTATGTAGATAGTTTATCTCAGCCACATTTTACAATTTTCATTTTAGTGGTATTGCACATTTTTTCTTTGATTATGTCTACGTATTTGATTTTTTGGTATTATAAATGGTATTTTTTAAATTCCATTTTACTTTATTAGTATATAAAATGTGAATGATTTTTGAATATTTACCTTGGATCTGGTGACCTTGCTAAATTTATTTTTTAATTCTAGTACTTTGTTTATAGATTGGCTTTTTTATTTTTAACAGATCGGAACTCTGTTGGCCAGGCTAGTCTCAAAGTTCTGAGTTCAAGCAATCCTCCCACCCTTGCCTCCCGAGTAGCTGGGACTACAGGCAGGTACCAGTGCGCCTAGCTGGATTTTTATATACACAGTAATATAATCTGTGAATAAAGGAAGTTTAGTCTCTTCCTTTCTAAATTAATCTTCCAGAGGTGTCCAAAGGAGAGAATGCAGTCATGGGTTCTTAGTTTCTGTTTCGGCTGGTAAAGTCCCTTCCTTATACCCTCTTTTCCACTTATCACTAGAGACAGAAACTAAAAACCATGGCTTCAGGCTGCAAAAAGCCTAAAACAAAACAGAACAACAACAACTACAAAATAAGGTGGGTTAGACAAGCTTGTCATACGTCTTAAATTTTTTTTTTAGTAGTTAATATCTCCTGGTCCTGGCTGATACCTCCAGTATAACATGAAATCAAACTGGTGATGATGAATGTCCTTGTCTCATTACCAGCTTTATGGGAAATGAGTTCAATATTTCATCATTAAGTATTATGTTAGTTTTAGGTAGTTTTATCAGATTAAGGATGTTCCTTTCTATTCTTAGTTTGCCAACAGGTTTTTTTGTGTTTCTGTTTTTTGTTTTTTTCTTTTTTCTTTTTTTTTTTTTTTAAGAGACAGTGTCTTGTTCTGTCACCCAGGCTGGAGTGCAGTGGTGCAATCTCAACTGACTGCAGCCTCAACCTCCTGGGCTCAAACGATCCTCCCACCTCAGGCTCCCAAGCAGCTGGGATTACAGGTGTGCACCACCACGCCCAGCTAATTTTTGTGTGTTTTTAGTAGAGACAGAATTTCACCATATTGCTTAGGCTGGTCTCGAACTCCTGAGCTCAGGCAATCCTCCTGCCTCAGCCTCTCGAAATGCTGAGATTACAGGTGTGAGCCACCACACCCAGCCTGTTTCTGTTTTCTTTTAATCAGGAAATTTCGATTTTGGATTTCATCAAAGGCATTTTGATATTGTCTTTTTTTCCCCTTTATTCTGTTAATGTGATGAATTACATTTATTGACTTACTAACATAAAAGTAACCATTTCTAGAATAAACTCCACTTGATCATGATGCATTATCCTTTTCCTCTATCACTGGATTTTGTTTGCTAATATTTTGTTGTAGGATATTTGCTTCTATATTTATGAGAAATACTTTTCTGTAATAGTCCTTTTTTGTTATGTTCTTGTCAGGTTTTAGCAGCAAGATTATTTTGGTCTTATGAAATGAATTGTGATGCACACTTTATCATTCCATTCTCTGAAAGAGTTTGTGTAAGATTGTTACTGCTTGTTCTATTGCTGCTTGAAAGAATTCACCATTGAAGCAGTTCAGGCATGGAGACTTCTTTTTGGGGAGGTCTTTCATTATAATTAATGATAAGTTATTTAATAGATATAGAACCATTTAGTTTTTTACTTTTTCTTGCATTAGTTTTGGGATATCGCATTTTTCAGGGAATTTGTCTATTATATCTAAATTTTGAAATGTCCTCTTATCCTTTCAATATGTGTATAATCTATAGTTAGATTTTATTTACTAATCTTGCTATTGTTAATTTATTTATTCCCCTATATATTATTAATATCCCCTGTAGTCCGGGTGCGGTGGCTCACGTCTGTAATCCCAGCACTTGGGGAGGCCAAGGCAGACGGATCACCTGAGGTCAGGAGTTTGAGACCAGTCTGGCCAACATGGTGAAACCCTGTCTCTACTAAAAAAAAATACAAAAATTAGCCGGGCTTGGTGGTGCATACCTGTATCCCAGCTACTCGGGAAGCTGAGGCAGGAGAATTGCTTGAACCTGGGAGACGGAGGTTGCAGTGAGCTGAGATAGCGCCACTGCCCTTCAGCCTGGAGAAAAGAGTGAGACTCCATGTAAAAAAAATAAAATAAAATCCGCTGCATGTTATTGATATTTCAAAGAACCAACATTTGTCTTTGTTGATTTTCACTCTTGTATGTTTTATATTAGCTGATTTTTACTCAGTTTTATTTCCTTCCTTCAGCTTACTTTGTTTTAAATCAAGCTTGTCCAACCTGTGGCCCACGGGCCACATACAGCCCAGGACGGCTTTGAATGTGGCCCAACACAAATTTGTAAACTTTCTTAAAACATTATGAGATGTTTTTGTGATTTTTTTTAACCTCATCAGCTATTGTTAGTGTATTTTATATGTGGCCCAAGACAGTTCTTCTTCCAGTGTGGCCCAGGGAAGCCAAAATATTGGACACCCCTGGTTTAAATTTTTTCTTCTAGCTTCCTGAGTTGGAGTTTTAGAACATTGATTTCCAACCTTTCTTCTGTCCTATTGTATATATTTTATAGTTATTTCCATCTCAAACTTAGCTGCATCCCAGGAGTTTTGGAATAACTTATTTTCATTTAGTTCAAAACATTTTCTAACCCTTATTGTGATTTCTTCTTTGACCCATGTGTTATATAGGGAATATGTTTTTAAATTTCAAAGCATTTGGGAATTTTCTAGTTATCTTTCTGTTACTGAGTTGTAATTTAATTATACAGTGGTCAGAGAATGTGCACTGTATGACATCAGTCTTTTAAAATATGTTAAGACTTGATTTATGGGGCTGGGCATGGTGGCTCATGCCTGTAATCCCAGCACTTTGAGTGGCCAAGGCAGGCGAATCACATGTGGCTAGGAGTTCAAGACCAGTGTGGCCAACATGGTGAAACCCCATCTCTACTAAAAATACAAAAATTAGCCATGTGTGATGGCACACACCTGTGGCTCCAGCTGCTCAGGATGCTGGGCAACAGAGTGAGACTCTGTCTCAAAAAAAAAAAAATTGATTTCTGACCTAGCATATATTATCATAAGTGCCCTATGTGTACTTGAAAGGAATGTAAATTCTGTATGTGTCCATTAAATCAAGATGGTTAATCATGTTCAAATCTTCTATTTCTTTTCTGATTTTTTTTGACCTGCTCTGTCAGTTACTAGAAGTGGTATATTAAAAACTCTGATCATGACTGTGAATTAGTTTGTTTTTCTTTAGTCCTTTCAACTTTTGAAGTTATATTAACTGATAAAGCTATGTTAAGTTCATTATACATTTAAGATAGCTATCTTTCTGTTGAATTTGGCCTTTTATCATCATAAAATGTCCCTTTTATTACTTGCAGTATTTCTTGTCTTAAGGTCTACTTTGATGTTAATACCACTATATCTTCTTTCTTTTGTTAGTGTTTACATAGTGTATCTTTTCCCATCCTTTACTTTCAACTACCTGTGTCTTGATATTTAAAGTGTGCTTCTTAAAAAGAGCTTGTAGTTGAATTTTGTTTTTTTGTTTTTGTTTTTGTTTTTTTTAATTTTTTATTTATTTTTTATTTTATTTCATTTTATTATATTATTATTATACTTCAAGTTTTAGGGTACATGTGCACAATGTGCAGGTTAGTTACATATGTATATATGTGCCATGCTGGTGTGCTGCACCCATTAACTTGTCATTTAGCATTAGGTATATCTCCTAAAGCTATCCCTACCCCCTCCCCCCACCCCACAACAGTCCCCAGAGTGTGATGTTCCCCTTCCTGTGTCCATGTGTTCTCATTGTTCAGTTCCCACCTATGAGTGAGAATATGCAGTGTTTGGTTTTTTGTTCTTGTGGTAGTTTACTGAAAATGATGATTTCCAATTTCATCCATGTCCCTACAAAGGACATGAACTCATCATTTTTTATGGCTGCATAGTATTCCATGGTGTATATGTGCCACATTTTCTTAATCCAGTCTATCATTGTTGGACATTTGGGTTGGTTCCAAGTCTTTGCTATTGTGAATAGTGCCGCAGTAAACATATGTGTGCATGTGTCTTTATAGCAGCATGATTTATAGTCCTTTGGGTATATACCCAGTAATGGGATGGCTGGGTCAAATGGTATTTCTAGTTCTAGATCCCTGAGGAATCGCCACACTGACTTCCACAATGGTTGAACTAGTTTACAGTCCCACCAGTGGTGTAAAAGTGTTCCTATTTCTCCACATCCTCTCCAGCACCTGTTGTTTCCTGACTTTTTAATGATTGCCATTCTAACTGGTGTGAGATGGCATCTCATTGTGGTTTTGATTTGCATTTTTCTGATGGCCAGTGTTGGTGAGCATTTTTTCGTGTGTTTTTTGGCTACATAAATGTCTTCTTTTGAGAAGTGTCTGTTCATGTCCTTCACCCACTTTTTGATGGTGTTGTTTGTTTTTTTCTTGTAAATTTGTTTGAGTTCATTGTAGATTCTGGATATTAGCCCTTTGTCAGATGAGTAGGTTGCGAAAATTTTCTCCCATTTTGTAGGTTGCCTGTTCACTCTGATGGTAGTTTCTTTTGCTGTGCAGAAGCTCTTTAGTTTAATTAGATCCCATTTGTCAATTTTGGCTTTTGTTGCCATTGCTTTTGGTGTTTTAGACATGAAGTCCTTGCCCAGGCCTATGTCCTGAATGGTAATGCCTAGGTTTTCTTCTAGGGTTTTTATGGTTTTGGGTCTAACGTTTAAGTCTTTAATCCATCTTGAATTGATTTTTGTATAAGGTGTAAGAAAGGGATCCAGTTTCAGCTTTCTACATATGGCTAGCCAGTTTTCCCAGCACCATTTATTAAATAGGGAATCCTTTCCCCATTGCTTGTTTTTCTCAGGTTTGTCAAAGATCAGATAGTTGTAGATATGCGGCGTTATTTCTGAGGGCTCTGTTCTGTTCCATTGATCTATATCTCTGTTTTGGTACCAGTACCATGCTGTTTTGGTTACTGTAGCCTTGTAGTATAGTTTGAAGTCAGGTAGCGTGATGCCTCCAGCTTTGTTCTTTTGGCTTAGGATTGACTTGGCAATGCGGGCTCTTTTTTGGTTCCATATGAACTTTAAAGTAGTTTTTTCCAATTCTGTGAAGAAAGTCATTGGTAGCTTGATGGGGATGGCATTGAATCTATAAATCACCTTGGGCAGTATGGCCATTTTCATGATATTGATTCTTCCTACCCATGAGCATGGAATGTCCTTCCATTTGTTTGTATCCTCTTTTATTTCCTTGAGCAGTGGTTTGTAGTTCTCCTTGAGGAGGTCCTTCACATCCCTTGTAAGTTGGATTTCTAGGTATTTTATTCTCTTTGAAGCAATTGTGAATGGCAGTTCACTCATGATTTGACTCTCTGTTTTTCTGTTGTTGGTGTATAAGAATGCTTGTGATTTTTGTACATTGATTTTGTATCCTGAGACTTTGCTGAAGTTGTTTATCAGCTTAAGGAGATTTTGGGCTGAGACGATGGGGTTTTCTAGATATACAATCATGTCGTCTGCAAACGGACAATTTGACTTCGTCTTTTCCTAATTGAATACCCATTATTTCCTTCTCCTACCTAATTGCCCTGCCCAGAACTTCCAACACTATGTTGAATAGGAGTGGTGAGAGAGGGCATCCCTGTCTTGTGCCAGTTTTCAAAGGGAATGCTTCCAGTTTTTGCCCATTCAGTATGATATTAGCTGTGGGTTTGTCATAGATAGCTCTTATTATTTTGAGATACATCCCATCAATACCTAATTTATTGAGAGTTTTTAGCATGAAGGTTGTTGAATTTTGTCAAAGGCCTTTTCTGCATCTATTGAGATAATCATGTGGTTTTTGTCTTTGGTTCTGTTTATATGCTGGATTACATTTATTGATTTGCGTATATTGAACCAGCCTTGTATCCCAGGGATGAAGCCCACTTGATCATGGTGGATAAGCTTTTTGATGTGCTGCTGGATTCGGTTTGCCAGTATTTTATTGAGGATTTTTGCATCAATGTTCATCAGGGGTATTGGTCTAAAATTCTCTTTTTTGGTTAAATTTTGTTTTTTTATCCAGCCCAAAAATATTTTAATTAGAATGCTTGTTTAGTTCATATATATTTCATGTAATTATTGATATAGTTAAATTTATGTCTAGTTTCTTGTTTTCTCTTCATTATCAAGTCTTTTTTATCAAGTCTTTTTGTAAAATAAATTCCATTTAATCTCCAATATAACCATTTGTGTTTTGCCTTTAGCCCTTCCTTTAGTTATTATACTGGAAATTTAAAAATGTATTCCTACCCTAGTTTAATAGTATGTCCTGAATATGTCATGTCCTGAATAATTCAGGAATCTTATAATAGTTTAATTTCATTTATCCACTTTCTCTTTTGTGCAGTTGTTTCATGTATTTTACTTCAAAGTATGTTATAAACTCAAGGTGTTATTTTTTTCAGAAAGAAAAACCCAAAAAATAAAAGCAAGATGTTATTTTGTTATAAACACTCAGTAGACTTTTATTATTACCCACATATTTATACAATCTGGTACTGTTTATTTCTTACTGCTCTTCAGTTTTTCCAACTGGGTTAGATTGAATTCTCCCAGCTTTCTTTTCGTCTGAGGACATCTTTGTTTTGCAATTTTTTCTAAGATACTTTTGCTGGATTTGGAATTCAAAGTTGGCAATTTTTTTCCTTTCAGCAATTTAAAGCTTTCAATACATCACCTTCTGGCTACCATAATTTGTGCTGAAAAAAGGCAGCTGTTAAGTGTTATTGTTTTCCTGAAGATAAACTGTGTTTATTAATATTTTTTCTGTATCTTTGATTTTTAGCAATTTGACCATGATATGCCTTACTATAATGTGGTTTGCTTGCTATTTATCCTCCATGGGGTTTGCTGAGCTTCTTGAGTCACTCGGTTGATAACTTTCATGATGTTTGTAAAATTCTTGGTCATTATCTCCTCACTTCTTCATTTTGTCCCATTCTCTGTCTTCTCTCTTTCTGGGACCCCAGTCAACATGTTTTTTAGATCTCTTGACTGTATTCTATATCTCTTACATTCTGTTACCTTTTTTTTTTAACCTCTCCACATTGCAATTGAATGTTCTCTATTAACCTGACTTTGAGTCCCCTACTTCTGTCTTCTGTTGTATTCAGTCTGCTATTAAACCCTTTCATTGTATCCTTTTGAAAACTGAGGTATAAAGTAAAATTTCCCCTTTATAGTATACAGTTTTGTGAGTTTTGACAAATGCACACTCTCATATAACCACTACCACAATCAAGATAGAGAATAATGTCATCACCCCCAAAAATGTCCTAATGCCCCTTTGCGGATAACCCCTTAACTCAGTCCCCATCCCCTGACAACTACTAATCTGTTTTCTGACCCTGTAGTTTTGCCTTTTCCAGAATGTCCAATGAATGGAATAATACACTATGGCTCTTTTCATTTAGCATAATGCATTTGAGATTCATTCATGCTGCATGCAAGAGTAGTTTCATTACTTTTTATTGCTGAGTAATATTCCATCATATGGATGTACCACAATTTGTTTATCAATTTACCAGTTTCAGAACATTTTAGTTTTTCCAATTGTTGGCAATTATGAATAAAGCTACTATAAATATTCACCTTCTTCATATCAGACATTCATGTCTATGAACAGATGTTATCATTTGCTTGGGAGGATGCTTAAGAGTGGGATTGCAGGATCAATAATAAATGTATGTTTAAGTTTATAAGAAACTTTCAAATTATTTTTCCAAAGTGGCTGTACTATGTTACAGTCCCACTGGCAATGTATGAAAGTCGTTCATTGTACTTTTAACTTAAAGTCTTATATTTAACTCTAGGACATTCATTGGATTTTTAGAAAATAAATTCTAGTTCTCTGTTAAAATACCCCATCTTTTGATCCATGTAGTCCATCTTTTCCTCTGTTTCCACTTTAACATAAATGTGTTACTTTGAAGTCTTTTTCTGCCAACTCCATCTTAGGTCTACTTTTTGGGCGTTTCTTTGTTTTTACATTTTGAGGTGTTCTTTTCTTAGCTTTTTTATTGATGCATAGTAACTGTACATATTTATGAGGCATGTAATATGTTTATACATGCATACAGTGTGTAATGATCAAATCATTGTATTTAGAATACCCATCACCTTGAACATTTATTATTTCTTTGTGTTGGGGACATTTCCAATCTTCTCCTCTAGCTATTTTGAAATACAAAATATATGTTAACTATAGTCACCATTGCGATATCAAACACTAGAACTTATTCCTTATCTTGGGTCTACTTTTATTGACTGTCTTATCACTTGAGTATCAATCACTTTCCTGTTTCACCTATTAATGTTTTATTGTGCTAGACATGGTGGATGATACATTGCAGAGGTTCTAGATGATGCTGTGTCTACATAGAATGTTGAGTTTTGTTCTGGCAGGCAGTTAAGTTGCTGAGGAATAATCGTGATTCTGTTGTAACTTCATGTTAGACAATGTTATGGTAAGTTTATTTCACTTTTGCACTGAGTCCTAAGGCATAGTCCCAGGACTGAATGTATAGGATGTTCACTTAGGTCTCTTTACTTTGTCTAGATCAGGAGATGCTAGTATATTTTTAGCACTAAGACCCCTCTGAAATCTCTGTCCAACATTTAACCACCCAGAAGTTGTTCTTTATTACACCTTTGAGGATTATGCCCTGTACATGTGCAGCTTAGGGGTTCAAGGACAATCTCTTTACACATTTTTGGGTTATGTTCTGCCTAGCTCCTTTCTCTTTAGCACCCTGCTTCCCAAAATCTACCTCACAACCCCAACCTCTTATCTCCATTTTTTTTTCTTTTTTCTTTTTTTTTTTTTTTGCACCCAGGGAGATAATTGCTCTCTACTTGAACTGTATTTCCTTTCAGTGGTGTTTGGAAAACAACTTTAGGGAAAGGGAGGGTGCTTGCAGGGATCACCTTTGGTGCTTTCCTTCACTCAGCTGTCTCAGCTGTGAGCTATTTTTATCCATTACTTGAAAGCTATTGTTTTATTTATTTGTCCAATCTTATTTATTTATGAAGGGAGAGTAATGTTGATATCAGCTACGTTATTGTGAGTGAAACCAGAAGCCTCCTAAATTCTTCTTTAAAAAAAATTGTCAAATATTCAGTAAATTAACTAGATTTGATAATTTGTAAAACTCTAGGATTTCAAAGTTGTAATATGGAATAACTGAATCATAGGTTTGCCTAAAAAAAGTTTGATTTTTCCTAGACATCACTTAGTGCTCTTACCCAGCTGATGAAAAAGATGCCCCATTTCCGAAAACAGATTACTAAGGTAAGCAGTATTGTATATGAGATACCTAATTAGTTTTAGTTTATATTCAGTTTATGTTCAGTTCTGTAGTTCGATTTAGCAGTGGGTTTCATGGAATACTTGGTGTTAGTTGTCCTCTAAAACCTTACTATAGGTCTGAGAAATATCCCATATATCTAAGCTTCTTCATAACTTCTCTATATGTATAACCTAGATTTATCTGAATCCAGCTTAAAGTTTTCTATATCTTTGTCTTGAATAGCCTAACAGAGTAATATTTATCAACCTTATAAGAAATTCAGCAGTAGATTGACTAGTGGATGTTATTCTACATGTTTCTTTAAAGTAATAGTTACATATTAGTAGATTTAAGAGCATTTAAGCTGTTTAGTCAGGTAAACTATTTTTTTGCTCCTTACAAATACTATCAGAATAATCTTAACATTTTTGTCATGTTGCACCCTAGTCAACCAATGATTTTTGTGTGTGTTAAAATACTTGAAACATTTAGAAAGATAAGGAGAATATGAACTTGAAGAACTTCTGGGTATTTTTCTCATGTTATTTTTCATTACTGTCAAACTCAACACAAATTCAACAGTTCAACACTTCCATCCCATTTATGCTGTCTGTTGATTGCCTCCTGTTGTATTAGTCTGTTCTCACATTGCTATAAGGGAATACCCAAGACTGAGTAATTTATAAAGGAAAGAGGTCTAATTAACTCACAGTTCTACATGGCTGGGAAGGCCTTAGGAAACTTACAATCATGGCAGAAAGCAAAGGGGAAGCCAGCCACCTTCTTCACAAAGCCACAGGAGGGAGAAGTACAAGCAGGGCACATGCCAGACACTTGTAAAACCATCATATCTCATGAGAACTCACTTACTATTACGAGAACAGCATGGGGGAAATCACTTCCATCATCCCATGTTCCAAACACTTCCCATCAGGTCCCTCTCACAACACATGGGGATTATGGGAACTACAAGATGAGATTTGGGTGGGGACATAGCCAAACCATTTCACCTGTAAATCACCTTCTCATTTACTTCCTTTCTTGAGCTGTTCCCTTGCTTACATGTTACCTTCTTTCACCTCAGCCCATACTTTCTTTCAGGCCTGTCTCAAAAGTTTAATATTACCAGTTGCACAAAAGTCATTAAAATCCTTTAAATGATTGATTTATTCTGTTTTTCAGCAAGTTGTCCATCTTAACTTAGCAGAAGATTGCATGAATAAGTTCAAGCTTAATATAGAAAAGCTCTGCAAAACTGAACAGGTATGTGCAGAGTCAGAAATGCCTCTGTTCATAACAAATTTCCAGGATAAACTTTGTAAGTTAAAACCTAACTTTTTGCTTGATACGGTGGTTGGTTTTTACAGAATCACAGACTCTCTCTTATCAGGGGAGCCACCTAGGCAGTATTTAATATGTCATTCCCCACTAACATTAACAAGTAGCTGTAGAGTATCTTAGTAAACAGTCCCTCCTAATATATTGTATATTTTTTGTTTAATGGAATGATTTAAATTTTGGGAGCATGATTTCAGGGTGGCATTGTTGGCAGGACCTTCTCAGTACAGCATTTAATATAGCATCCAGCAGAGCTCATTTTACAAGGGGCCTTTTATATCATGCTTCAACTGTTTAGACCATTGCCCCTCATAGAATACTAGCTGCATGTAATTTTAATTATTCTAATAGCCATATTAATGAAGGTTAAAAATTAAAAAGTGCAATTAATTTTACGAATAAGTTGGGTGCAGTGGTGTGTGCTTATAGTCCCAGCTATTCAGGAGGCTGAGGTGGGAGGATTGCTTGAGCCCAGGAGTTTGAGGGCAGCCTGGGCAAGACCCTGTCTCTTTAAAAAAAAAAAAAAAATTTGACAACCTGATGTATTCAAAATATTATTTCAACATATGATCGGTATAAAAAGTTATTAATTAGATAATTTTGCATTATATTACTTCAAGTCTCCTGGTGTTTTGTACCTACAGCACATCTTAATTCAGACTGATCCCATTTCAAGTGTTCAGTAGTCATGTGTGGCTAGTGGCCATAGTACTGGATAGCATAGGTTTAGATTAATGATTTTTATCTTCTCTGATTTATTTTTTGACCTTTAGTATTTTGTATAAACAGTAGTTTACAAGTGATGTTCATATTTTCTTGTGTAATGTCATCAGTGTTCCATTAAAATTTGACAAGATTTAATAATAGATTTTATTTGTTTTTTGTCTTTTGTTTTTTTGAGACGGAGTTTCACTCTTGTTGCCCAGGCTAGAATACAATGGCCTGATCATGGCTCACTGCAACCTCTGCCCCACCAGGTTCAAATGAGTTGCCTGCCTCAGCCTCCCGAGTAGCTGGGATTATAGGCACCTGCCACCACGCCCGGCTGGTTTTTTGTATTTTTGGTACAGATGGGGTTTTACCATGTTGGCCAGACTGGTCTCCAACTCCTGACCTCAGGTGATCCGCCTTGGCCTCCCAAAGTGCTGGGATTACAGGCGTGAGCCACTGTACCCGGCCAATAATAGATGTTTTTAACTAAAAAATGAATTTTGGTTATAGATCACTGACAATATTTTATTTTCATTAAGGACCTGGCACTTGGAACTGATGCAGAAGGACAGAAGGTGAAAGATTCCATGCGAGTACTTCTTCCAGTTCTACTCAACAAAAATCATGATAATTGTGATAAAATAAGAGCAATTCTACTTTATATCTTCAGTATTAATGGTAATGGAGATAATCACTTTTTAATAAGTATTTTACTATTGATCATAAAAGAATCTTTGAAAACCGAAAGATAGTTGCTGAACTTGGTTAAGATAAAAGGGAAAATATGAAATTGAGAGAAGACTGAAGGAGATATAATTTGGACTGTTTTTTATTTTAAAAGCTTCATTCATGGGTACTGCCTAAAACCTTGAAATTATTTTGGTAGCAATTATGTGACTGTGCACTCATATTTTTGCCTATTTAAGGAACTACGGAAGAAAATTTGGACAGGTTGATCCAGAATGTAAAGATAGAAAATGAGAGTGACATGATTCGTAACTGGAGTTACCTTGGTGTTCCCATTGTTCCCCAAGTAAGAAGTCTTATGTTGTGTATATACTTTATATATATGTGTATGTATGGTTGTATGTATTAACTGTTTTTTTTTAATGTGGACAATCTTCTTAAGTTCACTCTATAGATTTAGAATAAGCAATTAAAGATTTTGTTCTCTTTTCCATATGTAATTTGGGCAAATGTAGTTTTCTAGCAAATTTGTATTTTATGGCTTCTGTCATAATTCACTACTTATACTTTTGTCTTTATGATTCATGTATAACAATTGTCAATTTTAGTTAAATGTGTAACCTTTAACTATAATATGGCAGAGAAAATAAGCATATATTTTCTTGATTAAAAAAATTTAGGCTCGCTAGGTATGGTGGCTCACACCTGTAATCCCAACACTTTGGGAGATGCTGAGGCAGGAGGATTTCTTGAGCCCAGGAGTTCGAGACCAGCCTGGGCATCATAGTAAGACCTCACCTCTACAAAAAACAAAAAAATATCCAGGTGTGTCGGTGTGTACCTGTAGTCCCAGCTACTCAGGAGGCTGAGGATCTCGTAAGCCCAGGAGGTCAAGGCTGCAGTGGGCCAAAATCACACCACTGTACTCCAGCACAAAGCGAGACTCTGTCTCAAAAAAAAAAAAAAAAAAAAAAAAAAAAACAAGGCTCAAAGTCAAATTTTGAAGAGCTCTATTTAGAATCTCACTCCTTCCCATCTTTTTTTTTTTTTTTTTTTTTTTTTTGAGACAGAGGCTCTCTCTGTAGCACAGGCTGGAGTGCAGTGGCATGACCTCGGCTCATGGCAACCTCTGCCTCCCAGGTTCAAGCAGCTTTCCTGCCTCAGCCTCCCACCTGGGATTACAGGCGCCTGCCATCCGCCCAGCTAATTTTTGTATTTTTAGTAGAGACAGAGTTTCACTCTGTTGGCCAGGCTGGTCTCGAACTCCTGACCTCAGGTGATCTGCCCGCCTCAGCCTCCCAAAGTTCTGGGATTACAGGTGTGAGCCACTGCATCCAGCCCGATCAAGTTTGTGTGTGTGTGTGTATGTGTGTGTGTTTTTGAGACGTAGTCTCACTCTGTCACCCAGGCTGGAGTGCAGTGGCTTGATCTCGGCTCACTGCAAGCTCTGCCTCCTGGGTTCATGCCATTCTCCTGCCTCAGCCTCCCTAGTAGCTGGGACTACAGCCATCAAGTTTTATAATACTTTTTTTTAAATAGACATATGTTCTGATATGATTATAAATAAATTTTAGCATTAAAGCACAAAATACTGTTCAGTGGAGTTATGTGACCACACTCAGATTTTTTAAAGTAGGCATCTCCACTCTTAGTTTTAAGTCAAATACAATATAGTATTTACTGGTAAATTAAATATCTTTGTTAGGAAACATAAGAGTATTATATCTGAATAGAATTACTGGTTTTTAATTTTTTCCTCTAATTGTATTAGTCTCAACAAGGCAAACCGTTAAGAAAGGATCGGTCTACAGAAGAAACTTTTCAGCTCTCTCGATGGACACCTTTTATCAAAGATATTATGGAGGTAAAAATCCTTAAAATTTTTTTTTTGTACCTGAGTGCCCTCTTTAGAGTATTCTTTACTTTTTGTAGTTTATGTCAGTCTGAGTATATGTATTGGGCAGGAAGTTTCTGCAGTGGTTGGAGGCTTCACAAAAAAGCCTGTATCTGGGGTCAAGGGAGGAGAGGAAACTCTTGAAGATTCTTCTTTTTTTTTTTTCTTTTTGAGACAGTCTCACTCTGTCACCCAGGCTGGAGTGCAGTGGCACAGTCTTGGCTCACTGCAGTCTCTGCCTCCCAGGTTCCAGCAATTCTCTTGCCTCAGCCACCTGAGTAGCTGGGACTACAGGCATACGCCACCACGCCTGGCTAATTTTTGTATTTTTAGTGGAGACAGGGTTTCACTATGTTGGCCAGGCTGGTCTCGAACTCCTGACGTCATGATCCACCCACCTTGGCCTCCCAAAGTGCTGGGATTACAGGTGTGAGCCACTGCGCCTGGCTGAAGATTCTTTTCTTAAAGACCTCAGACAAACTCACACCACTGACTGTTTCAAAATAAAAAAAAATAAACACATATATGCTTTATGAAAAATACTGCTTTGTTTTAATAACTGTATGTGGCAAAATATAATTTATTTGAATGAAAGTTCAACAAAATAACATTTGTATGTGGACCACTATTAGAAAGTGTTAGATGCCAATATTCTTGGAAATGTTTTTGGATTAAAATGTAAACTTCATTATAGTTTGCTGTCAGATGAATCATGCCTTTAATACTGTTTACACTTAGAGAACATTATTCAATTATAGGAAATTATAAAATGAGCTAATTTTAAAATTACTTGATGAGCTTAATAAAATCATGACACTGATTCTTCGGTCATGATCATATAGTTTTTATTCCCCTTTTCCTTTGACTTAAACCCCAGTTTACACTTTCTTTTGGGAGCTAATTTGGTACAGTGCATAGCTATGATTTCTCTGTTTTGCTTGGCTAATTTTATGTTATTCACACATGCTTAAACATATATGAAAAATCTAAAGAATTTAGACTTTGTTTTCTCTAACATAAGAATTTTTTTTCCTTTCTCACAAGGATGATGTAGAACTAAGTAGTTTGTTATGGCTAGTTTTTTTTTTTTTTTTTAAACATATTCCTAATCAGTTTACCATGGCTAGTATTTGTAAAATAAGAAATGACTTTCTTGAACCCCTTAACAAAGATTTGCATGTTAAATTCAGAAAATACACATTTGGATCCATGACAGTCCTAGGCCTTTAGAATTTCTCCTGAAACTTGATTTCCTCTCTTCTTGCAGTCTTACTGAAATATTCTTGGACTACTGAGTACTTTGTGCCCAATCCATGTGCCCACTTGTTAATACTACTTGTACTACCATGCTGTAAAGCAGTGGTCTCCATACTTTTCAGTTCATGCACACCTAACCATAAAAAAAATGTGAGCATGAACCTATTTACTTATAAGTTAAGCATTACTGTAATAAAAAATATATAATCTATGTATACACTATATTTATATACATACATATATCATAAAATCTAACACTGAAAAAAGGGAAAATTTTAAAGAATAAAATGAAAAGGAAAACTTCCCATATCCCATTGGATTGTCTTGAGTACCCCTAGGCCATAGCAGTAGTAGCTATGAAGGGCAAAGCTTTAGAAGTGTGTCATGACTGGAATAATGATTAGAGACCCCCAGCACCATAGAACTAAAGGCTCTGATAAGGTGCCTGGAATCCTTATAACAGCATGGGGACCCTCCAAATGAAGAAAGGGAGTCATGCAGCAAATATTGGTTTAATAAGTAAATGATTTCACTAATTTTTGAAGGAAATAAGGTTTATGAGTTTCAAAGAAAAGGCTAATCTTATGCTAAATATTTATGTCTACGGTTCCTCAATTGCAAATCCAAGTTTTGACCTTTATGCCAAACAAAGTCCTGCAATTTACAATTTTATTGATGGAATTAACTCTTTCCTTCCTTAGGATGCTATTGATAATAGATTAGATTCAAAAGAATGGCCATATTGTTCCCAGTGTCCAGCAGTATGGAATGGTTCAGGAGCTGTAAGGTAAATTCTATAAGTGAAAATCAATGAAATTTTCATTCTACGGACTAATAATTTAAAATGGTACACAGATACTCATATTTGGCAACTTTCTTTCAAGTATATAATCCTGTATTTTTTCTTTATCTGTAACTTGTTTTAAATGAATCCAGATAAGCAATATGAAAATGTACTTTATTATAAAAAATATTTTCATGAAACAAGAAGTATTTCCTTCCCCACCTCCTCTTCCTTCACATAGCAGAGACCTTAATCCTTTGTGATAATTATTTTTGTGTTGAGGTACTTTAAACATTTAAAAAGATATAGAGAATGTTACAATGCATACCCTTATGCCCAGTGCCCAGCTTATTAACTAAATCATTATAAGCATAATTCAAGCTTCCTGTATATCACACTCTGGTTTTATTATTTTCTGTCCTGAATTTGGTGTTTATTGCCTGTATGTCTTTATACTTTTTCTACATATGTTTGTATCCTAAACAGTGTCTTGAGTTATATCTTGCAGGATTTCCTCTTGATGTTTGGCTTTCAGCCGTTTAACTGTGTTGTGTCTAGGTATAGTTCTCTTTGTGTTTATTCTACCTGAGGATTGTTGAGTTTCTTAAATCTGCAAGTTAATAATTTTCATCAAATTTGGGAAGTTTTCAGGCATTATTTTTTTCAAATATTTTTCTGCTCCTTTCTCTCTCCTTCCTCTCTTTCTGAAACTCCTGTTACACATTAGTTGGAGGGTTTGACATTGTCCTGTGAGTTACCGAGGCTCTTTTCTTTCACTTTTTAAAATTTGTTATTGTATTTTTACATGTAGAATTTCCATTTGATTTTTTTTTATTTCCACTTCTTCTGTTGAGATTCCCTGTTGTTAACTTGTTAGCATATTTTTCTTTTTAATTCTTTGGATCATATTTATAACTGCTTGGAAGTCCCTAACATCTGAGTCTACTCAGGGTTAATTCCTATTGAATGTTTTTTTTTTCCCGCAAGTATGAGTCACACATTCCTTTTTCTTTGTGTATCTACTAATTTTTGGTTGAAAATTGGACCTTTTAGATAATGTATTATAGCAACTCCAAATTGTTTTAGTAATTTGTGTGGACTTCAACTATGGAATCTTTCTCTCTTGCTCTCTTGTAGCCACTGATGTCCTTGTTGAGTTTTTAAAATTTTTAAATTTTTTATCTTAGCTTCTAGTGGTTGCCCCTATGTCTGTGTAGTTTAGAGGTCAGTCAGTTATCTGTTCAGACACTTCAAGACTGTATGGCTTCCATCCTCTACTGATCAAGCTGAGTGTGGGTTACGGGTTACATTCCAAAATAGGCAGTTCTTAAGTCTCCCTCCTTTTTTTAATTTTTTTTTTTTTTTTTTTTTTTTTAATAGAGGCAGGGCCTCTCTCTGTTGCCCACACTGGAGTGCAGGAGTGCAGTGGCATGATCGTAGCTTATTATAAACTCAAACTCATGGGCTCAGGTGAGCCTCCCACCTCAGCCTCCCAGGTAGCTAGGGTTCCAGGTATGTGCCACCACACCCAGCTAATTTTTAAATGTCTTGTAGAGACAGGGTCTCACTATGTTGCCCAGGCTGATCTTGAACTCCTGGGCTCAAGCGACCTTCCTGCCTCAGCCTCCCAAAGCACTGGGATTATAGATGTGAGACACTGCACCCAGCCCTTTTTTCCCTCATTTTTTTTCCTGGACTTTCTCAGGTTTTCCCCACACATGCATAGTTTAGCAGTCAACTAATGATGTGTAGAGAGCTTATCTTTTTTCTTTGGCTTCTTTACTTCTGGGATTTCCTTATTTAATTTCTACCTGGCCGGGTGCGGTGGCTCATGTCTGTAATCCCAGCACTTTGGGAGGCCGAGGCGGGCAGATCACTTGAGGTCAGGAGTTCAAGACCAGCCTGACCAACATAGTGAAACCCCATCTCTACTAAAAATACAAAAATTAGCCGGGCATAGTGGCGCACTCCTGTAATCCCAGCTATTCAGGAAGCTGAGGCAGGAGAATCGCTTGAACTTGGGAGGTGGAGGTTGCAGTGAGCCAAGATCATGCCACTGCACTCCAGCCTAGGTGACAGAGCGAGACTCCACCTCAAATTTATTTATTTATTTATTTGTTTATTTATTTATTTATTTGTTTGTACCTGATTGGCTGCCCATCCTAAGTTGAGACCACACCTAGCAAAGCTGCAGGATTTTGTACTCGCCTCACTGCCCCACCTTGAATCAAGTCTTCCACCAATACAGTAAAGCTATAATTTTTATCTGACTGAGCTGGGAGAGCAGTGAGGGTTAGATGCAGCCCAGGCTAGAAGGTTACATGTTCACCACCACCATTCTTACCAGATATGTTAGCAGATATTCAAGATTAAATGCTTCTCAATTTGTTGTCTGCCTGTGGTTTCCAGTTAACCTGAAATGTTTTGTTTTGTTTTCCCCACAATTTCATCCAGGTGTATACTTGTTTTCTTAGAGGGGAATCTCCTGACCACCTTATTCTGCCATGACCACAAGTGCTATCTTATGTTTTTAAACTTAATATAGTGTCATATTGTGTGTCCTCCTGCAGCCTGCTTTTTTTTGTTTCTGTCACATTATGTTTGTGAAATTTATCCCAGACTGATACATGCATAAATTTTGACTGCTAGTTGGTATATAGTTATATGAGTATAGCAATTTATTCATCTGTTTTCCACGTGATAGAAATTTAGGCTGTCTCAAAACTGGCATTATTACAAACAGTATGCAGTGAGCATTCTTGTACTTTTACGTATATCTGGATAGGGTGCTTCCCTTGGACTGAGGACTTTTCTTTACTTTTGTTTTATTTTTTCCTTTTCTACAAAAGGTTTGGAGGTTATGTTATCTATTTTTATTCTTGTAGCAGTTTATTACTAAGCATATTTGACTCAACAAAGTCTAAGATTAATTAGTATCTCTGCCCTCTTCTTGAACAATACAAGAACCTTAGACCAACTGGATGTAAACCATGCACCCCTTAAATGTTATACTACTTCATTTGTGTTCACTTTATATCTTTTTTACCCCCCATATTACTAAGCAGCATTATTGGTTTTTTAAAATTCAGTTGTACATGCATGTGAACCTGTTAAATCGCCCACCACCCCTTTCGTGTGGGCTCAGTTTCTTTCTTTCTGAAGTGTATCCTTTGATGTGGGTCTGTTGCTGGTAGTCTTTTTTATTTTTTATTTTTTTCCAAGACAGAGTCTTGCTCTGTCACCCAGGCCGCAGTGCGGTGGCACGATCTCGGCTCACTACAACCTCTGCCTCCTGGGCTCAAGCAGTTCTCGTGTCTCAACCGCCTGACTAGCTGGGATTACAGATGTGCACCACCACGCCCTGCTGATTTTTGTATTTTTAGCAGAGACAGGGTTTCACCATGTTGTCCAGGCTGGTCTCAAACTCCTGACCTTTGATCCACCCACCTCGGCCTCCCAAAGTGCTGGGATTACAGGTGTGCGCCACTGCGCCTGGCCAGTGGTGGTAGTCTTTACAGTTTTATTCGTTTCTTCATTTGGTCATTGTTCTTAGCCAGCTATGAATTTCTAAGAGCTGAGGTATGTTCAGTCAACACTTGTAGAAAATATTCTACTGTTTCCAGGGTTCTACTTTAGCTCTTGGGAAGGTGGAGGGAGTTGTGTTTTCTGTCAGTCTTGTACCTTTGTGAATAATTAACCTTTTTTCTCTGGTTGTTTTTTGTCCTCGGTTCTGTATATTCCCTGTGCTATGTGTATCTGAGGATTTATTTTTGTTTCTTTCTTTGGAATTCATTTATGTTTCCTGAATCTGAGGATTTACATCTTTCATAAATTCTTCAAATATTGCCACTTCTGTAGTCTTGGTTTTGTTAGAACATCTTATTCTGTCATAATGTCTCTTAATTTCTTACACTTTTTTATTTCTTCTGCTGGTGTTTCATTCTAGAAATTTTTCTTCAGATTTAGTTTTCAGTTCTTCAGGTCTCTCTTACACTGTGTCTCATCTGCTGTATAAGCTATTTTTTCTTTTTCTATTTTCAGTGACTTTATTTTTCTGTTTTAGAAGTTCTCATGTTTCTTTTTTAAACATGCTTGGACTTTTTGTTATTTCTTATTTTGTCATACTCTATCCTCCTTTTTTGTCTATTGTCATTTTAAACATACCTAATGTGTAGTCTATATCTAATAAATTCACTAATTTACACTCTTTGGGTTCAATTCTGTTGCCTTTTATTTCTGCAGACTCATAGTTACTTATTTCAATATGTGTCTTGTAATTTTGAATGCTGAGTTTATTTCGGTAGCCAGCATTGAGAGCAGGTCCCTTCAGGCAGGTTTTGCATGTGCTTTTGCCAGATTAGAGGTTTTTTCTTTTTTGTGTTAATTTCTCAGTTTGGGGTTCCTCAGACCATGAAGGTAGTATGATTAATACCTAAGACTCTATGTGACAGGCCTGTGGCTAAATTATCAGAGGAGAAGCTTCCTTGCATCTCCCCTTGCCTTTGAGGTTGTCCTGACCTTATGCAGGGTGTCAGCTCCCAATCTGTACCTTGCACAGTACCCAGGGCTCGGCCCCTTGTTTGCTAAGATCAGAAAATACTCCACAAGGCAGACAAAGCCTCACCTCAGTTTACCATTCTAGTATTTAGCTTCCTTTTTACCAATAGCCCTGGAGATTTCTCTGACTTGTTTACTCTCAGCTATGCTTTAAAAACATGTTTGCTTTTAATCAGTGCTCCTTGGTGCTATTTAGAGGGAAGTTTTCAGGATCTAGGGATTTAATTATCTTTATATCTCTCAGTCTTCACATGTATGTGAAACAAATTAAATATAATCCCGTTACTCTAAAATTGCTATTCAGAAGCTTAGAAATTGTTAGAATTGTTTTGAGCAGTGTTGTCTCCTTTTCTTTTGCCTTCTTACTCTATTTCTCTCTGTTGAAACAGTTCTTAAGCCAAAGTTATTAATACGTCCTTGACTTTGTATGGGAGCAAGAGTGGGTCTTGTTCCTGTTTCACCTTTCAAAAGGAAAGGAAATTTTTAATTTTAATTTTTAAAATTTGTTTCCTGTTGTTGACTGCCTCATTCTTTAAGGTAATGAATGGAAGCGATCATCTGAAAGGCTAGATTCAGATTTTTTTTTTTTTTTTTTGAGACGGAGTCTTGCTCTGTCACCCAGGCTAGAGTCCAGTGGTGTGATCTTGGCTCACTGCAACCTCCACCTCCCAGGTTCAAGCGATTCTTCTGCCTCAGTCTCCTGAGTAACTGAGACTACAGGCATGCGCCACCATGCCCAGCTAATTTTTGTATTTTTAGTAGAGATGGGGTTTCACCATGTTGGCCAGAATGGTCTCGATCTCTTGACTTCATGATCCGCCCACCTTGGCCTCCCAAAGTGCTGGGATTACAGACGTGAGCCACCACGCCCAGCTAAGAACATTATTAAAAGTTTGCTATGGGGCTGGGTGCAGTGGTGCACCCCTGTAAGTCCACCTACTTGAGGCTGAGGTGGGAGGATTGCTTGAGCCTAAGAGTTCGAGGCTGTAGTGCCCTGTGATGATGCTGGTCCGCAGCTGCTGCATTGTAGCCTAGGCAACATAGCAAGACCCCATCTCTACCAAAACAAAAATTTGCTATGAGATCCTATACTGCAAGGCATTCTAGGTCATCTACTCTCAAAGTAGATAACAAAATGAACGATTGGGTACTTATTTTTACCTAAAAAAGAAGAAATTAAGTTTTACTAATATATACTAGTACACATATGTCATTTACACATTAATATATTTGTTTATAAATGAATGTTTATTTTGAAATATTTACTTTTCAAATAAAAGCTAAAAATTTTTACCAGTGGAGCTTGTGAACAAAAAAAGTAATTCCTATGCTCTAGAGCAGTGCTAGCCAATAGAACTTTCTGCAGTGATAGAAAGGTTCTGTATTGGCACTGTCCAGTATGACAGCCACTAGCTACATGTGGCTCTTGAGTACTGGATATGTGGCTAAGTATGGATGAAGAACTGAATTTCTAATTTCATTTAATTTTAACTAATTTAAATTTAAATAGCCTCATGTGGCTAGTGGCTACTATATGAGACTCTGGGGATCTAGAGCAATCTGGAGGAGGAATGGTAAAAGTAATGACTACTATTTATTGAGTACTTACCCAACACCAGATTCTGTACTTAATGTGTTCTGTACATTGTTTCATTTCATCTTTGTAACAGCCTTTGAGGTTTAGAGAGAAGTTAAGTAATTTGCTGAAAGTCATACTGAATCAAAAACAAGCAGAATAAAAATCGAAACACAGGTCTAATTCTTAACAGCCAACCTCCTACCATCGTAGGTTCCTGAATTCCATTCCAGCAAGGAACAACCTAATACCACATCAGCTCCAAAGTATTACTTGCCCCTTTCCCCTTCACATCTTCAAAACCTTTTTCAGTGCCACTCTCTAATTTTTTTTTAATTTCAAGAAGCTGCAGACTTCTCAGGTACATTATTTCTTCTTATGAAATAATAAGGGAGGATGTTAGCTCTACTCTGTAGGTTAAAATGCCAAGCCAGATTAGGCATGATTTGTTAGAATTGTTTTTGAAATGTGGCTGTCCTGCTTAACTCTTGGTTAGTCATACTATGGTTAAGTCATTTCCTTAAAAATCAATGTAATTGGGCCGGGCGCGGTGGCTCACGCCTGTTATCCCAGCACTTTGGGAGGCCAAGGAAGGCAGATCACGAGGTCAGGAGTTCAAGACCAGCCTGGCCAACATGGTGAAACCCTGTCTCTACTAAAAATACAAAAAATAGCAGGGCATGGTGGCGCATGCCTGTAATCCTAGCTACTCGGGAGGCTGAGACAGGAGAATTGCTTGAACCGTGACCCGGGAGGCGGAGGTTGCAGTGAACCAAGATCGCTCCACTGCACTCCAGCCTGGGCTGCAAAGTGAGACTCCATCTCAAAAAAAAAAAAAAAAAAATCAATGTAATTGGTAGCAAGTTTGAGTTTGGTTGAGTTAGGTTTTTTAAGTCTACAAGCATTATGGCTTTGGAAATGTTTATAACATGTTTACTTTTTTTTTTTAATTACTTTTTAGTGCTCGCCAGAAACCCAGAGCTAATTATTTAGAAGACCGAAAAAATGGGTCAAAGCTGATTGTTTTTGTAATTGGAGGGATTACATACTCTGAAATGCGTTGTGCTTATGAAGTTTCTCAGGCACATAAATCCTGTGAAGTTATTATTGGTAAGACTTTCCTTTTCTTCTTTTCTGGTTTTTTTTTTTTTTTTTTTTTTTTTTGAGACTAAGTCTCGCTCTTGTCCCCCAGGCTAGAGTGCAATGGCGCAATCTTGGCTCACCGCAACCTCCGCCTCCCGGGTTCAAGCGATTCTTCTGCCTCAGCCTCCTGAATAGCTGGAATTACAGGCATCTGCCACCACGCCTGGCTAATTTTTGTATTTTTAGTAGAGACAGGGTTTCACCATGTTGGCCAGGCTAGTCTCAAACTCCTGACCTTAGGTGATCTGCCTGCCTCGGCCTCCCAAAGTGCTGGGATTACAGGCATGAGCCACCGTACCCAGCCTTCTTTTCTGTTTTTAAACAAACTCTAAATGCAAAAGTATACATGTAAAATGTTATCTTGTGTTACACATTTGAAACTAAATTTAATGCAAAAAAATTGTTAACCATAGAATGTGTTTTGTCTGATGTGCTGGAGTTTTTTCCTAGTTGACTTTTTGATAGTTTTATTTTAAAATGTGCTTATTTGAGGAAAAGGAGCTTGCTCCTTTAAAATAGTATGTTCTGTACGTTTGTTTAACCGTTAAATAGTTTTTGATGCACAAATACATTTCTACTTCAAAAATATTTTGAATTTTTTGTGGATATGGACATGACATTGGCAAGGCCTGTGTGGAATTAAGTTTTAAGAATTTCAGGCCAGGCTAGTGGCTCAGGCCTGTAATTCCAGCACTTTGGGAAGCCAAGGCAGAAGGGTCACTTGAGGCCAGGAGTTTGAAACCAGCCTGGACAATAAAGCAAAACTCCGTCTCTACAAAAAATTAAAAAATAAGAATTTCAGTCAAAGCCAATGATAGGTAAACTCTCCTGACCCATGAAGGCGCTGGATCTGTGTGTTAAGCCTTGACCTGCAGCACTACTTAGTGGATCTCTATTATTGAACAATAACTGTTATAGTGCTGAGGATAGGATAATCCCCAGTTTTGCCCTTCATTGTACCAATGTATAGCACAAAGTAGACAAAGCACTAGGAATGGCCACTGTTTCTGAAAAGTTACTGAACATGCTCAGTGGTGAAGAAGGATTGAAATATTGCAGCATAGGCAGATTTCAGGAAGATGTCTTACAGAAATTTTGTTACATTACCCCAGGCTACTGCACTTTACATATTTGAAGGACAACACATTATATTAAGCGAAGGAAAATTGATTTAACTGCTGGCCTCTGAAAAATTCTCTTTTCTCCTACCAGGTTCTACACATGTTTTAACACCCAAAAAGCTGTTGGATGATATAAAGATGCTGAATAAACCCAAGGATAAAGTCTCCTTTATTAAAGATGAATAGCGTTTCTTTTTGGGGGGTTTAGAGATTCTTACTAATATGTTGAACTAAAATAGAAAATGTTGCTGTCATGTAATTTAAACAATGTAAATATTTTATGGAATAATGGCTTTTCAAATACATTTCTTAAGGAACTGTTTATGATTATGTATTACTGGATTTGTCATTTTTGATAATTTAAATATTGCTGCTGCTTTGTAGATGATGAGAAGAAATGTTAAAATGCTTTCTAAAAGGAAATTTTTTCACCTTTGGAGGAGAATATATTAGAGTTGTGGGTAATTTTTCACAGCCACCTCTGTATATACTAATTACCCATTGGATACTTATATCTAAAAGTCTCATGCTGAAGTATAGTTTTTGGGAAAGAATTATTTTAAATAAAGAGATAGTAAAAGTAAAAAACTGTAAATGTATATGTATGATAGAATTGTTTCCTCTAAGTGTAGTTTTTCTTTCAACTAAAATTCAGTTTATTTGTAAAATAATTCAGTCATTAATAGAAATGGAGTGATTTCACAGTGTATACTGTTTTGCCACATACTTCTAAAGAACACAATTTTATATAATTTTGAAGTCATGTATGTTTAAATTAGAAAACCAAAAATCATGAACATTCTAAGAGAAAATAAATATAGAATTTAAAAAATTATTCTGGTTTGTGTTTTCTGTAGGGGAGAGGGGAAAGTTAGAAATTTTAAAAGTTCTAAATTAGAGTAACAAAGAAGAAAAGGAATCTACCGTAATATTCCCACCAAGATAACTCCTAATGACTTTTTCAAAAATAATGTAATCTCTATATAGGGTTAGATAATATATGTCTGCAGATGTGTTTTGTTAAACAAAGGGAACATCTTTGTTTCAAATCTCTTCTTTTACTTGCCCTCATAGTGTTCTGTCATACAGCAGACCATAGTTTTATTGATTCAGAGTTTTGCTCTTATAAATAATGCTGCATTGTTTGGGTACATACCTTTGCAGACTTACACAAACATTTCCATAATGTAAATTCCTAGCAGTGGTCAAGGGATTTGTGCATTTAAATATTGATGGATATCCATTTTTAATTTTTATGTAAGTAAATCCATCGCTTTTCCATTTTGGCTTCTGAATTTCACATGCTACTTAGAAATACCTTCCACACTCCAGGATTATAAATTTTTGATAGATTCATTCTATTTTTTTACAGGTAACTCACCCATCTGGAATTGATTTTAGTGTAAGAATGTGTGCTAGATATTGTCTCTTAGCACTTGGCATGGTGTCCCATGCCTCCTTACCCCATACCACAGGGGATGAAAGGCTAAACATGAAGTTTTTCAGATTCTAAGATAAGTAAGGTCTGAACAGTTTATATTCTACCAATGATGTGTACTTGGTCAAGATTTGGAGGCAGAGGCCATCAACTATGCCAGTAAACAATCTCCTGCAGGCAGGAATTGTTTGTAGCAACCAGACTCCACATTTTAGCGTCTTGTCACCTGCTTCGTGGGTATGAGTTAATGCTGTGGCAGCAGCACTAGCGTCCTGTCCTTTGGGTCACAGATGGTAAAATGATCGTGGGTCTCCAGTTTCTGCTCCTACTGCTTTTTCAATGATTTTTGTAACGACCTAATTCTCTGTATTAAATGCCTTTCTGCTTGAAATAGCTAGAGAAGTTTGTTTCCTGCACAGAACCCTGACTTGATAAGAGTATTTCATAGTGGTCCAGCTTCACTCCTTTCTAAACAGCCAGATGTTATACCAGATCCTATTGGGTAATCTCTCTTTCCCCAACTAATCTGAAATACCACCATTATCATAGACTAAATTTCCATTTGTATTGTGGTCTATTTCTGGATTCTCTTTTAATGACCTACAGTTTGTTTTGTATTTCTTTTTCCCTATTTCAATTCATGGTATGTTTCAATACATAGTGGAAGAAGTTCCTATTCCATCCACCTAAATTACTATTATTTTTCAGAAATTTTCTATCAGATTTTTCTAGATGAATTCTAGTATCATTTTGTTGAGTTCCCAAAAAAAGTCATTTTGGTATTTTCATAGGATTTGCATTGTTTCTAGGTTAATTTAGGAAAAATCGACATCTTTTGTAATATTGAAACTTTGATATTCAGGAATGTGAAATGTCTTTTCATTTAAATCTTTATAACCTTCAGAATCTTCATTTTCTTCATATAGTTACTGCACATTGTCAAAATATTCTTGTAGTTCCATTGTGGGTTGAATCTTCTATTATTTTCAAATGGGTTTTTTACATATAGAAATTTATTTATTTATTTATTTTTTAAATAGAGACAGGGTGTTGCTATGTCACCCAGGCTGGAGTGCAGTCATGTGATCATAGCTCGCTGGAATTTTGAACTCCTGGGCCATAGTGATCTTCCTGCCACAGCCTCCCAAGTAGCCAGGACTACAGGTATGGGCCACCACATCGGGCTAATTTTTGGGTTTTTTTGTTTTTGTTTTTGTTTTTTCGTATAGACAGTTTCACTGTGTTGCCCTGGCTGGTCTCAAACTCCTGGGCTTAAGCAATCCTCCTTCTCAGCCTCCCAAAGTGTGGGGATTACAGGTGTGAGCAGCCACTGTGCCTGGCCAACTTTTGATATGTTAATCTTACAACTTTACTAAGTATTGATAATAAAGTAATAATACACAAATGCTTACTTACTGCTTTCTATTATTAATTCATTCCATCTTTTCATGTATTCCTGTGAGCATAGGTACTGTGATTATCTTTATTTTAAAGCTGAGGAAACCGAGACACAAAGAGATATATGTAACTTGGTGTGGATGAGTGCATGGAAAGGAAGGGCTTGGCACAATAAACAGCCTTCTTTGCAAACTACGCATGAAAACAATATATCTCCAGTGAGAGGATTAGTTTTTGGTGTCTGCATTTTATCTGAGATCTTTGTATGCCTCAGTAACTCCCTCTCCAGGGTTAGGTCATGTGTAGAATAGGTATTTAGATTAATCCAATGGCCTGGAACAAATAGAACTAAGAGTGTGATGACAGCAAACACTGGACTGTTTATTCATTTGATCACTTGACATCTCAGTGACCACTTTACCCCGATCACACTGATATTGGATGTTTTGGGTCCTATATTTCACATATATGTTAAGCTTTGAATTGCAGAGACCCTTTGTTTACTAAATCTCTTATGAATTTGAAGCCGTAAGACGTCATCTCACATAAATTCCTAATATAAGCTGATTTTTTTTCCCCCATAGAATTAGCAATTACAGGCCAAAGCAGGAGGATCACTTGAGCCCAGGAGTTTGAGACGAGCCTGGGCAACATAGTGAGACCAGATCTTTTTTTTTTTTTTCGTTCTATGAAGATTCCAAAAGTAGTGAGACCACATCTTTACAAAAAAAGGAAAAAAAAAAAGCTGGGTGTGGTGACATGTACCTGTGATCCCAGCTACTACTCAAGAGGCTGAGGCAGGAGGATTGCTTGAACCAAGGAGGTGGAGGCTGCAGTGAACTGTGATCACACCACTGCGCTTCAGCCTGGGCGAGAGTCAGTCCCTGTCTGAAAAAAAAAAAATTACAGGTTTTGATTTCAAGACCCAGAAAAAGACTTTTTTGTTGTTGCAACCAACGGAAACCATTTATTCACTGTCTCTGAAACACAGCTTTGCTTCCTGTTGAAATGTGCTTTATTTATAAAGTACGGTGGATTCACATTCTTCAATATTAGTAAATAAATAAGGATATCTTTATTAATCCTGTTATCCTGGTTCCTAGACCCTTAGCCTTTACTGCTCCAGGATCACAACAGGAGTTCACAAGGTCTCAAAAGTCTTGGATTTGAGCCCCAAAGGGCCTGACCCCACAGTTTATTGTGTAAGATACGACACCTCTATAACTCAGTTCTTCCCTAGATATTTTGTACCCATTGTAAGTCCTATTGGGATGCAAGCAGATTTCTTCTAAAATCAAAGGAGCAAGAAATGTCTTCCTCCTATAGGAAAATTTTTACCACCAAAACAATGTTTTGTCTATTAAATATAAACACATATTCGTATTTAGTACAAATTAGGCGTATTTTATATAATTCATTAACAGCAAGATTATAATAGAAAGGATAAAAAGATAAGATTTCTTTTGCAAACTCTAATAGTTAACTAAAGGGGATGGCTAGAACTTTCTCTTAAAGATGATAGGCCGGGCGCAGTGGCTCACACCTGTGATCCCAGCACTTTGGAAGGCCGAGGCAGGCGGATCACCTGAGGTCAGGGATTGGAGACCAGCCTGACCAACATGGAGAAATCTCACCTCTACTAAAAATACAAAAATTAGCTGGGTGTGGTGGTGGGCGCCTGTAATCCCTCGGGAGGCTGAGGCAGGAGAACCACTTGAACCTGGGAGGCAGAGATTGCAGTGAGCCGAGATCCCGCAATTGCACTCCAGCCTGGGTGACAGAGTGAGACTCCGTCTCAAAAAAAATAAAAATAAAACAATAAAAAGATGATAAAAAGCCCTCTATAGACAGTCCCATTGCATCCTGCTGGCAGCTTCAAGCAGCCAGAGCACAGCTAGACCTTGGAGTAAATACTAAGAGGCCTGTGCACCCTGGAGACTGCCAGGTGTTTGTTTACAGCCCTCAGGCAATGCTGAGCACCTTGACCCCAGCATTAGGGGTACCATTACTTTTACTTCA
The DNA here is from genome assembly GCF_028885655.2 of Pongo abelii. Lineage (NCBI taxonomy): Eukaryota > Metazoa > Chordata > Mammalia > Primates > Hominidae > Pongo > Pongo abelii. The sequence goes on along the minus strand of NC_071985.2, from coordinate 123,922,571 downwards.
CAAGCTTGTTTTTCTGGTTTATTACTTGAACAGAATTAGAAGAGAGGTCATTAGAATTGACACAAGAATTGCATGGAGGAGGAGATGGCCAAGACTACAGAATCAGTAAGTATAAAATTATCCTTGTAAATCAGAGCCTAGTGTCTTTCTAGAACTCCTTACGGGCATTGCCTGCCCTTTTTTGCTATTTCTTAGATTAGTCGTGTTGCAGTGATTGCTCATAATGACCCCTAATCTTCAAGGAAATGGAAAATTACATTTAGAATATGGTTTGATAAAGCAGAAATGGGCCATATTTTTAAATGAAAAATGATTATAATTACCAATTTCTATAAATGTTAATTTGAGGGATTTAGAAATATTCGTTAATGGTAGACGTTTCTAACCAAGGTTCCATGGATTTGTTTCATGGTGTCCATGAACTTTTAAAAATGTATTCTTTTCCACGAGAAGGCAGAGCGTGGGGGAAGGGAGACTCCATAGCTTTCACCAGATTCTCAAAAAATGAGCCCAAAAAAGGTTAAGAACTAATGAATCACATAAGAACACTTCAAGCCAGAGAAGTATATGATTTTAAACTTGGGGATGAGATAGTGGTACTAACATACAAAACAGATTAGCAAGTTGTGATTAAATTTAGATATGTGATGATGCTGGAAGCCTCTTGGAACTGCCAAAAACCAAAATGTCAACAAATTCAGTCTAATGACCTAATTGGCTTTTATTAGCAATTTATGAATCAGGCAGCATCCCATCTATGAAACAGAAAGGCTGAGCACAGGAGTGGGTTTTATAGGCAGAAAAAGCAGAAGAAAATGGAAACAAGGAACAAAAGGTGTCTTTATATGGGTTAAAGCAGAGGGGACTTCCTTATGCCAGCTCAGGTTGACGGGGCCCCTTCTAATGGGATACTGTGAATGTTCTGGGTCTTTTTTTTTTTTTAACTGACCTATTTTAAAGTTCAGTTTGATTACATGGCACCTAGCATGAGTGACTCCATTCTAGTTTGGTCTGGTCTGTTGGGGTCTCCTGTAGGAGCTTAGTCCAAAAAAATGACCTCCCACAAGTTTTATTTAATAGAACATACACAGTTTAAGCTCTGTTTTTTCTAATACCAGCCACAGTTCCTTGCTATCTTCCTTACAGTGCCACAGCCTGAAGTAAATTTGGCCATAAAGTCAGAGGTATTTTCAGACTGACCCTCTGCTTTATCTCTTCCAGGGCACCCTAAACCAATTTACAAACCCCAAAGTTAAAAACAATCCATTCTCCAGCCAGCTAGACAAATACCAACTGCCCACATTGGCACGAAAATCTAAAGTGGGAATAGATTCAACTCCCTCCTGACCACTGAGCCAAACTCTGGGAGCTGGGAAACCACTTGTTGAATGTCTAGGGTGAATGAAAATCAGAAGTTTCAGGGAAGGGGGAAAGAGCCAATACCCTGCTGTGCTGTCACTAAGGAGGTAATAAATCACTCTTAAAGAAGGAAAGCAAAAGCTTGCTCTGGAAGGGAAAAAAAAAAGCCTGCTCTGGTCTGCATGAAAATGTACTTAATCTCTGGTACACAGTTTTAATGAATTGTCTTTTCCAAAATTTCATTAAGGCTATTATTTTCACATATTTCTGACTTCAAGCGATCTTTAAACAAATAATTTTGACTTATAAGATATTGTGAGAATTTCATATAGTACAGAAAAGAAGGTAAAAACCCCTTTCTCCCCCAAAACTCCCAGTTTCCTTTACTAGAGGTTCACTTCAGATTTTTAGGTATCTTTCCTGAAAATATGTATGCCCTTTAAAAAAAAAAATACACAAATGAAGAGCCAGGCACAGTGCTGTGTGCCTGTAGTCCCAGCCACTAGTAGGCTAAGGCGGGAGGATTGTTTGAAGTTCAAGTCCGGCCTGGGCAACATAGCAAGACCCCAGAGGTTACAACTCTCTCTATATATGCTTAGGCATCTTGCTTCTTTCACTGACTTTTGCGGATAATCCAACCTCATTCTTTTCGGTAGCTACAAAGTATTGTCATTTATGAATCATCACAGGAGGTATTTAGATTAGTTCCCCCTTGGGGTTGTTACCATCAGTGCTCCAGTGCCCTTCCCTGTACATATATCATGCCACATTGTGTGGCTTATATATAAAAGAAATTCCTAGTAGTGGAATTGCTGCTCTGAAGGTACATGATTTGGAATTTGTGGAACTTGGTAGATATTACCAAATAGTCTTCCAAAAAGGTTGCATTTCCGCCAACAGCATATGAGAGTACCAGTTTCCCTCCACCCTCACTGACACAGGGTTTCTTCAAACTTTAATCTTGTTTCAGACTAATAGATAAAAGGAAATTCATTGTTTTGTTTTGATTTCTTTTATTATGAGTTAAGAAGAACATAGATTTATTTTAAAATAAATACTTGTTGGTTGCTTTTGATTTTAAGAATCAGAAGTCCTTTCTTTTTTCTTTTTCCTTTAAGTACTTTGTGTTACCCATGTCTTATGGTTTCTGTGTTTTCTCTAGAAAGTCATCTTCCTAAATTGTGTAGTAAGTAAAATACATTTTGGGGGAAGATCAAGTTTTCTTTGCATTTTTTTCTTTTGAATCCTTGGTTGCCTAGCGTTGAACTAGTATTTCAGTCGATTCCTCCACCTCTGTGCTTTAGCAAGGTCTTCTGCAATCATTTTAATCATTTGATCTGTAGTTTCTTTCAAAATGGTTGCTGTCCTTAGGGCATGATCCAAAGCCGAGTTTAAAATCTACAGAGGAAAAGTCCACACATTTTAATTACATAAACTAACTGCTGTTTCTGTTCTTTGGGTTCTTTCATTATTAAACATTACAAGGTGGAATTTTCAGAGTATTCCTGTTTTCCTCTTGGTCTATTTCTGGTTTTGAGGGTTGGTTTCCTAGGAGACCAATCTGAGATGGAATATATTTGTTAGGGAAAGGGACTGAAAAAAAGACCAGCACGTGACTGATGAGCATGAATCAGAGGGTGAGGTCAGCCGCCAGCTGGGCTGTTTCCCTGCGGCAGAGAAAGAGAAAAAAAGAACAGCTCTTAGGGGCCATTGATGGGGATTTGGGGGCCATAACCACTGAGAGGGTATTCAGGGATACAGCACATGCATATGGAAACATTTGAAAGTGGCCGGGGGATTCGAGTTGGTGATTTGAAATAGGAAACTGTTGGCAACTCTGATCACAGTGTCACTGGAACAGACCCAGTGCCTTCAACCCCCGGCCGGGAAATCCTGTAGCTGAGGCACCACCCACAAATCACTTTCTCCAGGAAATTTCCCTTGGAACCAATTTAGAATAATACAAACCATGCGGCTGCTGAGGCTGTGTGTCTTTAGCTTAGTGCTGAGCACAAAATTGTCTTTAGCAGAGCATTTTCTGAAGCTCTGATACTGTAATAACTTAAGAGCTGCCAGTTCTGTGGGCATCAAGATCAAACTTACGAGCTGCAAGACTTCTTGAATGATTTTCTAAGTCCTCACCTCAGATTTTATTTCTTCAGTGCTATCAAAGTCACATAAGGATTTGCTTCCAGAAATCCTGCAGGAGTAGAAATGGGGTGAGGGTGTTGCAGGGTCTGAGCTGTAGGTCATGAAAGCCTGAAGTTTTTTTCTGGAAGACAAAAGCACATTGATACTTGTGTCAAGCACCACCCTCAATCACACTCCTGTTCACGTCAGCTCTGTGGTCGATAATGGCTCTATGTGTGTGGTTTGGGTGTGGGTGGATTCGTGCACCCGCTGCCCTCCTAGCTCTCATACTCCCATGTGGCTGACCGCAGCTGGGCTTCAGAAAAAGGTTGTTGCCATGACCATGCGGGTATTTTCTCCCGGAATTGATCTCCTTTTCCTCTAGTACAGAAAGAGGCAAGACTCTAAAGACATTTTTTATTCCATTTTCATTCTTTTGGGGCCAACTTTTTTTTTTTTTTTTTGATACAGAGTCTCGCTCAGTCACCCAGGCTGGAGTGCAGCGGTGTGATCTCTGCTCGCTGCAAGCTCCGCCTCCCGGGTTTACACCATTCTTCTGCCTCAGCCTCCCGAGTAGCTGGGACTACAGGCGCCCGCCACCACGCCCGGCTAATTTTTTGTATTTTTTTTAGTAGAGACGGGGTTTCACCGTGTTAGCCAGAATGGTCTCGATCTCCTGACCTCGTGATCTGCCCGCCTCGGCCTCCCAAAGTGCTGGGATTACAGGCGTGAGCCACCGCGCCCAGCCTTTTGGGGCCAACTTTCTACCTTGCATTTTTATAAAACAAATACACAAAACTGCCAATTGCAGGTACCTTGGGTTGAGTTCATTCCGGCACCAGTGAGCTTTCACCCCAAGGAGACAGAAGCAGTCAAAAAATAAAAGCAGCTCCTTTTGAAGTAAACAGGCTCCCCTTGCCTACTACACTGTGATTGGTTCTCTCTCAGGGATGGGCCAGAAGTCTGCACTAGGTGAGTGAGGGGTGCAGGGCCACTGGGCTGTTCAGGTTGTGCAGAGCATGGCTCTAGGGGGTTATTTGCATAGTCTGTGAAGGGCACTGCCTGGAGTTAGGCTTTTCTCAAGCATGAGCAGTGGCCCTGAGGGATGCCATGAGAACTTGCCTGTTGACAGAGCTGTCATAGAGCCACCCTCACAGCTTCCTCCGGCTTTAGGTTTCCTCTGTTAAGCATTACTTTGGTACATAAAACACTTGTGAGCAATATCATCTCCAGAAAATATCCTTTCATCCCTCTCCCCTACCATATGAGCATCAATTGGTTCTGCAAGTTATTTTAACACATTGGATTGATCCTCCAGGCAAGAGGTGATCCAGCATCCGGGGCCCCTAACTAATGAAATACTCTGGGCAGGGGATGGCAGAGTGGTGCAGAGTCCTCTCTCTCCCCATATCCCATCAGTCTCCGCAGTCAACAGTATAACAGCCATCACTTGCTGAGTACTTATTATGAGCCTGGTACCATTCTAAGTGCTTTATATGTATGGACTCAGTCCTCAATGAGTTTGGCACTATTATGATTCCCACTTTACATGTGGGGAAATGGAAGTACACATAGGTCAAGGAACCTGCCCAAGGACACAGAACCAAGACAAACCCAAGAAGTCGGCCAGGCATGGTGGCTAACGCCTGTAATCCTAGCACTTTGGGAGGCCGAGGCGGTTGAATCACCTGAGGTCAAGAGTTGGAGACCAGCCTGGTCAACATAGCGAAACCCCCTCTCTACTAAAAATACAAAAATTAGCCAGGCATGGTGGTGGGTGCCTATAATCCCAGCTACTCAGGAGGCTGAGGCAGGAGACTCACTTGAACCCGGTGGGGCAGAGGTTGTGGTGAGCCATGATCGTGCCACTTCACTCCAGCCTGGGCGAAAGAGTGAAACTCCATCTCAAAAAAAAAAAAACCCAAGAAGTCTCCAAAGGTCACGTTCTTAAACACTGTGCTAGACTGTGGTAGAGGGTAGTAGGTTCAGACTGAGTGGCTCTGAGTGCAGAGCCTGAATTGTTAGACACTCTGCTGCGTTATTGGTTCTGTCTCTTAAATAGCTCTTGAATGAATACACAGACTTTTCTCTTTCCATCTCCACCACCCTTGGTCAAGCTGCATCATCTCACCTGAATTATTGCACTGCCCTCGTATTTGGCCTTTGTCCTCCAGTCTTCACTCCTCTAATTCATTTCCACTCCTTCAGTAGCTAGACTAACCCTTTAAAACACTAAGAAACTTTTTAAATTCCCTGATTAAAAAACTTAATTGGGTGGGCCTGCCACACTGGCTCATGCCTGTAATCCCAGTGCTTTGGGTGACTGAGGTAGGAGGATTGCTGAGGCTAGGAGTTCAAGATCAGCCTGGGAAACATAGTAAGACCCCATCTCTACTAAAAAAAAAAGTAGCTAGCTGTGGTATCACATGCCTGTACTCCCAGCTACCCAGGAAGCTGTGCCAGGAGGATCACTTGAGCCGAGGAGGTCAAGGCTGCAGTGAGCCAAGATTGCACTCCAGCCTGGGCAACAGAGCAAGACCCTGCCTCAAAAAAAAATTATTTTTTTAACTTCACCGGGGGGCCAGACACCTGTAATTCCAGTGCTTTGGGTGACCAAGGTGGGAAGATCACTTGAGGTCAGGAGTTCGAGACTAGCCTGGGCAACATAACAAGACTCCGTCTCTACAATTTTTTTTTTTTTAAATGTGCACCTATTATCCTATCTACTCAGGAGGCTGAGGTGGGAGGATGACTTGAGCCCAGGAGTTCAAGGCTGCAGTGAGATATGATCACCACTGTACTCCATCCTGGGTGACAGAGGGAGACCCTATCTCTAAAAATAAAAATGAATTAACAGCAAAAAAAAAAAAAAAGAAAAAAAAAATACCCTAATTGGCTTCCTTTTGCTCCTAAGATTCTGAAATACTTCCTGGAGCTGAAAAGTCTCTGTACGGTCTGGCCCTGACAATTCCACCAACCTTCCCTCATCAGCCTCATCTTGCTCCACTGCCGCTCCCTCTTTTGGGTTCCAGCCACATCATTCCTGAACTTGCCAACTGCCTTCTCACAACAGGAAGCTTTCCTAGACTGCAATGTTCTTCACTGCCCCCAGATCCCCTTGCTAGTTCATTCATACTTATCCTTCGAAGCTCAGCTTCCCTGAACCCCCAAATTAGATCAATAGGACTTTGTATGTCCCCTTCTTGGCACTTACAAAGACTGTGCGGCTTCTCTGCCAAAAAAGTAAGCTCTGTGAGGGCAGGGACAGTGGCTGACTTTGTCCTGTGTTCTCAGTACCTAGCACGATGACTTGGTTTATTGAATAAACGAATGAATGATTGAAGGATTAGATAGGTTTAGGTTTGAATCCTGGCTCTACTCCTAATGATCTATGTTATCTTGGGGTAGGTAGCTAATGCACTATCAAGTACACTGTATCCACCCAACCAATGAGAAATGTTTTGTTAGTAATAATGAAATAATACTTACTTTCCTGGTGTGGGCTCATGTTCACCTTTAAAGGATTTTGAATTCACTCTCTGAGAACAGATCTGTTTGGGTTTTAAAAAAGCTGAAAAATGTTAGCTATCATTAAATTCAGAGTATCAAAAATGAGCCCCAACTGGTGCCTATGTATCATTCCTTGAACTTTTTGTATGAATGAAATATTTCATAAAATTTTAATAAATCAGAAAACTGGGAAACATAGACAACAAACAACTTTTGCTGGGCGCGGTGGCTCATGCCTGTAATCCCAGTGCTTTGGGAGGCTGAGGTGGGAGGATTGTTTGAGGCCAGGAGTTTGCGACCAGTCTTCCCTGTCTCTCCAAAAAAAAAAAAAAAAAAATTCATAAACCCCTTCCATACTAACTATAAATTTTTTGTTAAGTTATCTGGGCATGGTGGCATGTGCCTACAGTTTTGTAGCTACTTAGGAGGCTAAGGCAGGAGGCTCGCTAGAACCCAGAAGTTCAAGGAAGCATTGAGCTATGATCACATCACTGCCCTCCAGCCTGGGCGACAGAGCTAGACCCTGTCTCTAAGAATAAAATTTTTAATAGAGAACTTTCTATGAAGTATTCTGAACTTAGGAAAAGAAATTCAATTTTAAAAGGAGTTTTAGGCCAGGCGCGGTGGCTCATGTTTTTAATCCCAGCACTTTGGGAGGCCGAGGTGGGCAGATCACCTGAGGTCAGGAGTTCGAGACCAGCCCTGTCTCTACTAAAAATACAAAAATTAGCCAGGTGTGGTGGTGGGTGCCTGTAATCCCAGCTACTTGGGAGACTGAGGCAGGAGAGTCACTTGAACCCGGGAGGTGGAGGTTGCAGTGAGCCAAGATAGTGCCACTGCAATCCAGCCTGGGTGATAGAGCAAGACTCTGTCTCAAAAAAAAAAAAAAAAGATTTTTATTAGCAGATAGAAACCAGGAGTTTAGGTTCCCTGGGTGCTTGCTGTGTGATCTGTGCATGACATCTGACTTCTCTGGGTTTAACAACCACATCTGATAAATGGAGGAATAATATCTTCCAAGAGATTGGACCAAATGGATTTCTGAAATCCTCTTCAATTTTAGGAGTTAAGATTCTAGGAGTAGAAATTAATGATTATGTTACAAAGACAATTCCAGAAAATAGAGTCTAAACAGAGAAGGAAAATGTGGAAAAGTCACCATGGAAGACAAGAAGAAAGACAGATAAAGGAAAAGAGACGAGTCAGTGGCCAACAAATCTGCCTTCTCTGTCACCAAGGCTCTCTTCTCCCCTTCCCTTTCCCTCTTCTTCTCTCTGTCTTCCCCTCATTCTCCCTCCAGGTCTCCTGTCTCATTCATTGGTGTCAAGTAGCCAGGCTTCACTCACCCTCCGGAGGGTCCCGTTGGACAAAGGACGCTGGGAGAGATTGTCCCTCAGACATGCAAGGCAGGGCAGAAGCCAGAAACCAAGATTGAGTCATGCTGACCACCTAGACTTGGGACATGATGAAGAGGCACTAATGAGCTCAATCTTGATTCTTTGGTAGTCTCCAAATGTAATTTTGGATTTTACTGGAAACTCAGAGTTAGTAAGCACCACAGTGTCACCTGGTCCAGTTCTAGTCCAGTGTACAGATCTACAGCTTCCAGACAAAGTCCATTGCCTTCCGGTCCACAGATGAGCTCACAACCGCCTGCCTCAGCCCCCTCCATTTTCTGTCTGCTCCAACTGCTGTAAGGGTCTTTGTAACCTAGAGGGAAAGCTGCCTCCTTATGACTTCTACCCCCTTAGTTAGCTAATGGAGTTCAAGATCACATTGTGGATGAATCCACTGCAGCCCTCGTTCGTATACTGGCATGACTAGTGTCACAGGCTGTAGACCTCAAGACCAAGGAGATAGTGAAGAAATCTGCCCTGTGGCTTCTCCAGTCTTAGTGACTGTCACTTCAAAAGAATACATGCAATTGGAGGATGTGGCAGCTGGAGGTGGGGAGGGGAGACACAGCTGAGGTCAGTCAGGTAAATGACATTCTTAAGTCTTGGGCACCGGCCATCATGAAAAACAAGAAACATTCTCCCTGGTGCCCTCTCCCAGAGAAGGAGAGGAAGAGCTCTGAAGGTATGAGGGCAAGGATGTAGCACCTCTCAGAGAATCAGGTATAGCTGTCGTTGAGGAGTAAAACTAGGAGTATTTCCTTCCCTCCTTCCTGTTCCCTTGGCACACTTTGCCCTGCTTTTAGAACTTACCCCATTTTGCTTTGAGCTTTCCTTATTTGGGTATGAGTTCCTTTCTTTCAAGAGCCTGGGAAAGAGCAGTCATGCCGTTCATCTTTTGAAATATGTGTTTGTAGGGTTTTAATTTTTTTTCAAAGACAGCAAATTTTTGCATTGGAAGTTAGCAACATGATGTCTATGGAGTGTAAAAATAGTCTACTTCTCTACATGCTGTCTTTTAGTAGGGATATATGTAAAGCATTAGCCACCTCTGAATAGCAACAATAATAGTAGTGATTATCCAGTAAGTCATTTATTTGTTCAGCAAACATTTATGGGTTGCTACCAATTTGCACTGGTGTAGCCCTTAATTACTTTCAAAGTCCTTGGTCACTGCGATTTCATATTTTCCAGCCCCAGCTCAGCCTCTTGCCATCCAGGTGTAGGGCTGGATTTGGAAGTGTCAGATGAGTGCACAAGACCTGGGCAGCAGAATGGAGAGGCCAGGGCTTCCCAGATGGAAGCAGTGGCCAGTGTCATGTGAATGTCCCATACCTGGGACATTAGGTTGTTGATATGGATGGGGTCATGCAGGAGATGTACTTACAGGGTGAAGAGTTTTTACTTTCATCTAAAGAATGGGGCTGGACAAAGGCACCTCTTTTGCTATGATTTGAGTAATTCTGTCCTGGAGTGTTGTACCTATAATGAAATTCTGGAAAGAAAAGATTAAAAATACAGTTCATTGCCTGGGAACAGTGGCTGTCCCCACTCGCCTTTCTGAGGCCCCAGGTGAGTGTTACCTTTAGTTGGTTCTTTCCTGCAGGCTCTTTGGGAGGCAGGAATCTTAGTGCCACAGTCCTGACATTTGTTACTCTGCATTTCAGTGCCAGAATCAGAACAGAAGCTGTGTCCTGTATCAGAATCTGAAAAAGCCCAAGTTGCATGAATGAAGGGTAAGTGTCTTGATTATAGTCATAAAATATGGTGTGGAGAGCAGAGCTGTAACTGTGCAGGGTATGTGTTTGGCACCAAAGTGCTTAACATCCCGGCTGTGTCACCAAGGGGAGTTGCCAGCCTGGGGTAACATTTGGAATTCCCTTCTGACAACTGAGAAATGTTTTGATAATTAACATTTCTTGTATGAAAATCTCAAGATGTAGCATACATATTTAGGCTTAGTAAAGTTTTGCTGAATGAATGGATCTGCGGCAATTTGGCCCACTGAACTATCAGACAACCTTGTATTTGTATTTGTTTTTCCATAGTAGACCTGATACATCCACATTCTTTCTCTCAGACCCTGCTGTGGCCAAGAGCTTGTATTTTGTCATCCAGACCACTGGAAAGATGGGTTTCTTCTATGTGACATTCATAAGCCTATAAGGGAACCTGAATCATGACTTTGCTCTCTTAGCCTCAGAGAAGCTAGTAGCAGACAGCATGTGTATCTGGTGCAGGTCTAGAACCTGTCTTGCAGGCTGTGGACAGAGCAGCACTCCAGGTAAGGCCAGAGTATGAAAGCCTGGGGCCAGGCGGGTGAGCATGTCAGGACTGGATGTCCAAGCAACATCTTGCTGCAGGACAGATGCTGCAGTGACAAAGCCTCTTCCAATGCTTCTTGCCTTACTGAACTCATGGTTAGACTCATTTTTAACATTATCTTTCAAAGTATGTTAAAGTGAAGTCATCCCTGGCTGACATCTTGACTTTTAACATATTATACAATATATAGTAACTTCGTTGTATAATAACAAATCCATTTCATATTAACAAATGGAATGAGTTTGAAGGCCCAGGGTTGAAGCCTGGCTCTGCTACTTATTAGCTATGATGGTTGAAAATATGTTTACAAATTCTTTAACGTGCTATTTTTATTTTTTTGAGCCAAGGTTTCATTCTGTTGCTCCCAGGCTGAAATGCAGTGGCTCAATCATAAGCCTCAACCTTCTGTGTTTTTTTGTTTTGTTTTGCTTTTATGTTTAAATATTGGGTCCCTATGTTGTCCAGCCTGGTCTTGAACTCCTGGGCTCAAACAATCCGGGTTCAGCCTCCCAAAGTGCTGGGATTACAGACGTAAGCCACCACACCCAACTGAACTGACACTCTTTAAAAGGTAGAGCCTAATTCCTCTCTCCTTGAGTATAGGCTGGGTTTAGTGACTCACTTCTAACAAATAAAATAGAGCAGTAGTGATGGCATGTAACTTCCAAAACTAGGCCATGAAAGACACTGAAGCTTCCATCTTGGTATTTCTCTCTTGGATCACTTGCTCTGGGGGAAGCTGGCTGCCATGTCATAATGACACTCAAGCAGCCTATTGGAGAGGCCCACATGTTGGGGAACTGAGACCTCCTGCCAAGGCTCATGTGAGTGAGCCATCTTGGAAGCAGATCTTCCAGCCCCAGTCAAGCCCTCAGATGACGGCATCCTTGGCTGACATCTTGACCAAACCTCATAAGAGACCCTGAGCCTGAACCACCCAGCTAAAGTGCTCCCAAATTCCTGACCCACAGAAACTCTAAGATGATAAATGTTTGTTGTTTTGAGCCTTAAATTCTGGGATACTTTGTTACACAGCTATAGATAACTAATACACTCACACTCACTCTTTGGTCCTGTCAAGTCACTTAATTTCTCTGAGCCTCTAGTTCCTTATCTATAAAATAAAGATAATCATTCCTGCATTACAGGGATGTTGTGAGAGTTATGTGATATACAGTGGCAACAGTTTTCAAACTTTTGATTCCAGAACACTTTTACACTCTTAAAATTGAGGACCCTAAACAGCCTTTGTTTCTGTGGTTTTAATCTACCATAAAATGATAATATATACCATTTTATATGCCTGAGGTGAAAATCCCCCCTCATTGGAGAACAGCTATCATTCAACATTCAGTCCACTGCAGATGGATTGGTAGAGAACTACTAATGTATAGATTACTAGTCATTTTTTGCTTGTGCGAATCATTTAGATTTCCCAAAACTAAATGAGCAGTTCCAGGGCGCTTTTTTTTAGAATTTTAAACTGAGATGTTTAAAAGATAATTTTATTTATTATGGCACTTAAAAAGTAATAACTCCATTTCATATTAACAAAATAGCAGTTTTTTAATGAAAATAACTATTTCCAAAAAATTTAGTGAGAAGAGTGGCATCATTTTACATTTTGGCAAATATCTTGAATATCTGGCTTAATAAAAGGCAACTGGATTCCATAGCTGCATCTCCATCAGTTGCCTGTAATACTAGCGTTGCACAGCTATATGGCTGGTAAAGGAAGGACCTGGTGGCCCCCCGAAAGGGTTTCAGGAAACCCCAGGGACACTCCGATTACACCTGGAAAACACCTACTTTGTTATACCATCTGGCATAATAAGTCTTCAATCAATGAACCCTATTATTATTTGGAAATGTGTCATCTACAGAGAAGCCAATGCAGAACTAAATGTGACATAACAGAAGGCAGAGCTGGAGGCATGGCTCTGGGCCACAGGCAGCGCGGATGTAAGAAAGCCTGGGTAGCTCTCCAGTGCAGCTTCCTGGTGTGTAAGCTGGGGAGACAAGCTGGGTAGGTAGGTTAGGCTCAGAGGTGATTTTTAAGCTGAGAGGCTGCCTGAGCAGAGGCCTCCAGCCTCAGCTCTTCTCCCAGGGCAGTTCTGCTAGATGTTTCTCTCCTTAAACTATCTTTGAAGAAAGGATCTTATGACTAAAAGCCATTGAATTGCATGTACTCGGGCACCTCCCAGCTCCAACTTCCTTTGCTTCTATGAAATGCATTATATCCAAGGCAGCAGCAACTCTCACGTAGCCAGTAACCTTACCAGGTACAGTTATGGGTCATGTGGGAAGGATGAGGTTGGACAGACTGAAAGACATCTTGTGATTGGGTCCATGGAGTCCTTCATTTTCAGCTAGAAACAGGTGTTCGTGCTTTACTCTACTTAACCACATCTTATTGAAAGTGATTCTTTTTTTCTTTTCTTTTCTTTCTTTTTTTTTTTTTTTTTTTTGAAACAGGGTCCTACTCTGTCGCCCAGGCTGGACTACAGTGGCATGATCATGGCTCACTGCAGCCTCAACCTCCCGGACTCAAGCAATCTTCGCACCTTAGTCTCCCAAGTAGCTGGGACTACAGGCGTGAGCCACCACACCTGGCTAATTTTTGTATTTTTTTGTGCAGATGGAATATCACCATGTTGGCCAGGCTGGTCTTGAACTCCTGAGCTCAAGTGATCCACCCACCTCAGCCTCCCAAAGTGCTGGAATTACAGGCATGAGCCCCCATGCCCAGCCTATTAATTCTTTACATTTTGCAAATAAATAAATACAACATGCAACATCCTAGTGTAGGGAAATGCTCTTGGAGTGGCAGATGGCAAGCTGGTGCCTACTGTGAGCAGACCCCATGGGGAGGGACGCTGAAGAATGAGCACCCAGCCCAAGCCCATCAACTTACTGGGAGTTGAATCTGAGTGTGGTGCCTTTTCATGAAGGACAATTGAAAATCTTCCACAGTTGATCCTTCTGTGGCCCTTTTTCTCCACTTTTTGCTTCCTAAAAAAAAGGTGCATAAGATCCTGTAAACTTTTAGTGCATTTCCAATAGAGATAGGGAAAGTTTTGGTAAAGTTGAAACGTTAAATTTTGTTATATCAGAGCCTGGAACAGTGTAGGAGGGGTTTGTCATCCTCCACACAGAGCTCTCCTCTGCCTGCCTGTTTGAGAGCTTTTCTACAAGAAATTGCACCCCGGCACAATTTGGCCTGATAAGAAAATGTATACAAGACAGGCTGGGCGCAGTGGCTCACGCCTGTAATCCCAGCACTTTGGGAGGCTGAGGCGGGCAGATCACGAGGTCAGGAGATCGAGACCATCCTGGCTAACACGTGAAACCCCGTCTCTACTAGAAATACAAAAAATTAGCCGGGCGCGGTGGCGGGCGCCTATAGTCCCAGCTACTCGGGAGGCTGAGGCAGGAGAATGGCATGAACCCGGGAGACGGAGCTTGCAGTGAGCCGAGATAGCGCCACTGCACTCCAGCCTAGGTGAAAGAGCGAGTCTCCGTCTCAAAAAAAAAAAAAAAAAAAAAAAAGAAAATGTATACAAGACGTGAAAAATAAATGTTTTGTTCTGCCGAGGTTAATATCTAATCATCATATACACATTTACAAAACACATTTGAAGTATGGAATTATAAAATTTGGAGTTTTCCTCATGCATCAAAATCCATTCCAGGCTGGGTATGGTGGCTCATGCCTGTAATCCCAGCACTTTGGGAGGCCAAGGAGGGTGAATGGCTTGAGACTAGGAGTTCAAGACCAGCCAGGGCAACATGGCAAAACCTCATCTCAAAAACAAACAAACAGTTCCTACCAGGGGAAGAAACTATGCTATACATCAGTAATGGGTCACGTAGCTTTGGCCCTGGAAGTACAAGCTGATTACATCCAACAACTCCAGCAAAGTGGGATTTGTCGGGTGTCTGTGGGACTAAAGGCTGTGGGAGCATGTGGAGGTGATTTTAGTTGCACATGGCCACCAGGTGGCGTCAGAAAGAAGCAACTGCAATGGACATTCTTCAGGAGCCTTCCTGTGGCCCACCTGCAGCTTCCTCCCTCCTCCTCAGAAATCGCAACTCCTCCAAAGGAATTCGAATTAATAACAGTTCTGAACAAAACTCTTGCTCAGCTCCTGGGATACAGTCATAGCCCCCAGTGAAAGTTGTTCATTCTTAGTATGGAAGGCACCGTGCCCGAAACATCCTGGCATGAATGAGGCAGATTGCCCAGGGCTAGGGTTTGAGCCCAAGGCATTGCTGGGCAAACACATGCTCGCCGCGCTGTGCCCTGGCCTGCTGTTGGTGGAGAAGGGATGGGGCTGCGGGTTCGTGGGGCTGAGAAGCCAGGCCCTTTCTCTTCTCTTGGAAAAACATGCTGTCCTCTTGAGTCACATATTTTCTCACACCTCATTTTCTGTCTCCACCCTTCTCCTCTGGGGCATTTGAACATCTGCTCTCCGAAGTGGGAAACTTGGATCTCACTCAAGTGCGTGCAGTCCAACACAGGACTTTTTCTGCTGTTAAACTCCTTTGTGTACTCAAATCTTCTGGCCAAACATAATTCCACTGGAGAAGACAGTTTTTCAACAAGACAAAGCGGCTAAAGTACACACTTAAATCCAAAGTTTTGCATCAGAAATAACATAAAGGGATAAGCATATTTTACATTTTATACATATATAATTTATCCACTTATATATAAACAATTTACAAATATCCTGAAAACAGTATGTACTTCAGCAAGCTTCATAAAGGACAAGTCCCATCAGAGACAGATTTAATCTTCTAACAGAAAGAATATATAGCCCTCCCTTCAATCAATAATTCCTCAGGGATTATGTAAATTACCAAGATTTTAATTCATAAGTCGTGTATCTCCTCATCACTCCCCAGCAGTGGATTCACTGTGAGATTTGATTTTACACTTGGTTGTGCTTGTCTTTCCAGCTTGTCTATCATAAAAAAGTATTATTTAGTCTGGAACATTGGTCCCTGTCTTGGTACTTAATGTACTTCTGTAGGGTCTAGACTAGGAATTTAGAAGAGAGAAATTTAGTACTTTGAATGCTTAATAAAAATGGTTTTTAAATGTCAAAATACTTTCATTATACTTAGTAAAACCTTTAAAAATCCAAAATTAGACTTTAATTCAATAAATAAAAATAGTAGGCCTGGGATGACTCAGTGAGTAAGCTTCATGAGTTCCCCTTGGATTAAAGGGCGCTCAAAGCTGATGACTGACATGGTGGTTTAATGACCCACACACGATGACACATGACCATTTTTAGCACAAGCTTCATGCAGTTTCTTTTTTCAGGGGTGGACACTCATTAGAACTCTTAAGGCAGGTGCCCATTCCCACAATGGAATGCTTTCTAACAGGAAGCCTCAGTCTTTCAGACCCTGTCATCTGCTTCTATTAGAGTCCATTATGTACATATAATAGTGGTTGCTAAACACCTGCTGCCTCCCTGACTCTTGACCTTCCAAAGGTCAATGAGCCAAGCTTTGGCCGGAGTCCACGGTGAGCTTAGAGGTAACATCCCTCGCTACCTGAAAGAAGCTTCAAATAAATGATGCTGAATCGACACAGATTAATAGTTGCACCAATGGGTGTTTCAAAAACAAAGGATTTCTCCTGAGGATTTTACATGATTTACAGCTTGTTAGCTCTGGAAGATTTCATCCTTAGGAATGGGAAGAAGTCAGCCCTGAGAAGAGGAATGAGGCTTGTTCCTGGGACTGGGGGGCTCAGGTGAAACCCAACAGAGAAGACTTTTGCTCATCATAAGGAGAGAGTAGGGATGGTGGGAGCTGTTTGTTATACAAGATAAGAATCCCCCACGTAGGCAATGTTAAAAAGCCTACAGGACCACCCTCCATGAGCTGTAACCATGATTCTTAACCAAGGGGGCTTATCAGAATCACCTGGGGAGATTTAAAAGCAATATTCCTACCAGAGCCCCACCGCTGGCCATGCTGAGACAGTAGGTGGGATGGAGGCATGTGCATGATTGTAAAATCTCCCATGGTGATTTTGATGTTCTCCCCAGTTGAGGACCACTGCTAGAGGATCTGTAGGGTGCGAGGGAGGCTGGGCTCTGTGCCCAGGCCTGAGATCTGTGACTCTATAACTCAGCCAGTGGCCTCAGTTAGTTGCCGCCCACTCTCGCTGGAGTTACTATGCCAGGACCGACTCCAACCCACCCTGGGAATGTAGCTGCAAGAAGCCCTCACCATTCAAGGAGCCTGCGACAGAAGGCACAGCTCGGACTGGGTGCCGTCGTCTCTGCACAATCCTGCCTTCCTGGAGTGCCCTTGGGGTCCTCCTGCGCCACAAAGCACACAGATGGAGATGTGATAGAAGATGTGACTCACGCTGCGGCTGCACACGCATAGCCCAGCAAGCAGCTGAGGTCCGGCTGAACTTGCCACGTCAGGCGGAGAGACAGACTCGCCAAACCTCTCCTCCAGATGGGGAAATGGAGGTGCAGGGGGACAGGAGGAAAAGAAGAAAGAGCCCATCCTTAGTTCTGATGTGTCACTCAGTCGGGGCTGCGCCTTTAATGGCCTGGGCTGAAGAATGGAAGTTTCCACCCTGGTTTGCTTCTTTCCTCCTCTAAACAGATTTTAAAATCTGGTGTACAGATGACAGAATACTTTCTCCCTTTTTAGCTTTCCCTTAGTTTCAAATTACTCCAAGCTTCACCAGAGAATGAACAGATTTAGGAACATAATTTTTAGATCTATTAATCTGACCGCTGGCTAGTAGAGCTCTAAAAGCCTTTCCAAATAAATATATTCAACTATGAATTAAAACAGGGTTTAGGGACTGTCTGGGGGCCTAAATGATTGGTTATACGTCCCTCTTTAACACAAAACAATTACTCCACTGACCTGTGAGGGCTGATACCACCCACTGTGTATTTTTTTACTATGGTCTTACCCTTTATGTAAGTAAAAAATAAATGTACTTTTCCCATCATTATAAACAATGGCAGAAGCATCATTGTACACCTAGCTTTTTCCACATCCTGGATTACTTCCCAAGGAAATGTCTGGGCCAAAGGTTGTGAACATGTTTGTGTGATGACCCATATTGCCAAATTACTTCCCACAAAACTTGTACAGATTTCACAGCCACCAACAATGTGGATGGCTCAGTTTCACCACACCTTCCTCTGCATCAGGAATTATCACTTGATAATTGAAGGGGGGGTGTCACCTTTTGTGTTAATTTGCATTTCCTCTGTGACTAAAGGAAATAAGTCTGTTACTGTATGCTGATTTATTGGTTGTATTTCCTACCTGCAACTTTTTTTTTTTTTTTTGAGACGGAGTCTCACTCTGTTGCCCAGGCTGGAATGCAGTGGCCCAATCTCAGCTCACTGCAACCTCCGCCTCCAGGGTTCAAGCAATTCTCCTGGCTCAGCCTCCCAAGTAGCTGGGATTACAGGCGCCCACCACCACCCCCAGCTAATTTTTTGTATTTTTAGTGGAGACAGAGTTTCACCATGTTGGCCAGGCTGGTCTCGAGCTCCTGACCTCATGATTCGCCCGCCTCGGCCTCCCAAAGTACTGGGATTACTTTAATTGTGAGTAATTGCGTGAGCCACTGCGCCCAGCCTTACTTGTGACTTTTTAGCTCATGTCCTTTGTCCATTAATTTTCTTGGAGGGTTTCAGTGTTTTCCTGTTACCATTTGTTAGTTGTTCATGATGTACCAGGTGCTTCTCTTATAGTCTCTTTAATACTTCCAACCATCCTGGCACGTTGTCTCCACTTTAATGGTGAGTAATCTGAGCCTTGGAGGATTTAAGCAACTTGGTGAGGTCGCATCATGAGTAAGTGGGAAAGCAGGGATTTGAACTTTTACCTATCTGACTGGTATGCTGTGTTCTTTTTTTTTTTTTTTTTTTTTTTTTAAGATGGAGTTTCTCTGTGTTGCCCAGGCTCTGGAGTGCAGTGGCGCAATCTTGGCTTACCGCAACCTCCGCCTCCCTCCCAATTTCAAGTGATTCTCCCACCTCAGCCTCCCTTCCAAGTAGCTGGGACTACAGGCACACACCACCACATCCAGCTAATTTTTGTTTGTCTTAGTAGAAATAGAGTTTCACCATGTTGGTCAGGCTGGTCTTGAACTCCTGACCTCAAGTGATCCACCCTTTTGGCCTACCAAAGTGCTGGGATTACAGGCGCAAGCCACCGCGTCTGGCCAGTATGCTTGTGTTCTTAATCACAGTTCTGCTCCTTGGGTAATTTGTCACAGCATTTGATATAATGAAGTTCTCAACAATGAACATTATTTGCTCTTAATATTTTGTCAGTTGTCTATCTACATTTTTTTTAATTGATGGTGGTTTCAGTTTTGTAAGCAACTTAAAATATCAATATTGTCAAGGAGGAGGTGCGAGTGGCCAAGAAACACATGAAAATAGGTTGAATTTCAAAAATAGCAAGATTATAATAATGAGATATCAGTTTTCACTTATGCATTTAGCAAAAGTTGGAAAAAAATGTCTGGAGTAGGCTCAAAGTGGGGACACCAACATTCCCATGCACTGCCCTCAGCCTATAAACCCCCACGGCCTTCCTAAAGGCCAGATTATCAGAATTTTCAGCATGTACCATTTGAACCATTAACTGCAATCCTAGGGTTTTATTCTAAGGAAATGATCAACTACAAAAGTTTGCATGTCAAATGATGTTACCTGAAGCAGTGTTTATAATATAAAAGAACTGGAAAAAACTAAATCTCCATCAATAAGAGATTGTCTAAATGTGTCAGAGTACATTAGTATAATGAAATATAGTGCAGTCATCAAAAATGAAGTGATAGGTTTATTCTAAGTGATGTGGAGAGCTGCTGAAAATATAACATTAAATGAAAAGCATAAAACAATATATATATAGTAAAATCCTATTTTGGCCAAAATGTATATATAGGAGAAAAAAGACTGGAAGGATATACATTAAAATATTAGCAATGGGCCAGGCGCAGTGGCTCATGCCTGTAATCCCAGCACTTTGGGAGGCTGAGGTGGGTGGATCACCTGAGGTCAGGAGTTCTAGACCAGTATGGGCAACATGGTGAAACCCCGTCTCTACTAAAAATACAAAAATTAGCTGCACGTGGTGGCACATGCCTGTAATCCCAGCTACTCAGGAGGCTGAAGCAGGAGAATCACTGGAACCCAGGAGGCAGAGGTTGCAGTGAGCCGGGATCGCACCATTGTACTCCAGCCTGGACAACAGAGCAAGAGTGTCTCAAAAAAAAAAAAAAATAGATTAATTTTCCTCTCAGTGGAAGTTTCTTCTTTATACTTTTCTTTATTTTCTCATTTCTCTTGTAATAAGCATGTATCAGTTTCATAATTTTAAAAAAAAGGGTTTTTTAATCCATTTTTCCCATTTTTTTTTTTAATTTTTATATTTTATCACTGCTAAGCTTACAGGGTTACTCCTCCACCGACATTTAAGGCAGATTTACATTAGCAGAATGCAGGGAGGTGCCCCTCCACCTGAGTTGGAGACCTGGGCTTTAATATCGCCTATCATTTACCCTGAACAAATCTCACCTTTCTAAACTACTCTTCCTCTGCAAAAAGACTTTGCAAACTGTAAAGCTCTGAGCCAACATAATTATTACATCATCGTTTACTGCTTATTGTCATATTGCTATCATTTAAGACCCCGGGGTTGTTAATCCCAGCATTTCCAATTCATTCAAAATGAAATAATCTCTAGACTCTCGGAATTTAAAGTGTGGTCCCCAGACCAGAACCAGCAGCTTTGGCATCACCTGGGGCTTGTTAGCAACGCAGAATTGCAGGCTCACCCCAAACTTACTGATTCAGAGCCAGCATTTTAACAAGATCTGCAGCTGATTCACAGGCTCGGAGAAGTTGGAGAAGCTCTGGTCTAGGTACGCCTGCCAAGATTCTCAGGAGTGCTGAAAGTGGGAAAGCGTCAGCAGTACCAGCCATCACTAGCACTGACACCCAGGATGCCATTAGGAAGAGGTAGGTGATCTTGTTTATGCCAATTTCACAGTCACATTCAGCAACACTGGTTTTAGTTAAAGAGCCAACAATGAGAAGAACCCAGCCAGGCCCCGGCTGCAGGACATTACCCCAGAGTTAGAAGACAGCCTCATGGCCACTTGGTCTGGCTTGTTCTGGGCAGCTGCATCTCCATAATGACTGTTTAGGTAACTAATTAAAAAAAAAAAAAGCAGTTTGAATTTTAGAATCAGTTCTTGAGCTACCTGGGAGCTCCACTATTGGGAATCATTTGGCAGCATCCCTGGGACAGTGGGAGTGAGCAACCTAAGGCAGAGAGTGCTGTGGGCCTCGTGCGGCCACTTGACCTTCACTTCTCCCTGTGTCCCCCAGCCCCAGCCGTCCTGTCCCTCAGATCTCTGCCCAGAGGGTTGCAGAGGCTGACCAGGCCCTGCTGGTGGGGCAGGTGAGGAGCCCGGCTACCAGGCTTTGTAACTTGTGGTCTAAGACTGCTTTTCCTGTGGGAGCCCCATGGGCCCCCCTGGAGGCTGCATGAGGAAGGGGCCTCTTTCTGTGTCCTGTGTCTTCTGGGGCTCCAGGGCGAGGACTCACGTCTGCAGAGCCAGCTCACAGAGATCCTCATTGGGGACCTCCTGCGGCCCTCCTTGGGGTGTCCCTGTTGCCTCACTCCCACCTGAGCCTCGAGGCCCAGAAGGGTGGCCAGGGTGCTCCTTGGGAATCTGGGGGAGCCACACAAAAGGACTTGAATTAGAGCCACAGTCCCACTGGAGGTGACTCAAAATCAGTTCAGCATCCCTACAGCACCCCTAAGGCACCATAACATCCTGCCTGACGTCCCCACCCCTGTCTCCCCCAGCTCCTTATCTAGCTGCCTTCTCATCCTCCAAGACTCAGTCCAAATCTCACCTTCTCTGAAAAACCTTCTCCCTTAGTAATTCAAACCTTCTGCATTTACTTACTTTTGGTCATATCCCATTACTTAATAGTCATGATAGCTAACACCCAGGAGTAATGTACTTACTGTGAGCCAGGCCCTATTTTCAGTATATTACTTATATTAACTCATTTAAACATCATAACAGCCGTGTGAGGTAAGTATTATTATCCCCATTTTACAGAAGAGAGAACTGAGGCACAGAGAGGTTGCATAACTTTCCTAAGATCACAAAGCTAATAAGTGACAGAGCCAGTATGTGAACCCAGATAGTCTGGCTTCAGAGTCACGTGGAATGTATTATTATTTTCTGCACCGTGCTTTTAACATTTCATAATTATATGTTAATTTTTTTTTTTTTTTTTTTTTTTGAGATGGAGTCTTGCCCTGTCACCCAGACTGGAGTTCAATGGCACAATCTCGGCTCACTGCAACCTCTGCCTCCCAGGTTCAAGAAATTCTCCTGCCTCAGCCTCCTGAGTAGCTGGGATTACAGGTGCCCACCACCATGCCCGGCTAATTTTTTGTATCTTTAGTAGAGACAGGGTTTCACCATGTTGGCTAGGCTGGTCTTGATCTCCTGACCTCGTGATCCGCCTGCCTCAGCCTCCCAAAGTGCTGGAATTACAGGTGTGAGCCACCGCACCCGGCTTAATTTGTTAAGTATGTATATATCTCTCTCACAGAAATGTAAGCATCTTGAGGGCAGGTGATTTGTCTGTTGTTCATGTTTTATCCCCAATACCTAGAAAAGTGCTAGCATATAGCAATACATACTGCTGAGTGAATGAAGGATGCCAGCACTAGACTCTTTCCAGAACCACTTCCCACAAAGTTATTTAGAGAGTTCTCATCATTTCACAACAGTAGCTGTAAACTTGGGACCAAGTAAAGAAGAGCAGATCCAGACCCCAGGGAGCTGCCAGGTAGAGGGCAGGGCCAACCCTGAGGTGGCCTCACAAAGACTTGTGACTCCTTCAGGTCCAAGACTAGCAGGGCAGCCGCTGTGAGCCTAGAGACTGCTTGCGTGCCTTGAGATGGGCTGTTACATCCACAGTGGCTCAGGGATTCCTCTATGAAGCATCGACTCTCCTGGGCTTTCAGCTGGACATTCAGGATTCAAAGATGAGTGTAGAGTCACAGAGACAAACGAGACCCAGTGCTGCGGGGACACAGAGGCCAGGACCAAGAATTCCTCCAGGTGCGGGGGATCGGGAGGCTTGGGGGTGAGGAGGATGGCTGACTAAGGGTGCATAAATGACCTGACGCTAGAGCTGGGCCTTGAATGAGTGAGATTTTGCCAGGCAGGTAAGTGCTTTGAGGAGGCAAACACTTCTTCGGAAGGGCTAATGTTGACATAATCTTTGTCACTTTGTCCTTCACTCTGACAAAATCCTCATTCAAGTTTGAATATCAGCCCCAGGCTGTGGCTTCAAATACTGTATGAAACTAAAGAGTCAATTTAAGGTATTTATTTAAATGATTCTGTTTCTCAGAATTTTAATTTTAGTCTGAATGTTCTGATAGTTGAGGCTACAAAGGCAAAAAATGTAGAAAGACAGTGGTGGTTGATTTGAATTCCCAATCTTGCATATGTAGAAATCCAAAAGAATTTAACTTGAGAGAAGGAAAATGCAGAAGTGGATTCATGAGAAATAATTATTTCACTGAGTGCGCTATTCTTTATTTTCAGGTGGCTCATGCCTGTAATCCCAACACTTGGGAAGGCCAAGCGGGCGGATCACTTGAGGCCAGGAGTTTGAGACCAGCCTGGCCAACATGGTGAAACCCCATCTCTACCAAAAATATAAAAAATTAGCCAGGCGGTGGTGGCATGCACCTGTAATCTCAGCTGCTTGGGAGGCTGAGGCAGGAGAATCACTTGAGCCCAGCAGACAGAGGTTGCAATGAGCTGAGATCGTGCCACCATACTCCAGCCTGGGTGAGTACAAAACTATGAAGAAAAAAAATTATTTCTTCCAGGCTTGATCTACAAAAATTTTCTTATTAATTTGGAAGAAATAGCTCTTCAGTGGTTTAATGGATTTAAACAGCATTGTTACATCCTAAACTATAAAGATGTTTCAAAAATTAACACTTGAAATAGCTTCTAATCTTTAAAAGCTGGTTCCATTTAAAATAATATAATTCATGGGTCTTTGGAAAGTTAAATTTTCATGAGATATTAAAAATGGAATTCAGTGAATCCATGAATTAGGAGTCTATAAATGCAAAAACACCATTTTTCCTGGCACAAAATTAGACTGTATATTGCTGTATTACCTCATTTGAGAGTGAAGAGGAGGTGGAGGCCAAGTCATCCAGGGTAACTGGAGAACTCACAGGAAGGGCAGGAGCTGAAGTATATTTGCTTTCATCCATTTTCTCTTTAACATCTTCAAGTAGCATCTCCAACTTGAAGATTTCACCTTCCACTTTTCTAAGTAAACATAAACACACAGGCATCTTCTGGGCTATGTGGTTGGCATTCTAATTAATAATGACAGTTCTTGAATACAGCATTGATTTATATTATTAATGTTGCCTGTCTTCTGTCACAAAGGATAATGGGAGCCCGCATGACTGTTCATAGTTTCTCTGACAGCCTGGGCTCTGATCTTCACCTGCTGTCCATTAGCTGCGTATCCTTGTATAAATCACTTAGTATTTCTGGGCCTCCAATGTCTCACTTATAACCTGGGATAACAATACTGTACCTTACTTATCTGGATTTGATGATTTTGATGATCCCTTACAAGGGATTCTAAGAACTGTGATTCTATGGAATTACTTGTTATGCTAATATAAAAAGAGGAAGAATATTAGATATCTGAATAATTTAATTAACAAGTTCTAATCCATATGAATATATGTGTATGTGTATATAAATATATATTTTACCCAACAAAGAGAATCCATTTTCTTCAAATCCATTACATTTATAAAAATTTACCTCGTAACAGTCCACAAAGAAAAATTTCAAGAAAATCCAATATTAAAAATTATACTACCTACATTCTCTTATCACTAGACATTAACAACAAAAAGATAGCCCCCCCAAAAAAAAACCCTATTTAATTAGAAATTTTAATACCTAAATAGCTTTGGATTAAGTAGGAAATAAAAATGAATGTTAGGCATAACTTACAAGTCAATGACAAATGAGAGAATAACATAGGAAAACCAATGTAATGCAGTTAAAGCAGTACTCTGAGGAAAACTTCTAGTCTTAAATGCATTATTGGGGGAAAAAAATCAAAAATCAATAAACTATTTAAAATAGGAAGATAGAAAAGGGAATATAAAATAAACCACAGAAAATGATTCATAAAATTACTAGAAATAAATGAGACTTAAAAGAATTTGATCAATAAGATAAAACATGTTTTCTTCCAAAATATCTATGGAACAAACCACTGGAAGTCTGAAAAACAAATAACATTAAGAATGAGAAAGGAAAAATAAGAAAAATTTTAAATCAAAAGGCATTGAAAAATCCCTATCAACACCATTTAAAATTTAGGTGAACTGGGCAAGTTTCTAGGATAATATAATTTATTAAAATTCACCTTAAAAAGGTAGAAAATATGAAAAGACTAGTAACCAGAGAAAAATGGAAAGTGTTAAAAATCTACTCCACGAAAGGCATGAAGAGTGGGATGATGGGTGAGTTCTACCAAGCCTTTTAAAAATTTTTCAATGTCTTTAATATGTTAACTTTTATGTATTACGTAGTTTAAAATGTAATTTATTACAGTTTGAAAGTATATATATTTCAACATATATTTTTAAAGGAGAAATTTAAATCAAGTATATGCAGACCCCGAAGCACGTGTATAGAACCTTAGAGTTCACTAAACATAATTCTACCAAGACTTTTAAGCAACAGATAAGTCCTATATTATTAGACTCTTCCAGAACATGAAAAGAAAAGGGGCCAGGCGCGGTGGCTCACGCCTGTAATCCCAGCACTTTGGAAGGCCGAGATGGGTGGATCTCGAGGTCAGGAGATCGAGACCATACTGGCTAACATGGTGAAACCCCGTCTCTACTAAAAATACAAAAAACTTGGCGGATGCCTGTAGTCCCAGCTGCTCAGGAGGCTGAGGCAGGAGAATGGCGTGAAGCCGGGAGGCGGAGCTTGCAGTGAGACAAGATCGCGCCACTACACTCCAGCCTGGAGGACAGAGCGAGACTCCATCTCAATAAAAAAAAAAAAAGGGAAAATTGCCCAACTCATTCTGTGGTTCAACATTTGTATATTTATTAATATATTCCACTAAATTAATAGATTAAAGGAGAAAAACTCGATTTCTAAATCCCATTTGATTAAACGTTTTCTTAAATTAAATAACAACAAAAGCCCTAATTCTAGAAAGCTAGGAATAGAAGAAAACTCTGTTGATGAAGCTTATCTATTTGAATCATACTTGGGAGAATTCTCATTATTAGTAGTAACGTGACAAGAATGCTGTCTTTTATGGCTCACGCTGGTAATCCTGACACTCTCGGAGGCCGCAGCGTGGGAGTATCACTTGAGCCCAGGAGTTCGAGACTAGCCTGGAAAACATAGGGAGACCATGTCTCTACAAAAAAAAAAAATTTAATTAGCTGGGAGTGGTGGCATGCACCTGTAGTCCCTGCTACTCAGGAGGCTGAGGTGGGAGGATCCCAGAGTCCAGGAGTTTGAGGTTGCAATGAGCTATGATTGTGCCACTGCATTCCAGCCTGGACAAGAGTGAGACTTTGTCTAAAAAAAAAAAATGCTGTCTTTCACCAATATTAATTATCCAATATTGTTCTGGAAAACCTAGCAAATGAAATAAAGAAAAAGAAATGAGATAGATAAGAATTGGAGAGAAAAGAAAGTACAATACAAATATTCTGGAGTAAAAAGCTTATTAATATTTTCAGATGCTATGGATTGTCATACTTAAAAATTAAGACAATCAACTAAAAAATCAACAAAACGCTAAGAACAGAATTGCATAAGGTAGCCCAGTACAAGTTAAATATACAATATAGAAATACTTCCTATAATATCAGTTAGAGAAAACATCTGTCAACAATACTCAGAAAAACTATAAAATAGCTAGTAATAAACTTAACAAAAAAATGCATAAAATCTGCGTGAAGAAAACATGCCCCTGGATGGGAATACTCACTACAAAGATTTCAATTCTTCCCAACCTAACCTATAAATTCAATACAATCCTAAGCAAAATCCTCATAAAATTTTATTAAGAAACTTGGTAAGCTGATTATAAAGTTTATTAGTAACAGGAGTGTATAAGAATAGCTAAAAGAAAATTTTAAAAAGAAGAAACATTTCTAAATATACACTAACCTATAATAGTTTAAAACTATGTGGATAATGTAGAAATAGACACATAGATCAATGAGATGGAATAGAAACAGTTCTGTATACACGTGGAGGTTTTGTATCTGATATAAGGGGCTTTTTCAACCAGTGGGGAAAGGCTGCCCTATTCAATAAGTGGTGGGACAAAGATCTAAGCATGAAAAAAACAAAGTGATAATTGAATAAAATATAGGAAAATATGTTGTGATCTTGCAGGCAGAAGAGAATGAAACAGGGGACAAGGAGAGACTGAAAGTTTAAAAGAAATGAGCCTGCGTACGGTGGCTCATGCCTGTAATCCCAGCATTTTGGGAGGCCAAGGTGGCCAGATCACTTTAGGTCAGGAGTTCAAGACCAGCCTGGCCAACCTGGTGAAACCCCATCTTTACTAAAAATATGAAAAAATTAGTCAGGCATGGTGGCACGCACCTTTAATCCCAGCTACTCTGGAGGCTAAGGCAGGAGAATCTCTTGAACCTGGGAGGTGGAGGTTGCAGTGAGCTGAGATCGTGCCACTGCACTCCAGCCTGGACAACAGAGCAAGACTCCATCTGAAATCATAATAATAGTAATAATAAAAATAATAATAATAAAAGAAATGAAATGATGGAGCAAGACCTCAAGGAAGTAGAAAGGGATGGGTTCAAGGACCGTGGCTAGAGAGGTTGGAGAGCAAATTAAGGAAGGGAGAGGAGGTGAAAACATGGGGATTTGGAGACGTAAGAGACATTTTTGAGGGAAGTTGTGATCTTTTCTTTAAAGCAGAAGATAAGATTTTATGCTGAGACTCTGAGGGAGAAGTGGCTGATGAAGGTAGAACCCCATTTCTTGAATTCTTGGCTTCTGATGTTAATATGTGAAAGAATCAAATTACTATTGGACTACATTCTGACAAGCAAGATGCATGAAATCCAAGCAAATATTTTTGCGTATTACCTTGTAAAGGTAATAATGAGAAGGCTTTAATAAGAGCACAGCAGGTGATGTAAACAAAGGACTAGTCAATGAATTTGCAGAATTCTTGCCCCTCCAGAAAGCCCTCTACATTAGCCTTTGGACTCAACACTTACAAGGTTCTCAACATATCAAGAACCCAAGGGTTGTATGGGATTCTGTTCCTTGTCACATTATGCCCATTTGAGAACAAGGGGACTATTCTGGAGCTGATCAGTCTTTGCCTGTCCTGAGGTGACTTTAGCTGAGATTTGAGAAAGGCCGGGTCCCTCCCTTGCCCCAGTGTTGAAAGCTTCTCCCATATATGGAATGTAATTGCAGTTGAAGCTCTTTTTATTTATACTCACACCAGGCACAGTGTGGTTGTAACTAGGATATAAATAAGACATTGAATAACTTTGGTCTTAATGTGCACAGAAACCTGTCTTTAAAATGACTGCCCAAACAGAAGATTCCTTGGAAAATAAATATCCTTACTCTATTAATTTTAAATAGCAGAAGCATGCAGAGTTCTTTCTTCCCCTACCCCCAAAAAAAGCCTTTGGGAAAAAATCAATATTAAAACCTCATCCTTACTGTCTAATTACTCAGTATTGAAATAAAGGTAGACAGAGGTTCCATTAATTTTGGAAAAGTAAAACCATACCTTGGGGAAAAAAATACCACAGAACGCTAGGGCTGAAATGTAAACCATTAAAAAATTTGGCAACAACAATTCCATGTTAAAATGCTATGAATAGAAAGGGCTGAACTTACAAATATTAAGCCTACTAAATAGTTTATTTTAATTTATGCCAGGAAATTATAGGGAAAGAATCCTCTCCTTGAGTCCTGGAATACAGCTTAAAATTATTTGGAATGGAGAAAGGAGAATACAGTGCCATAAAAACCACCAGTTAGAAACTTCAGTTTGGAGTGTGTGTTCAAGGTTCTAATGTGAATTAACTCTGAAATCATTTAACTTTAAGCTTTAACACTTTTCCTTTATCAGGATTTGTAGGTCCCTCACCCTGACACCAATTAACTTTACAATGACCCCCTCCTGCCCAGTGCGCCTTGGAATTATCAGTAAATGGGAAAGAAAAGGGGAAAGAGAGGGACAGAAGAGAGAACCAGGCAAGGACAATAAAGACAGGTGTGGGGAGAGATAGATAAGAGAGGAAAAAGCTGAGAGGGAGAGGAGAGGAGGAACTTGAGAAGAGGCCCACTGTGGTTATCATGTGAGCCTTTCTAGGGTTTTCTTAGGCTCCTCTGGGTCTCCAAACCAATTATAATGATATTCAACAAATTGCAAAATTTTGGTACAATGCCTCTGCCCCAGGAAGCATTTGTTCATTTTGGGTGTTCCATCTGAGTCAATGTCCAGCACAGCACCTTACACTCAACAGGTCCTCCATGCTGTCTGTGGCATGAGGTGACACTTTGTTCATTGGTGACACGGTTTCTGCTGACTCTAGACCAGTGGCTCTCCAAGCACTAAGACAGCAGCCACATCAGAATCCCACCTGAAGGAGATCACCTTTGACCCTTCCACCTTACACAGTTGGTTTAAACCTGACCTTTCTGGATCAAAGTCACCAACGATTGTTGATTCGTGCTTGTGGACTTGCTGCTGCAAAGTCAGATGCTTGTCCTTGGTGGCCAGAAAGTTCTGCTCCAACAGTTCAAGGTGTCCCTGCAGTTTCTCCAGGACCTGCAGCGGTGAAGTCACTGGAATCATTCACATGCAAGACTGTGTGTATAATTGTTTTCCCAAAAACACAAAGCAGGCGTACCCTACAGTAGTGTCAAAACAAAGCTGCCATCCTTCTCCCAGCAGCATGAATTGTTTTGTCTCAGAGTCTGACATCTAAACTATAGACAACCCAAGGGTCATCTCAACATTCACAAACCCTCACAGCACATAGCTCAAAAGTACAATTACTTCTGATTTCTCTCTCAGAACCCACTCAGAAGCCTCTGGCCTTCCTTAGTGGGACATTCATAATCCTGTATATTTGCACAATGGTTTTTAGCTTACAAAGCATTTTTCCATTCCTCATCTTATTTAATCAACACATCAATGTTGTAAATGTGGTAAAGTAAATTTTATTATCCCAGTTTTACAAAGGAGGAAATTGGAACTCTAGCAATATGTCTGAAGGCGCACAGATCTTAAAAAGGAACTGTAGTTACATGGCCTGGGTTTCAGTCTGTGGGGAGCTAGAGGATGAGATGGGGAAGGAACAGCAGGAAGATTTAGCCAAAACTGTGAATGGGTCTTCCAGATGTCACTACGTGCAGCTTCAGGCAGATGAATGTTTAAACTGTGCGGGTTAGGGGCATGTTGAAGATGCATGGAGGCTTCAGTCCCACATCCCCAGTCACTAAACATTCCCTGAGCACTGCCTATTTCTGGCCCTGGGCCAGAAGTGTGAGATTAAAAAATTGTATCAGGCACAGTCCCTGGTCTTAGAGACGTTATTCCATTGAGAAAAGAGACTGTGGCTTAGAGTACTTAGCCAAAGGCCGGGCGCAGTGGCTCATGCCTATTATCCCAGCACTTTGGGAGGCCGAAGTGGGCAGATCATTTTAGGTCATTAGTTCAAGACCGGCCTGACCAACATGGTGAAACCCCATCTCTATTAAAAATACAAAAATTATCCGGGCATGGTGGTGCGTCCTGTAATCCCAGCTACCCGGGAGGTTGAGGCAGGAAAATCACTTGAGCCCAGGAGGCAGAGGTTGCAGTGAACCGAGATTGCACCACTGCACTCCAGCCTGGGCAACAGAGCAAGACTCCATCTCTTTCTCTCTCTCTCTCTCTCTCTCTCCATATATATATATATATCTATCAAAGCCAGAGCTCTGGAGTGCATATCTATATATGTATATATAGATATAGATAGAGAGAGAGAGACCTTTGCCAAGGCCCAGTGGAAGGAGTGCAACTTAAATCAGGCATAAAGGATGCTCTGGAGGGCTGGACCAAGCAGTATCCACGAAAATGGAGAGGAAGGGATGAATTGGACAGAGGTTGCCCAGGACAGAAACATAGCTCGGTGAGGTTATAGGATCAGACACAGCTGGGTGCAAGTTTAGACTCTGTCACTTACTCATTGTATGATTTTAGTAAACTTGAACCTCTAAGCTTCAGTTTCTACATCTGTAAAATTAAGGTAATACTCCTTGCCTCATATTATAAAAACTAAATGAGATAATGTGTTGTGCCGGGACTATAGTACATACTTGACAGATTATTAATTCTTATTATTATTTTTTTAATTTAAGACAGTCACTCGCTCTGTCACCCAGGCTGGAGTGGAGTGGTGCAATTTCAGCACACTGTAACTTCTACCTCCCAGATTCAAGCAATTCTCCTGCCTCAGCCTCCCAAGTAGCTGAGATTACAGGCATGCACCACCACGCCTGGCTAATTTTTGTATTTTTAGTAGAGATGTGGTTTCACCATGTTGGCCAGGCTGGTCTCAAACTCCTGACCTCAGGTGATCCACCCACCTTGGCCTCCCAAAGTACTGGGATTACAGGCATGAGCCACCACTCCCAGCCAATTCTTATTAATATTAAAAATGAATAAACAAGAATTTGGAAACATATTGGCTAAAGGGTATATAAAAAGCGGCAGGTGTGGCAGATGTTTTACATTTCTCCGCAGGTTCATCCTCTGTCTTTCTCTGTGCTGACCTTTAATGGACTGCACCACAGGCTCCCCTGAGCCCTGGCTTTGGTTGGTTTTAGTCAATGGAAGGCAACAGCAGGAGAGAGGAGTTGGAGGATGAGATGGGAGTCTTTTCTTTCTCCCTGTGCCATCATGGAGTTGACTCTGTCCCTCCACCAAAAGCCACAGGGCTTGTCAGCTAGTCCCACAGTGACAGCTGCTCTCTTTAGGCTCTAGGACCTGCTTTTCCTCTGCTCCTTCAGGCCAAAGGGGAGCTCCCCACGGGTCCTTCCAGGAGATGCTTTTCCATCCCTTATTGGTTTCCCTTAGCCTGGCCCACACTGTTGTAAAATAATGCCTTTGTTAAACTCTCCTCCGTTGCCCCATTTGAGTAACCATCTGGTCCCTGCCAGAACCCTGAGTGACACTGTAAATCTCACAGACAGTGCTTGAGTTTCTCAGCTTGGGAAGTGAGAAGCATGTGGTAGACCTGACTAAACTGGGGAATTTGGAAAGGCTAACAGGCTCGAAGATATTGATGTTGGACAAGGTAGAGTTTGCAGTGAGGGTGGGATATCCGAAGTGAAGAGAGACACAAACATTTAGAGCTATCGATGAGAAGTCAGGACAAGTGACTCAGGAACTGGAAGCCTGAAGATGGCAGCTGAGTCCATGAGGAAGAATTATGTGTTCAAGGGAAAGAGGGTAATGAGGAAAGAGATAAAAGCTAATCATGAATTATAATTCAGGATCTTGGAATTTAAATTGCATTATGTTGCAGAAGATAGGGCACAATTTTCTAGGCAGAAATGTGCCTCACTGAATTCTCATAACAACTCTGAAAGTGAAGACATGCTGTAACATGTCTACAGTTGTGTAACCAATAAGTAGAGGCACGACATCCGCTCCAAAATCCAAATGCTTTCTGCTGTGTGGTGCTGCTCAGGCTGAGGCAGTTGCTTGTAGCCCTGTCTGGCTTCTTTCAAGGCTGAACCACCTGGGCCTGGAAGTCCCAGACCGCAGGCTGATACTGTCAGGAGCCACCTTTACTCTCCCCTCGGTCAGCAGGGATCCTCGCATACCCCATAACATCAGGAAGAAACCTCCCTCATCCAGGCTTCCAAAGGCTCCTGATAGAACCAGTTTTCTCTGCTCAGCCCTTTAAAATTCTGTGTTCTTCCAATTCCTGAAATCCTAGCTTTCTGGAGATCTTGTTTATCGTTGTTTCTTCCATAATCCCTGCAATCTGGCTTCCAGATCCACCACTTCAATCAAAACCAGGCTGGCCAAAGACCCTTATAACATCTTGATTGCCAAATCCAATGCACTTCTTATTTGGGCCCACTCCCCTCTCCTTCAAACCCTCTTTTCTCTTGGCTTCTCCGCCTCTGCTCCTCCCCAGCTGCCATTTCCCTCGAGTCTCTCCTGGGCCCTCTTCGCTTCTCACCCTGTGTATTTTGCCTGGCCCGTCTCATCCACTCCAGCGTCAACCCACAACTATGCCCAGATCTACATTTCTCACCCAAACAGCTTTGCAGGCCAGATCCACTGGTCTAACTGCCTACTGGAGCCCTCTACTTAGATGTCCCAAAGGTAGCTCAAACTCGAAATGCCCCAAACTAGACCTGACATCTTGCCTCCTGCTTGCCTTCCACACCCATTCTAAATGGGATCCTCTACTTTTATTCCTGACCTTGGTTACCCAAGCCAGAAGTCTGGAGCTCATCCAAGCCTCTTCCCTTCCTCTATTCAGCCCTTTCCATCTGCCACCATTTCCCTAAACCCCCAGATTTGTCCCCATCTCCAGCCTCATTGCCAGCCTTCGTTCAGGCCCTCCTGACTTGTTACCTGGATTCTGGCTTCCAAACCAATCTCTGTGCCTTCAGCCTTGCCCCCATGGTGCTTCCCATTCGTCAGCTTGAAAACCTTCAATGCAGAGGCGCAGCGGCTCACGCCTGTAATCCCAGCACTTTGGGAGACCGAGGCAGGTGGATCACCCTGAAGTCAGGAGTTCAAGACCAGCCCAGCCAACATGGTGAAACCCTGTCTCTACTAAAAATACAAAAATTAGCCAGGCACGATGGTGCACACCTGTAACTCCAGCTACTTGGGAGGCTGAGGCAGGAGAATCACTTGAACTTGGGGAGTGGAGGTTGCAGTGAGCTGAGATCATGCCACTGCACTCTAGTATGAGTGACAGAATGAGGCCGTGTCTCAAAAAACAAAAAACAAAACAAAAAAACCTTCAATGCTGCCCAATTACTCAGCCTCAGGCATGGCTTAAAGGCCTTCATGATGTACCCCTGTCCACCTCTCCCGTCTCCTCCCCCACCCCCATGTCACCATGTGCTCCCAAGTGCTGTATGGTAAATCACAGTGCCCACAGCTCCTCACACTGGCAGCACTTCCTCACCCCTGTGCCATTGCACCTGCTGTTTCCTTTTTCTAGAATACCCCTTGGCCTCCTGCCAAGCTCATCCCTATTCCTTCTGCAACACCCAGCTCAGAAGTGACTTCCAGGAAGCCTTCCAAATGTCCCCTCACTGGCAAAGTTGAGCCTCTTCTAGGATGCCATTAGCATTCTCTGTAACATTTCTCCAGCTGCATTTTAGCTGCCTGTTTACCAGTCCACTGTTCCTAAGAGACTATAAACCACTTGAAAAAGAAATTGTTTATTCATCTTGAATTCCTAGTGCCTGGTACAGGGTCTGGGACACAGAAAGTGCCTGACAAATGTTTGTTGAATGAATGATTTAATTAACAGTATGAATGAGAGAATAATCAACTGTGTCTTTTAGCATTTGTGTCCCCTGGTTTTTGTCCATGCTGCTGGGTTTCTGAAGCACAGCCCTCCCTAAACCTTGCTTGTGCCTACATCAGAACTTCTGACCTTATCCCTTGTTGATGAGCCGATGGCCTCAACGACATCTTCAATGTCAGCATGCTTCTGGTTCTCCCAGCCTTACCCTTCACCCCATTGCTCCACCCCACTTCCCATGATCCTGGCACTGACAACATGACTGCTGTGGCGATGACATAAATTAATGGTTTGATTAAATGCAGCAACTAGCAAGGATGTGAAAGGAAAAGATTTTGACCTGAAAAACGTTACTTCAAGGTTGATTTTATGAGTATTCAAAGTCATATTTAATTTCCAGGTAATGGCAATTTTTATAACCTGAATCCACCAGTACCCATCAACTGTGGACAGTCCCACCCTTTATAACTGATTACAGTTCTTCTCTTGAACCTCCCATGGTGTCAGATTAATTATGAGTAACTGGCAAGGAGTAATAGCCATAAGTAATAGATCCCCTGAGAAAGAAAGATGGCTAAATAGATAGAGAAACAGAATTCTAAGCTCTTTTAGCCAACATAAACAAAGATGGTTTAATCTTTAGCAAAACATTTCCACTCCCACCACTGTAGAGAAAACATGGCACTTTAAAGTTATTTGTCTTTATCCAAGCCAAATTCTCTCGTCAAGATTTTAAAAACGGGATAAAATTCATTACCAGCTTCTCGTCTTGCAAATGATAAGGAGAGTCCTGTTTTATTCTTTCGGAAAATTCTTGTACCTACAGTGAAAAAATTACAATCTCTCATTAATGGCATGGTTTCTCATGTATGAATTTGGTTGCTTATACTGTTTATAACAAGCTTTAAAAGTATTACTTTAGTCTTCAGTTGATCAGTCTGTTCTTTTAACTTCTGACACATCTGTTTCCCTTGGGATATCTTTTGAAATATGTAAGAAGAACTTGAGGAAGTGACTTTCTGAGAGGTTGGTGACAACTTAGAGAGACTTGCCTCAGATTCTATTCCTATACAAGAAAGAACACATTTAGGCTACCATTCATCTCAACTCATCACAGTTTTATTAAGTACTGAAAACAGAAAGCTGTTGCAGTCACAACCACTTACTATTTTTAAAAAATTATTTTTTTCAAAATACATATCTAGGCCAGGCACAGTGGCTCACACCTGTAATCCCAGCACTTTGGGAGGCCAAAGCAGGGGGATCACTTGCAGCCAGGAGTTCAAGACCATCCTCAGCAACAAAGTGAGACCCCACCTCTACAAAAAAACAAAAAAAATTATCTAGGTGTGGTGGCATGCACCTGTAATCCCAGCTACTCGGGAGGATGAGGTGGGAGGATCATTTGAGCCCCAGAGGTCAAGGCTGCAATGAACCAAGATTGTGCTGCTGCACTCCAGCCTGGGTGACAGAGTGAGACCCTGTCTCAAAAAGACAAAAACAAAACATATATATATATATATATATATCTCAAAGAAGTTTTAAAACATTAGTACCTGTGAGAAGTTCTTGGTGGATATGTACTGTGGGCTCCATCTGCACAATTAAAGGGTAAGAAAACATTACTGTCGATATTGATCAATGACACCACCGTTCAGAATGACCCAACATGTTCTGTCATCATAGAGGCAGTCCAGGTTTGCAGTCAAGAGCCAGGGCCGTGATGCCAAGGTTGAATTCCACTCTGACACTTACTTGCTGGGCAGCCCAAGTAATTGTCTTATCACTTATAAGCCTGCAATTCCTTGGCAGGAAAATGGGGATAGTAAGTGAACCTACCTCAGGGGGGTTGTTATGAGGATGAAATGTTAAATATCTACCATAGTATCAGGCAGGTGGTAAGCATTTAACAATACGTGTTATCTGTTATCACCATTGTGTTTGATACTGGTATGTGAAATGCTGAAACATTTCTCCTAAAACTAGACTGTAAGTTTCACGAGGGTAGGGATCATGGCTGGTCTTGTCACCAGCTCTGTTGCTGGTGCTGTCACTAACACAAAACACATGGTAGCCACACTCTAGAGAATAACAGAGGATGCATTAAGTTCCAAACTGTGTGTCAAGATAGTGATGGTTTTCTACCCATCACAGGCTAATTGAACAGTTTAAATTCCAGAGTGATTCACCTTGGGGGGTCTTCCCTTTGTTCCCAACACATGAAGCTCAGAAACGTGCTAGTGCCAGAGAGCTGGTCAAAATAGACTGTGGTCTTTCTAGACATCTCAACTATATGATGGATATGAAACCTGCAGGGTCCAATTCTCCAATCTGAATTGACAGGACTGGAAAAAATCAGATACCTGACCTCGAACCCCCATACCAGAGGGAGATGAGCCTGATATCCATCTGCTCCTGCTAATCACGGGGCACTGAGAACTGGACACAAGGAGGATGTTCTCCTGCAACCAGAACAAGGAACCCCAACACTTCCCAATACCACGGGGGTGTAGGTTTCTCTCAGAGAGCATCCCAGTCATGGCCAGGTGGCCTGTTGGCTTAGGTTTGGATGTAGGGGTTTCTGCTCAAACTCCCCAGGCATTCAGTTGAAAGAGAGGGGAGCTGAAGCGTGAAAATGGAAATGGAAATTAAAAAAAGAGAGAGAGAAAAATCACTTCCAAGGTTAGGTTATAGAAAAAAAGAGAGAGAGAATGGAAATGGAAACAGGCAGTGTGGTTCAGTCCAGAACACCTTCATATAAAGCTCAAAAGAAAGATCATGCACTCTAGGCAAATTGCCCAAGAACTAAAATGTTTATTTTGATTCTTAATATGGATTTACCTTACTATTGGCCTCAAAAATCAATGAGCTCATGAGCCTCAGCATGTTGGGAAGTTGGTGTGGGAGTGTAAGAAGATGGGGTAAGGGAAAGGGGGAAATAGCATAAATTAAGCATTAACAAAGTTTTATACCAAATGATTACCAAGATAACAAGCTTGAAATCCATTACTAACGATCTTAATTCCATTCAAC
Source organism: Pongo abelii (assembly GCF_028885655.2). NCBI lineage: Eukaryota > Metazoa > Chordata > Mammalia > Primates > Hominidae > Pongo > Pongo abelii. The sequence goes on along the minus strand of NC_071985.2, from coordinate 123,885,117 downwards.
TTAGCATTAATAACTAAGGGCATAATGTACATAAGACACGAGGCCAGGCCTCTGGGGGAAGTTAGGCAATGGAAAGGCGAAGATAAGGTTGCTGCCCTCCAGAGCCTTAGAATCTAGTGGAGGAAGCAGATGCTTCTGCTATTATGATCCAAAGCAGGCTGAGATACACACTCTGATGGAAGGACTAAACAAACAAGTGTGGGAAATATTGTGACTTGGGAGACCTGAAAATTTATGTGGCCCAAGGGGGAATTGAAGGAGGCCATGAAAACAAGCAGGTCTTTGGCAAGTCAAGATGGGATGTGCCACGCAAGGCAGGAACTCAGAGAGCTCAGGGCCTGGGAAGAGGTTCTGGACCAGCCAGGTAACTGCAGATGACTCCTGAAGGAGGGCAGCTAAGTTTAAGTGAGGAGAGCCAAATTCCAACTTGCAGAATTTGGATTTTATTCTCTTATATGTTTTTGTCAGCATAGCCCTTGATGCTTCTTATGGGGACACTGAGAGTCTGAGTGGCCACATCACTCATCCAGGGTGACCCAGGGTGCTGAATGAAACTTTGGAACTAGAACCAAGCTCTATTCACCCTCCAAAAACCCACACTGAAAGAGATAAGCAGTGGTCCCAATTAATGTGTTTACAGGAGACCGTTTCGTTTACCTGGATTTGTTGTGAAGGTTCAGAGATTTTCCCTTTCTGCTCTTGATGTTGTTTTTCAACACAGTTTGACTCAGACGTGGTTTCTAAAATATCTTGCACAAGAGCGGGTTTATCTCTCAACTTGGAAGAAAAGCTGGCTTGTTTAGCTATTGCAAGTGGTTTATTAGTTATGTTATTTTTAGGAATTTTCACTTTGGGAGCAATCTTAGAGAAATCAGGGAGCTGGTAATGAACTTGACCTTGGCCATATTTGAACCTGTTGCCCGAACTTGCTTTTTCAGTCTGCTGTTTCTGGGATGCCTGCCCTTGATAACTTTTTTGTTTATCACCTGGACCCTTGGTTTTAGTTAGAACATTTACATTTTCTTGATGGCTGCTATCTCCAGCAGCCACTGGCTCTTCTAAATCAGAGGTATTTTCCTCTGTCGTGGTGGGAGAACCAGGCTTATTGCTGTTTTCACCATCCCTTTTGGGGCTGAGTTGGTCAGTGAGTTCTGGGGTTTGTTCTTTTGGCCAAGAATTCTTATTATAACATGAAATAATACTTTTAACAATAGCTTCCTCTTCAAAACTGTCAGCATTTGAGATCTCTGGGAGGGTTTCACAATCAATGCCTTGACCTCTTAAGAATGGCTCTTTGGAAAGATGATGAAGTAAAATATCAGAAATGCTTGACTTAGAAGCGCCTCCTTCATTTGCTGGAATATGAAGAGCTGCAGTGCATTGTTTCTCTTTCTCGTCTTTTTTGTTGGCAGCATTTTCAGTAATTTTACCCAGGGGTATGGTCATAGCTGTATTTCCACAAGTCTCATTATGCGTAGCCTTCTCTTGAGGGTCATCTGCTATGAAAATAATTTGATTTAAGACTTCAAGGCCATCCTTTTTTGAGGTAAAACTGTAATCATTGCATATCTCAATCTGAGAGAAGTCCCCATCATAAGGCAAATCCTCCTGCTTATAAGTTGTGTGTTCTGAAAAATCAGCCTCATCCATGTGTGTGCAGCCCGATCGCTCTCGTCCTCTGCCTCCTGAGCTGGCTGCTGTCAGTTGTAACAATAGCTCTGGTTCTCACTGACTGTCTTCACTGTATGCTATTCTGTGTGAAATGAGAACAGCCTCATTGTTAAATATATTGGAATAATGTATACAACTATGCCAGAACAAAGTGGATATTTTTTAATTCAAAAAATTCAGTTACAAACAGGAAGGCAGGAAGCTCAGCCACAAGCTGACCCAACCTCAATCCACACTATGTTAACACAATCAGTAGTATAACAGCAAGGTATGGGGAAAAAAAAAAAAAAAAAAAAGGAGAGTGTTACATTTTTCATTTATTAAATTTTGAGGATGACATTAGTCTACAGTTAATAGCCAAATATTTATCAACCTCCCTTAGCAGATACTATTTGGAGTTTATTCTCCCAAAGTAGGAACTTGGGATGCAAGTAAAGGATTGATTTTTTTTCTTTTTTCTTTTTTTTTTTTTTTTTGAGACAGAGTCTCGCTCTGTCGCCCAGGCTGAAGTGCAGTGGCACAATCTCGGCTCACTGCAAGCTCTGCCTCCCAGGTTCACTCCATTCTCCTGCCTCAGCCTCCCGAGCTGCCCGCCACCACGCCCAACTAATTTTTTGTATTTTTAGTAGAGATGGGGTTTCACCATGTTAGCCAGGATGGTCTCGATCTCCTGACCTCGTGATCCACCTGCCTCGGCCTCCCAAAGTGCTGGGATTACAGGCGTGAGCCACCGCGCCCGGCCTGATTTTTTTTTTTTTGTAACTACCAGAGCCACGCCTTGTCCACATGTCACTGACAGTCTTCTAAGCCATGTGGCGATGGAAGCCGGCCTAGCTCACATGTAACACCCACCTTCTCCATTCTGGTGCTTTTTCACCTGTTCCTCCAGACCTTCTGGTCCCCTTCTCCTGACTTTCCCTTGCATGTCTGAGAATGGCAGAGAAGGACTTACAGAAATATGGCCAAGGGGCCGGGCGCGGTGCCTCACACCTGTAATCCCAGCACTTTGGGAGGCTGAGGCAAGCGGATCACCTGAGGTCAGGAGTTCGAGACCAGCCTGGCCAACATGGCGAAACCCCTGTCTGTACTAAAAATACAAAAAGTTAGTCAGGTGTAGTGGCGTGCCCCTGTAGTCCCAGCTACTCGGGAGGCTGAGGCAGGAGAATTGCTTGAACCTGGGAGGCAGAGGTTGCAGTGAGCCGAGATCAAGCCACTGCACTCCAGCCTGGGTGACAGAGAGAGACTCCGTCTCAAAAAAAGAAAAAAAAAGAAATGTGACCAAGGGACAAATAGGCTTTCAAACACCTGGAGGCCAGTCTGCAGCCAAATGTCCCTTTTCTAATTTGGACTCAGGCAGGAACCTAGTCAGAGAGGCTGCCTTCCCTGAACAACCCCTGCCAGCCACGACAGCCCAGGCGGCAGTCTGGTGGTACCAGAGTCTTTGGGGATATTCCTGAAAATGGCTGGAGTAAAACCAGCTGCCATTTGGTATGAGTCCTATTTTCTCTTTTTTAAACAAAATTCAAAGCACACATTCAGATATCTCTTCCTGATTTGTGAACTTTTTGGATGATTCCTCAGAAGTAGTAAAATGATCTCAAATTTTAGGTGGAGTAACTGAGATTCCCTCTCCCCTGGAGTACTAGCCCAGAGTGACCACAGCTGCTGGCAGCCTCCCTTGCCCATACAATGATTAGGTTGGGTGAGCAGATCTCTGAGGTTCTCTCTCCAACCAAATTTTTATGAGTCTATAAACTGGTGATTTATTAGGTAACCTCAAAAGCTAAAATCATATGTTTGACCAAAATAATTTTTTTTGAACTACGTCGTCCAAGAAAAAAGGAGTACAAACTAAATGTGGTAAAAGCATCCGTGAGACATTGTACAAAAATCTTAATTTATAGACACATGCCAATGTTAGAGAACCCAAATTAAACAGATGCTCTGTTTAGAGAGATGGAGAGAAAGGAGAATATCACTGCAGGATTATTTTAAATCATTTAAAGAGGGTGACATTTAGTATAAAGTGAGGCACGTCTTCATGAGAAGAATTACAGGCTACTCTAACCCAAGTTGAAGAACAAGGGAAAAGGCTTCCCAAGAAAGTGAAAGGCACAGTGGGAAAGCAGAAGCGGAGAGGCATGGATCTGAATTCTCTGGCTTCTCTGCTTTCTAGCTGTGTGTCATTTGGCAAGTTATTTAACTCTTGTGAGTCTCGGTTGCCTCTTCTGAGAAATAGGACTAGCAATACCTGAGATAAGGCACTAAAGTACCCAGCATAGGGCTTGGCGCAGAGTAAGAATTCCATACATTGTTGTTGGAAAATGAAAAAACAGAATCAGTCTCAGTATTGGAATACTGAAGAATGCCCAGGTCCAGAGGTGAGGCACTCCTTATCCATGGGGATATTTAAAGGATAAAGGAAGGAATTGCATATGTAAAACATAATCTCGGCCAAGCAAGGTGGCTCATGCCTGTAATCCCAGCACTTTGGGTGGCCGAGGCAGGTGGATCAGGAGGTCAAGAGATGGAGACCATCCTGGCCAACATGGTGAAAACCCCGTCTCTACTAAAAATACAAAAAATTAGCTGGACGTGGCGGCGCACACCTGTAGTCCCAGCTACTCTGGAGGCTGAGGCAGGAGAATCACTTGAACCCGGGAGGCAGAGGTTGCAGTGAGCCAAGATCGCACCACTGCACTCCAGCCTGGTGACAGAGTGAGACTTCGTCTCAAAACAAAAAAGACATAATCTGTACAAGAACTTTAAGACCATTTTAAAACTTAATCTGTAAATAAATATATTTGAAGGTAAAAAAAAAAATTAGGCCGGGTGAGGTGACTCACGCCTGTAATCCCAGCACTTTGGGAGGCTGAGGCAGGTGGATCACTTGAGCTCAGTAGTTCAAGACCAGCCTGGCCAATGTGGCGAAACCCATTTCTACTAAAAATACAAAAATTAGTCGGGCATGGTGGTGCACCCCTATAGTCCCAGCTACTTGGGAGGCTGAGGCAGGAGAATCACTTGAACCTGGGAGGCAGAGGTTGCAGTGAGCCAAGATTGTGCCGCTGCACTCCAGCCTGAGCAACAGCAAGACTCTGTCTCAAAAAAATAAAAAATCATAAATAAATAAATCACTAAGCAAGTTTAAACAAAATATTGTCTAATTTTTTAGAACAAAAAAAAAACAGAGAGAGTGTCTTTGTTTTTTTAGACAAGGTCTCACTCTATCACCCAGGCTGGAGTGTAGTGACACCACCATGGCTTAATTGATCTTCCTCCCTTAGCCTCCTGAGTAGCTGGGACTACAGGAGCATACCACCACACCTGACTAATTTTTAATTTTTTTTGTAGAGATGGAGTTTCACCATGTTATTCAGGACGGTCTCAAACTCCTGGGCTCAAGTAACCCACCTGCCTCAGCCTCCCAAAGTGCTGGGATTACAGGCATGAGCCACTGTGCCTGGCCTGAGAGTATGTTTAAATGCCTACAGAGAGAACGGAAGAAGAAGAAAACAAATTCTAGTTTTGCAAGACTTTTAATGACCCAAGTATCAGTCCCAAAGTTATCCTCATGCTTTCTTTACATTTTCAGGAGCTCATTGCCAAACTCCATACCCTTCTTGTATAGAAAGGAAAGATACTTTGTTGGCCAAATTCCCACTTTTAAAATATAATTCCATTAAAACTGATAAAATTTGAATTTTGCTCTGGCTCTTAAGAAAAAGAAAAAAAGTCCAGGCACGGTGGCTCATGCCTGTAATCTCAGCACTTTGGGAGGCCAAAACAGAAGGATTGCTTGAGGACAGGAGTTTGAGAACAGCTTGGGCAACAAAGCAAGACCCTGTCTCTACAAAAAAAAAAAATTAAAAATTAGCCAGGAGTGGTGGTATGTGCCTGTAGTCCCAGCAACTTGGGAGCCTGAGATGGAGGATCAATTGAGCCCAGGAGGTCAAGGCTGCAGTGAGCAGAGATCATGCCACTGCACTCCAGCCTGGGTGACAGAGCAAGACCCTGTCTCTCTCTCTCTCTCACACACACACACACACACACACACACACAAAGAAAGAAAGGAAAAGAAAAAGAGTGAGATACCATTAAGATAAACCAGAAACCTGAGGAATACTCTCATTACACACAGGAAAACAGCTTCTGTTGTTATTATTATTTGCATGTGTGCATGCAAAATATCAAGAGGATTTTTTCTGGAAAAGGACAGTCCATACCCTTAGCAAGGTAATGAGCTTCTTTGAGATAACTGGAGGAACCGGAGCATCTTCCCACGTCAACACTTGGCTCAATCTTGAAATCCAAAGGCACATCCAAAGAGGTTCCGGTCAGAATCCAACAGAACCTTTCTGTAGAATCCAATTTGATTTTCTGAAGTCAGGTGACTACATTTGGGGCCACGCCTGCTTATGCAGCTATCCTGACCATTATGTGCTCAGCAATACCTCACAAGTCACTCTGAGATGAACACTTTGAGCAAACAGGGCCAGGACATCACAGTGACCCAGGCTGTGAAAACACTTCAGGCCAGTCCCTGAGTAGGAATGAACAACAAGGTGGTCACCATGCTGACAGCTATTCCCTGTGTGATTTACTTTATCATGAAGTCTAAATTTGATGCTGAAGTGCTAGCCTAAGCTCATTAACCTGCCAACTTAGAGAAGAAGGTAACCATGGCTAGGATGACTGGGAATCTGATGGACTCACTTAAGAATTTCTACAGATGGGAAAACCAAAACTCCTTAGTGGCAAGAGGCCAAAGATGGTCAGCTAATCGTTGTTTCTGGCTGGTAGGTGACATTTCTTCTATTCACTAAGCCCATTTTGTGATAACACAGTTTTCCATATTGACAGGATTGTTTTCATCACCAAAGGAAAACCATGGGGCCATGTTCCTGTGACAATCTCTTTATCTCATTCCCAACACCCTCTGTTCTGTGTTTAAACCTGTACAAACCAGGCAAACTGGGGACTATGTGTAGGACCCAGACATGGAAGAGAAAGCAGGCATTGTTTCTACTCACCGTCTCTGCCCCTCCACTAAAGTACCAGTTAGCACAACCATGTAACACTCGCAAGTCCTACACTTCTAAGATCACCCCTATTGACTTTGTCACGGTAAGAGTTGGCTGTTGGAGACAATGATTCAACAACCAAAATCCTGATTATTCCTTTTCGTATCTGTCATTTAGAATGTGAATAGTGTACACCTAAAAGCTTTAAGTACATTATCCATCAATAATTTGTACTGCACAAAGCAATATGCTGCTCTGTCTTCAAACAACACAATGCTACAGTCAACACAAAGAGGCAAAACCATGGCAATATAGCAATTGCAACAGAAACTCACCAACATCTTGGAGTCTCTGGATATCACAGGGTGAACAAGTTGAAGGGCCTTGCGACACAGACAAGCAATCCTTTAATTCTAAATCATCTTTTTTTCAACAGTTGGAAGTTGACTGCAGTTGAATAATAGAACAAAAACGGAGCTTCAAAATAATGGCGTGCCTGCTTCTTCTGGGTTCTTTTAACTGCAAGAAATCAGCTTTGAAGAGCACATAGGGAACTTCTGATGTGATACAAACTTTTGTCTTTTTTTTTTTTTTGTCTTTTAAGAGCATTCAAAAACACTTGGTCTGGCTGTTTCAATTTTTCTTTCTCTCCTTCTATTCCTAGCTCAAGAATACTATTTACATATGAAAGAAAATAGGAGATGGCTCAGAATAATATGTCCAAGGCCACGCCCAGGGGTCAGGGATTCATGAATTTTGTATCCAGTGTATGATGTTTCTAGATTAAAATATTTTCAAAGGTAACATGATATAGGCTCCCTCTGTAATGACTGCATTTGATTATGCTCTGGTAATTCTATCAGCTAACTTTATCTCAGAAATGTGGGGTACCCACAATGCAGTGCCTCAACTGTAACAATATACCATTCAATGAGGCCGTCTAGCTTCACCCTGTCATTGTGGGGTGGCAGAAGGGAGACACTGTGATGGGCAACAAGTCAATCCAATACTCCTACAAGAACCAGATGGATGTATTATTTATAGTCAGTCTTAGGGCTGTCGTCCTTTTGGGAGTGTGCATGAATTTGATGACCAGCTGTTACAAATTTGTTATCCTGAAACTATTTTAGAAGTTGGGGGGAAGGGAGGAAAGCCTTTTAAAAGTGTGAGTAAAGCAGTATTTGGAGAAACTTCCTGCCTGTGTTTTACCAGAAAACTTCGCTGGTTTTCCTTGCTCTTTGGTGAGGTTAGCCCTGTCTTTTTATCCAGTTTTCCCATTGACATAGCGTAGTGTGTGCTGTAAACCATGGACCTTTGCTGTGCTTTGGGAACATTTAGAAAACTTACCAGTTGATTTTCTGAAAATAATTCCAGTGGTAAACTTTAAAACACATTGATTTAAAGAAGTAAAATTTCATTTTTTTTTTTTTTTTTTTTTTGAGACAGAGTCTCACTCTGTCGCCAGGCTGGAGTACAGTGGCGCAATCTCGGCTCACTGCAACATCTGCCTCCCAGGTTCACACCATCTCCCACCTCAGCCTCCCGAGTAGCTGGGACTACAGGCACGCGCCACCAAGCCCAGCTAATTTTTATATTTTTAGTAGAGACAGGGTTTCACCATGTTGGCCAGGATGGTCTTGATTTCCTGACCTCGTGATCCACCTGCCTTGGCCTCCCAAAGTGCTGGGATTACAGGCATGAGCCACCACGCCTAGCCAAAGTATAATTTTTAAATTTTATTTATTTATTTATTTTGTAAAGATAGAGTCTTGTGTCCCAGGCTGGAGTACAGTGGCATGATTATGGCTCACCACAGACTCTACCTCCTGGGTTCAAGCAATCCTCCCGTCTCAGCCTCCCGAGTAGCTGGGACCACAGGCACATACCATCACACCTGGCTAATTTTTTTTTTTTTTTTTTTTTTTTTTGTAGAGACAGGATCATGCTATGTTGCCCAGGCTCATCTCGAACTCTTGGGTTCAAGCGATCCTCCTCCTCGGCCTCCAAAAGTGATGTGATTACAGGCATGAGCCACCATACCCAGCCTCGAATAAGTATAATTTGTTTTTAATCTTGTCCCTGAAACTTCTCTGCCCTTCCCTAAACTTTCAAACTTAAGTTTTGCAACCTCTGCCTGGAGATAAGAAGGGCCAGAATATTTTAGGAAAACCCTTCCTCCCTTAACCAAAGACTTATGCCTCTCTCCTCTGCCCTCCTCCGCCTGCCTAAAGGAAGAAGATTGACTTGCAATTATAATTTTTTAAAATAATGAATACAAGGTTAAATTTATTGCACATTGATACCTAATCTATGCTCCTCAAAATGATTTCAAAAAGTTAAGATTTTGATTAAAAGTCTATTTTTATATTAGAAGAAATATCTATAGAATGAATCTCAAAACATGTGGTAGGATTACAGGTAACTTTTATTTTCCCGTTAGAACTGTTCCTTCATTTATTAAACAAATATTTATTGGGTGTACCTGTTAGGCACACAGTACCATGTAGGTCCTGGAATCAAAAGGAAGTATAGAGAACAGTTAGGTTATGGACTTCGGTGCCAGACTGAGTTTGTAGTTAGGCTCTGCTGCTCACTACTGTGCTATCTTAGAGAAGTTGCTTAACTTCTCTGTTCCTTAGTTTGTTCATCTGTAAAATGGGGGTATTAATAGCACTACCACATAGGATTGTTGTGAAGAGCATGTGAGTTGTTTAAATCAACACTTACGTAGCACAATGCACCTGATGCTATTCTAATCACTTTCCAAATATTCATTAACTGAGTGCAAAGGATTTAACACATTGTATATTATTATAAATGGTGATAAGTGCTATGAATGATAGGAAGAGACTGCTGGAAGAAAGAATGTAAGAAAGGAAGGAAAACCTTTCTCGAGATCGGATAGGCAGGAAAGGGCTCTCCAAGGCCATGCATTTCAACTGGAGCCTGAAGGACACAAACCAATGACGCAGAGAGTCGGGGCAGAGTGTTCTGGGCTGAGGGGACATGTGTGCAAAGACCTGAGGATGGAAAATAACATTGTTTATTGGGAAAGCTGAAAGGAACTAGCATGGTGGTGGCAGAGATTAAACAAGTTGATGTGTTCAAGACATAAGACATTTTTGAGTAACAATCAACAAAACCTGGCAATGTGCTTGTGAAGGCAGGGGAGAATTTAATCAGTACCCCTTGTCATGCTTTCTTGTATTTTTCCAAGTATTTTAGAATAAAGGTCACTCAAATCAATAAAAAAAAAAAAATGATCCCAAAGAACAATGGACATGAATTAAGAGAAAAAAGATATACAAATATACATGACACTTAAATGTATAAAAAGATGATTACCTTTGTTAGGGCATGTTCTACGTTTTAAACATATTTGTAAGCCGGGTGTGGTGGCTCATGCCTATAATCCCAGCACTTTGGGAGGCTGAGGTGGGCAGATCCTTTGAGGCCAGGAGTTCAAGACCAGCCTGGCCAACATGATGAGACCCCGTCTTTACTAAAAATGCAGAAACTAGCCGGCATGGTGACGCGTGCCTGTAATCCCAACTACTTGGGAGGCTGATGCACGAGAATCACTTGAACTTATTTGTTTATTTATTTATTTTTGAGACAGGGTCTTCCTTTGTCGCCCAGGCTGGAGTACAGTGCCATGACTGTAGCTCACTGCAGCTTCAACCTCCAGTGCTCAAGTGATCCTCCTGCCTTAACCTCCCAAGTAGCTGGGACTACAGGTTCCTGCCAGTGCACCCAGCTAATTTTTTTTTTTTTTTTTTTTTTTTTTTTTTTTTTTTTTGTGGAGGCGGGGGTCTCAGTTTGTTTGCCAGGCTGGCCTTGAACTCCTGCGCTCCAGCAATCCTCCTGCCTCGGCCTCCCAAAGTGCTGGAATTACAGATGTGAGCCACCGCACTCAGCCTATGCCTACTTTAGCTTTAATGCATGCATAAGGTTTAGAACAGTGCCTGACACATAATGTCTTGATACATGCTAGCTTTAAAAACTTATTAACCATTATGTAAAATACCTCTCTCAGTATTTAACAATTTTAGCTTTTTTAGTCAGTTTGTATGGTTTTATATGAGATGAGGATTTGAAATGTAAATCTGTTATAAGTTGTTCCATGGTAGAAAAAAAATAGCTATCAATACTTCCCTAACCCCTTGTAAAAAGCACAAAGCTCTTTGCATAGTCATAAGTTAGAGCCCCCAACACAACTATGAAGTAAATATTACCTGATCCAATGCTGCAATGCCAATTTTTACTAGACAGTGTTGAGATACCAGAAGTGACAACCCTATGAAAGGTAAATAATCAACGTTTAGCCTTTTATGATAGGCTTGTGTAGGCTTCAAAAGCATTAATTAACTATTACTCACAACACCTAGGTGAGGTATTTCTTTACCCTCTCAAGCAATGTCATTATCTCAGAGAAGGAAACTCAGTACCAGGTTAAACAACTTAGGAGAGGAAACAATTATCTGCTCAAAAATAACAGCACTTTGCCTCTAAATAACACTTTTCAACCAACAGTATCCAGTCACATTGCAAACTCTAATTAAACACTCTCGGGGACTTAAGTATCTCCCTTTAACCTTGTGGAACAGATTGAAGAAGAGGAGGCAGTTTAGCTAAAATTACACAGCAGGCCAGGAGCAGCCAGGATTTAATCCCTTGGAATCAGATGTGAGGTGGGACTAAAAGCCTACTGTGTGGTAGGTGCTTTGCGTATATCTCTTCAGTCCTTTCCACGGCCCCTGAAGTAAATATCGTTGCTTCTTTAAGATGGGAACTGAGGACGCCGTGGCTCATGCCTGTAATTCCAGCTCTTTGGGAGGAAAAGGCGGGCAGATCACTTGAGGACAAAAGTTTGAGACCAGCCTGGCCAACATGGTGAAACACTGTCTCTACTAAAAATACAAAAAAAAAAAAAATTAGCCAGGCATGGGGCATGGTGGCATGCACCTGTGGTCCCAGCTGCTCGGGAGGCTGAGGCACAATAATCACTTGAGCCTGGGAGGCAGAGGTTGCAGTGAGCTGAGAGCATGCCACTGTACTCCAGCCTGGGTGACAGAGTGAGACCCTGTCTCCAAAAAAAAAAAAAAAAGATAACCAAGCTCAGAGGGACAGAGCTAGGATAGGTCATCCAAAGCCAACGTGCTTCTACTCCTGTAAGACCACATGTCACAAACAGGAAGAAGAAATAGAAGCAGTCAGACTCATCAGTGTTGTTGTTGTTTTTAATAAGATTGGTTATTGTTTTAGTTTCCTATTGCTTCTATAACAAATTGTTAAGGAACAAAATTTCAACAAATTGATTTCAAAGATCTAATTGGCTTTTGTTGGCACTTCATGAATCAGGCAGCATCCCATCTATGAAACAGAAAGGCTCTTCAATGAGCTGAGCAGCGAGGATGCGCTTTACAGGCAGAAAAGGCTGAAGTAAGCAGAAATAAGGAACAAGGAACAATAAACAGATTGGTTGTTTCAAAGTGACTTCAAGCAGAGGGGATTTCCTTATCATGCCTGATCAAATTGACTGGGCCCCATTAGGTTGGTTGCTATGAGTTTCCTGTTTTTTGGAAAACTGACCCATTTCTAAGTTCAGTTTGGTTATGTGGCCCCTAGCACAAGTGACTCCATTCTAGTTTGGTCTGGTCTGTTGGGGCCTAGTGCAGGAGCTCAGTCAACCAATGACCTCTCATAAATTTTATTTCACAAAGTTATCACAAATGTAGTGTAAAACTACACAAATTGATTAAGTTCTGGAGGTCAATGTCTGAAAATAATTTCACTGGACTGAAATAAAGGTGTAGGCAGGGCTGCATTCCTTCTGGAGGCTTGACAGGAGAATCAAGTTTCTTGCCTTTTCCAGCTTCTAGAAACCATTTGCATTCCTTGGCCCATGGACCCTTTCTTCATCTTCAAAAGCAACATCACAACATCTTCAAATCTCCTCTGACTGTGATACTCCTCCCTCAGTCTTTCACTTACAAGGACCCTTGTGATTACACTGGGCTCACCCGGATAACCTAGGATAATCATCTCAAGACCCTTAATTTAATTGCATCTGCAAAATCCCTTTGACATGTAAGGTAACACATTTGCAGATTCCAGGGATTAGTACTTAGACATCTTTTGGGGCCATTGTTTTGCTTACCATAGTACTCTTTTGGAAGATTCTTAGAAAACTAGGATCTATGCCTCATCATTTCATCCCCAAGCAGCATTTATTGTATCTCCAGGGGGTACTACTACCCCAAAGTCCCTCTTGATGTGAAGCTTTTTTATCCCGTGGAACAATTGTAATTTATTGAGATACAGCAGGAGGGCATACCTTCAAAATTGGAAAGTTTAAAAAAAATTAAAAATGATAACTATTGATACGTGCAACTGTAATATATGGATGAATCTCAAAATACAGTTATGTGTCACTGAACACCAGATATACATTCTGAGAAATGCATCATAGAGTGTACTTACACAAACTAGATGGTATGGCCTGCTACACACCTAGGCTATATCGTATAGCCTATTGCTTTTAGGCTACAAACCCATACAGCACGTTACCATACTAAATTATGTAGGCAATTGTAACACAATAGTAAGTATTTGTGTACCTAAACATAGAAAAGGTTCAGTAAAAATATGATAATATAACCTTACGGGACCACTATCATAGATGTAATCTGTCATTGACCAAAATGCTATTATGTGGTGCATGACTGTAATTTAGCTGTTTGAAGGAAGCCAGGTTACACACACACACACACACACACACACATACACACACACACAGAGGGTATATATTGTATAATTCCATTTATATAAAATTGTGAAAAATGCAAAGCGATATATAATAATAGAAAGTAGATCAGTGGTTGCCTGAGTTGGGTGGAGGTTGAGAAGGGAGATGGGGTGACCAAGAGACATGAGGAAATTTTTAGAAGTGATAGATATGTTGATTGTGGTGATTTTTTTTCAGAACTTCACAAATCGTGCCCTTTGAATATGTCCTGTTGATTGTATGTCAGCTATAGCTCAAGAAAGCTGTTAAAAATAATATATGATCCCAGTGTTTTGGGAGGCTGAGGCAGATAGATAACTTGAGGTCAGGAGTTTGAGACCAGCCTGGCCAACATGGTGGAACCCTGTCTCTACTAAAAATACAAAAATTAGCTGGGCGTGGTGGTGCACACCTGTAGTCCCAGCTACTTGGGAGGCTGAGGTGGGAGGATCACTTGAATCCAGGAGGCAGAGTTTGCAGTGAGCTGAGATCATGCCACTGCACTCCACCCTGGGTGACAGAGCCAGATCCTGTCTCAAAATAATAATAATAATAATAATACATGAGCAGGCCTTGGTAGCTCACACCTGTAATCCCAGCACTTTGGGAGTCTGAGGGTGGAGGATCACTTGAGGCTAGGAGTTTAAAACCAGCTGGGCAACATAGCAAGACCCTGTCTTTAAAACACACACACACACACACACACACACACACACACACACACACACGCAAGAGCTGGGCATGGTGATAGAAACTCACAAGCTTGTAGTCCTAGCTACTCAGGAGGCTGAGGCAGAAGGGATCGCTTGAACCCAGGAGTTGGAGACTGCAGTGAGCTATGATCACGCCACTGCCCTCTAGCCTGGATAACAGAGGGAGGCCCTGTCTCAAAAACATAATAATAATAGAAAAGAGACTTTAAAGTCCTCCAAGGCACACAGGAACTTCATAAAATGAGATTATAGAGCCAGGGAGAAAATTGTATCAAACAGCAGTAACCTTATCTATATAGCTCTTCAGAAAATTTTTAATGACCTCATTCAGATGTTATCATTTTAGGATGATTGCAGGTTTGCAAGTGTAACACATCTGGCAGTTTGTTTTGCATACTGTCTAAGCTCCACATGGCCCCTGAGGCCCTTTGTGAACTGTGGCAGCCTACCTCTCCAACCTGTCTTCCTACCACACCTTGCCTTGAAATTCATGCTTCAACAATCCCAAGCTATTTATAGCTTCCCAAGCTCACCTGGTGTTTTATGTCCCCAAGTCTTTGAAGAAGACACGCCTGGAATGCCCTTCCTCTCTGGCCTCCTTGGCCAGGAGAGGTCATCCCTTCATCTTTTGCCAATTCATGTCCTGTACAAGGTTCCTCGGTTACACTTTCCCCACTATCTTGTAATTAATTGTTTCGTATCTGTCCTGTCACTAGCCTATCTGTACTCCCAACCAGGGCATATGGCAAGGATGGCAGGGTCTCAACATTTATTTCATGGAACTGGAAATTCTCCCAGTGTGTCGTGGTGGTATACATGAGAACCATTAGGATGTCTACAGGGAAGAAGATCCACCAAAAGAGGAGTTTGGATGTTGCCGGATGAAGGGATAAAGCATGGTCCTGAAGTTGATGGCAGTGACACTCCTGCAGCCTGAACTAGAGCAGTTGGTTCTCAATAGGATGGCAGGACCCCTCGGGGGCTTTTAGAAATGGAGGGGGAGTGCAGCTGGCATTTAGTACTTAGGGGCCACAGTGGAAATAAAGTCCTGTTCAAAGAAGAATGCTCTCGTCCAAAACGCCAATAGGGTCCCCAGTTAGAAACACTACTCAAGGATAAAATGTGTTTTCTCTGTGAAGACTGCAAATGGGCTGGGCGCGGTGACTCATGCCTGTAATCCCAGCACTTTGGGAGCCCGAGGCGGGCGGATCACGAGGTCAGGAGTTCGAGCCTGGCCAACATGGTGAAACCCCGTCCCTACTAAAGATACAAAAAATTAGCCAGATGTGGTGGCACGCGCCTGTAATCCCAGCTAGTCGGGAGGCTGAGGCAGGGGAATCGCTTAAACCTGGGAGGCAGAGGGTACAGTGAGCCGAGATCGCGCCACTGCACTCCAGCCTGGGTGACAGAGCGAGACTCTGTCTCAAAAAAAAAAAAATAAAAGACTGCAAATAATCCTCTTCCTTAGTGCTTCATGTGAGTGGGATGTGCAGCTAGTGATAAGGACTGGAATCCTCTCCCTGAAGCGCTCACTCTCTGCACTTACTCCTTGCCCCCTGGGGGTCCCCTGTCCCCTGAACTTCTTTTGCTCCTCAAATACACTGCCTCCTGCCTACCTTAGACCTTCCCTTCATCTGTTCACGGGGCTTGAAGTATCCACCCCAACTTCCTCCTGCCTTTCTACCTGGCTATTTCTTACTCAACTCTTAGCATGCCACTTCCTCCAGAACCTTCTTTCATTCCTACAGTAGGCCAGGGTCCCCTGATATAAGCCTCCAGAGTACTCCATGTATCTCTTAGTAGCATTTATCACAATAATAAAATACTGGTGGAAGGAGGGAGGGGAGACAGTGAGAAAAGGGAAGGCAGACAGGGAGGAGGTAAGGAAGGGAAGAAGACCAATTTGGCTGCTTGAGGAGAGTGGAAAAGCACAAGTTGTTTAAAAACTGAGTTTGGGCCGGGCACGGTGGCTCACGCCTGTAATCCCAGCACTTTGGAAGGCCGAGGAGGGCGGATAACCTGAGATCGGGAGTTCAAGACAAGCCTGAGCAACATGGAGAAACCCTGTCTCTACTAAAAATACAAAATTAGCCGGGCATGGTGGCCCATGCCTGTAATCCTAGCTACTAGGGAGGCTGAGGCAGGAGAATCGCTTGAACCCAGGAGGCAGAGGTTACGATGAGCTGAGATTGCACCTCTGCACTCCAGCCTGGGCAACAAGAACGAAACTCCATCTCAAAAACAAACAGAATGAGTTTGACCCTTAGCTCTGCTCCTTAATAATTGAGGACCTTGGATAAGTTATCTAAGTGATCTGAACCTCAGTCCCCACATCCACAAAATGGAGATAAAGGGTGCTCATGGCAATTAAATTAGATAAGTATATGGAAGTGCCTTGCTCAGTGTCTGACACATGGTAGGTGCTCAAAAAATGTCAAATCTTTTTACCTTCTCTCCTTCTCCCTCTCCCCCAAATGGAAGGGCAAGTAAGGGGTGAAAATTTAACTGAGAAAGGTGGACTGAAAAAGCCTTTGTACCTAGCTTGCTAGAGAGAACATCTATAATCCTCCTAAATGGGTTTGAGAGGCTCTGTGAACACAAAAATGTCTGAAAAGAAGCCTGTGGTCAGAGGATGAACAGTCATAATTGGTGAGAGTGGAAGCAATGGATAGAATTCATAGACATTGGCATGGTCATGTCGCTCAAATATTCATAAAAGGTTTACCCTTTTCTGCACAATCCCTCCACATGCTAGCAAGTATCTATAGGATGACTATACTTGGTTTCTTGGAAAGAATGTGACCCAATGGGGAAGTGAGACACTGCTAAAAATTTACTTAGTTTTTGTGCCTAGTGTTCCATTATTGGGACGCTAAGCATGTGGGAATTATTTATATCCTACTGCTCAAGGTCATCTTAGCATCCTACTGCTAAGCATCTTAGCTTCCTACTGCTAAGGTCTGATTGCAAAAATTCAAAAAAATGCAACCTCAGGCATAAATGGGTTAATGTCTCTGAGACCAGAGACCTACCAAAGTTCTGTTCTACTAATGCAAAACACAATGGTTTGGGAAGGGTCAGTGACAACTATCTGAGGTGGAGTCTAGCCACTAAGGTAGAAATAATTCCAAATGATGACAATTTGGATTGTTATGATTTGCCTAAACCTCTGGGCACATTTGCAATCCCATTATTAAAACTGATAATAACATCATAAAACAATGTCATTATCTTCAGAGGAGAACATCTGAGCAAGCATGTTACCCTAAAGGCAAACAGATTCTTAGAAGTTAGGTACATGGAAGACTTCTAGGGTCATCATAAGAGTCTTGCTTCCTTTCTTAGCAAGCCACCCTACTGAGTTTTTGAACAGTATGGTAGTAATGAAGTTTTACCAGTCAACTTCTTTGCAACTTCCTTTACACCTGACACAATGTAAATTAAAAGCACTTGATTGCTTTGCTGGCAAAGCAAAGGCAGCCTCTAGATCTGCTGTTAACCAGTGATAGTGCCCACCTCAACTTTAGTGAACCCTAAGAGGTATTAATATATCTTCACCAACCCTGTAAAGAAAGAGAGGTGTCTCCTGGTTAAAGCCCTAAGCTACTTACTTGCTTCTCTTTCTCAGACAGGCTTCTTAAACCTACCATCTTTGTTTGATCTACAAGTCCCAAAGGGTTTCCATGCTATTGCCTTTGCCAACTCCTCAAGGTTTTAAAATTGGAAGTCCCTCATCCTGGGGCCCTCTTAGTCTTGGGATGATTGGTCACCCCAGCTCAGGACAGATTCTCTCCACTCCACCCAACCACTAACATCTGTATTATCCACCTCCCCCAAGCACTTACTCTCTTTTCATACTTTTTTTTTTTTTTAATAGAAAAAGATGCCAGAAGGAAGTGATAGAGAGAGGCACGTGAGGGAAATATGTACAAATTCACAGTGTTTTTTCTTAGTTTTCAACTTTTTTTTTTTTTTGAGACAGGGTCTCACTCTGTCACCCAGGCTGGGGTACAGTAACATGATCTCAGCTCACTGCACTCTCTGCCTCCGAGGCTCAAGTTATCCTCCAACTTCAGCCCCCCAAGTAGCTGGGATTACAGGCACGTGCCACCACTCCCTGCTAATTTTTGTATTTTTAGTAGAGATGGTGTTTTGCCATGTTGGCCAGACTGGTCTTGAACTCTTGGACTCAAGCAATCCACCCACCTCAGCCTCCCAAAGTCCTGGGGTGACAAGCGTGAACCACCATGCCCAGCCAGTTTTTAACTTTTTTATATTTTATATTTATCTGCTTATTGTAGAAAATGTGAAAAATCGAGGAAAGTATAGAAAGACAATGCTTCAGCATAATTGTTTCTAGTGTTACGAGGTCATAATATATAAAAAATTTTATACAATTTTTTTTTCACCTAATGTCAAGAACATTTCCCCACCTTATTAAAAACTTTGAAATGAAAACTTGTTTTTAATAGTTATATCCACTACATGGCTATACTATAATCATTTCCCTAATGACAGACATTTAGGGTATATCCAAGTTTTCAACATTTTCTTTTTTTGTTTTTGAGATAGGTTCTTGCTCTATCACCCAGGCTGGAGTACAGCGGCACAATAACAGCTCAAGCCATCCTCTCACCTCAGCCTCCCGAGTAGCTGGGACTACAGGCGTGTGCCACTACACCCAGCTAATTTTTAAATTTTTTGGTAGAGATGGAGTCTTGCCATGTTGCCCAGTCTGGTCTCAAACTCTTGGACTCAAGCAATCCTCCTACCTCAGCCTCTCAAAGTGCTGGGATTACAGGAGTGAGCTACTGTACCTGGCCTCAATATTTTAAAATAACACAACAGTAAAACATCCTTGTCTGTATTTCTAATTATTTCTTTAGGATAGATTCTTAGGTGGGAAAGTATTAGGACAGAGTGTAGTACTTTAATGCTCTTAATATAAAAACAAAATTGATTACAAGCATATATTCATCAACAGTGTGGGAATAATATATTGATATGCTCTCTGCAATACTAAATTGTAATATTTTAAACATCTTTGTTAATTAAAAAAGACATTTTAGTGTTTTAATTTGTAGTACTTCAATAATTCATGAAGTTGGACATTTTTCATGTTTATTGTCCATTTTTATTTCTTCATTTGTGAATTATCTCTGTCCTTTACATATTTAGCTATTATCTACAATATAACTGTTTTTAAATTACAAGTAATACATGTTCATTGTAAAACATATTAGAAAACATTAATACTTACAGCACTTTATAACCTGCTCCTAAAAGAACTGAATCCAATACATTGTGAATACCTTTCCATGTCAACCAATATGCATCTTAGCTAGCAAATAAATTCAATTGCTGCAAAATATTCCACTGTATGGATGACTTGATTGTTTTTACTAGTCTTTTGGACATGTAAGTGGTTTCAAATATTTGAATATTAAAAGTGATTGTGTGATAAGCATCCTGGTGCATTTGTTTTGCACACTTGCCTGATTGTTTATGTAGGTAAAGTCCTAAAAAAAAGGAATTGTTTGGTCAAGAGGTACTAAGGCTTTTGACACATATTACAAAATCTCCCTCCAAAATGGCCATACTTAGTTGCAGCTCCAACCTCAGCTTATGAGAGGATTCGTTTCATCACATCCTCAGCAACAATGGGTAACATAATTTTTTAAAATCTGAAGTCTGATGGGCAAAAAAGGAGTCCCATTGCTGTTCTAGTTTGCATTTATTTAAATAATAATGAAGCTGAAGTTCATAAGTGAGCTCATTGTGGTCACTTAAGTGCTGGTCCTTGTCCTTTGCCCTATTGGGTTGTTGTCTTTTTTTCTTTGAGGTTATTTCATTGTAAGAGGTTAGACTGTAAGGTAATTTCATTTAAATACTAAGTATTTAGTATTAACTCTTTATCAGTAACATAGGTCTCCATTTGTCATTTTCCTTTTGAATTTTTAAAAGTCAGTATATATAGAGAGAGTAAAAGCATGGCTCCTGAGAGAGACTGGTTCTACCATTTACTAGCCTTGGTGGATGCTATGTTAGGTGCCCTGTTTGGATACCCTTTACTGGCCAGTACACCTGTCTCTCCACTGTTGTGAGGTTGGCTGCTAGAGCTCACAGGTGCCTTTTTCTCTGGAGAGTCTACACTAGGGAAGGCAGCCACACTTGTAGGGGGGGTTATGCCCCACTATATCCTGATACAAAGGTACAAACACCTTTGTGTAAGATGGGGGCTAATTCTGCAGTTTGGTTTATGCTCTAGATTCCAGAGCCCTCCCTCAATGGAGCAGATCAAGGCTAGGATTTCCTAAGATCCGTTTTTCTTGGATGTTACCCCTTCCCTATCCTGTTTCACTCTCTCCCTTATGGGTTCCTCCTAAAGAGCCCTCCCTCGATAAATTACAG
The DNA here is from genome assembly GCF_028885655.2 of Pongo abelii. NCBI lineage: Eukaryota > Metazoa > Chordata > Mammalia > Primates > Hominidae > Pongo > Pongo abelii. Next base: position 123,864,511 of record NC_071985.2, on the reverse strand, counting down.
GGATCTAAATCCCATCTCGGGATCGGCTTCTAGGGAAACCAGCCTAAGATACTGTAAAATGGGGATGATGTTAGTACCTACTTCATAGGGTTGCTGTGGAGATTAAATAATAGTTAAAATAGTAATAATAGCAAAATTTAGCACTTATATGTGCTAGGCCCTGTTCTAAACACTTTATATGTATTAATTCATTTCGTCTTTACATCAGTCAATATCCAGGTATAATCCTCAAACATGAAAAAAGTTTGGAATAGTGCTTGGCATATATTTAGCACCAATAAATCTTAGCTATTATTATTGACTGATTTACTCTAGATTTCACATGAGAGATTAGGCATGTTAGCAGGCTGTTTCCCTGCATTTTGAAGTCTCCTTCCCATTCTCTTTTTCTTAGCTGTTCCTTTGGAAAGCTCTTACTCACTCACCTACTCCGCACTCTCATTTTTTCCTTCTTTTATTCTATTTTTATTTTATATATATATATGTACACATACACCTATATATGTGTATATACGTACATACATATATAGACACATATGTATGTGTGTATATATATATGTACACACATATACATATCTACACACATATTTTTTTTGAGACAAGGCCTTGCTCTGTTGCCCAGGCTGGAGTGCAGTGGTGCAATCACAGCTCACTGCAGTATTGACCTCCCGGGCTCAAGTGATCCTCCCACCTCAGCCTCTCAAGCAGCTGGGACCACAGGTACATGACACCACACCAGGCTAATTTTTAATTTTTTGTAAAAACAAGGTATCACTATGTTGCCCAGGCTGGTCTCCAACTTCCGGGCTCATGCGATCCTCCCACCTCAGCCTCCTGAAGTGCTGGGATCAAAGGCATCAGCCACCACACTGGATCTCCTTTTATTCTAAAAGGTGGAGTTATCAAGTCCACATTCTTGCTGAGGAAACGACGCAACCAGTCTTCTAACTTTCTTTTAGTCAAGGGAGCACTGTTACTCTGATAGATTTTGTTGGGGGAGGGAAGCAACAAATGTTTACTTGGTTATTCAAGTTTACCTTGACTCAGTGTGGTCGTTTATAATTCATGGAAGTCTAGCCACCCTGGTTTCATCTTAAAGCAAAGCTTGGCCTATCCTAACAACCCCACATGTTGTGAGGCTATGTACATTCTCAGTGCTCTCCCCCTACTCCAACACACTGGAAAATGGTCGCGGAAGCCTGTCAGCAGTGTGAGCACCAGGGGGTTTCATCTAGTACTGTGGAAGTGATGCGGTAAAAACTTCATTGTTGTGTTCCCAGCATCCAGCAAAGTGCCTGGCATAAAATAGGCATTTAAACATAAATGTTATGGAGCAGATCACAATATGTTTTTAAACAGATCCCTTCCCCTCTCTCTCTCTCTCTCTCTCTCTCTCTCTCTCTCTGATCCAGGATCTCCAGCAAGACTAATGTGCCTTTTTGTTTTTCATGACATTGACATTTATAAAGAGTCTGGGCTAGTTGTAGAATGTCTCAAATTCTGGATTTGTTCCAGAGTGCTTTTTTAAAAATATAAATCAGGACCAGGCACGGTGGCTCACACCTGTAATCCCAGAACTTTGGGAGGCCGAGGCAGGCGGATCACCTGACGTCAGGAGTTCAAGACCAGCCTGACCAACATGGTGAAACCCTGTCTACTAAAAATACAAAATTAGCTGAGTATGGTGGCACATGCCTGTAGTCCCAGCTAATCAGGTGGCTGAGGCAGGAGAATTGCTTGAACCCTGGAGGTAGAGATTGCAGTCAGCTGAGATTGCACCACTGCACTCCAGCCTGGGCAACAAGAGCAAAATTTCATCTCAAAAAAAAAAAAAGATATATATATATATGTGCGTGTATATATATATACATATATACATACATATATATGTATATATATACACACGCACATATATCTATATATAGATATAGATATATAAATCAGATGAAGTTATTCCCATGTTTAAAACCTTCCACAGGCTTCCTATAATATTTAGAAAATAAAGTCCAAACTCACTACCCTGGCTTACAAAGGCCTACATTGCCTTTTGTATGTTTTCTTCTTTCTCACTTCAGCCACAGTGGCCTTCCTCCAGTTTCTCAAGTCCACAAAGCTCTCAAATCCTGCAAAATCCTCGCAGGACTTTGCACTGGCTGTTGCTTTTGCCTAATGTGCTTTTCCCTGAAGTTTGCTTGAAGGCTGGCTCCTTCTCATAATTCAAATCCCAGTTTGAATGCCATTTTCTCAGAGAGGACTTCCTTATCTTGGCCCCTAATCTAAAGTAGTCACTTACTCACTCTCACATCACCCTTCTTTTAACTCTCTGCATGGTACCTATCATAACCTGATATTTTTCTTTTTCTTTCTTTTTCCTTTCTTGAAGCAGGGTCTGGCTCTGTCCCAGGCTAGAGTGCAGTGGCTGGATCATAGCTCCCTGGAGCCTTGAACTCTTGGGCCTCAGCCTCAGCCTCCCGAGTAGCTGAGACTACAGGTGCGTGCCACCACACCAGCCTAATACAAAAAAATTATTTTTGTAGAGATAGGGTCTCACCGTGTTGCCCAGGCTGGTCTCAAACTCCTGGCCTCAAGCAGTCCTCCCACCTCAGCTTCCCAAAGTGCTGCAATTACAAGTGTGAGCACACCCAGTCCTGATATTTTTCTTGTTGTTTATTTTTGTTGAGCTCCAAGAGATCAGGGGCTGTGTTCTGTTGTGCTCACTACTATATTCCCTGTACCTAGAAAAGTTCCTGACACACAGCAGAAACTTAATACATACTTGCTGAATACTGTAATGAATAAGCTGAGAGCTGAGGATGAAAAGAAGCCAAGCATTTAAAGAGCTTGGGGAAAATCTAGGCAGGGAGGAGGTCCTGAGAGAACCTTGAGGCTTAGTCCATTCTAGGGCATGAAGAATGCCCTGTGTACTTGGACGAAAGTGAGGCAGCAGGAGGAAAAAATAGGAGAGAAGAGAGAAATTGGCAGGGGAAAGATGGCTTAAGGCCTTTTTCCCCCATAGGAAGTTTGGATTTTATTTTAAATTAAATAGGAAATCACTAAAGGTTTACAAGTACGAGAGTGACATAATCTGACTTATGCCATTTAAAAGATATTTTTCAATTTGAGTGATTAGGAAGATGGAAGTAACTAATATCAGAGATAGAAATCACATATGTAAGAGAAGATTTGCAGGGGGTAAATAACTTTGGACATGTTGAATGTAATGTTGTACTTCCAGCTGGGTGAGGGGGCTCACGCCTATAATCTCAGCACTTTGGGAGGCCGAGGCAGGAGGATCCTTTGAGCCCAGGAGTTCAAGACCAGCCTGGGCAACATAGTGAGACCTTTTCTCTACTGAAAAAATAAAATTAGCCAGACAGTGTCAAGCTCCTGTGGTCCCAGCTACTGCGGTGTAGGGGTGGGGTGAGATTGGAGGATCACTTGGACCTGGGAGGTTGAGGCTGCTGAGCAGTGATCTCCAGCCTGGGTGACAGAGGGAGGTCCTGTCTCTCTCTCTATATATATAAAACTTCCTTTGTGGCTTTCACAGTATCCATACTTTAAAAGAATTTATGATTAAGAAGGAATTAATACCTACCTCTGAAACAGTACAGCCAACCAATTCCATTGTTATTTACAAGAACCTGATATTAAAGATGGTTGTTGATAATAACGATAATAGGTATCAAGTATGGAGCAGTTTCTATGTGTCAGGCCCTGTGTCAACCACTTAACAACCTTACCTCACAGAAGCATCATAGCAACCCTTATTAGAAGAGGCTTTATTATGTTTTACAGCTGGGGAAGCTAAGACTAAAGAAGATAACTCATTCAAGGTCAATCAGCCAGTAAGTAGCAGAATTGGAACTCAAACCCAGGTCTAGTTTGATGACAAAGCTGTTCCTTTAAGCAATTTGCCATAACATGCACCTAATGGGAAATGTTGCTTGGATCACTGGTTATGGCCATCATTCACAGAGATACTGAACCCAGAGTTTTCTTTAACATAGCCTTTACCCTGTAGAAACATTTAAACTTCATTTCAGAAGAGAAATATCTATTTGAAAAATAATCTAAGTAAATTCATCAGATGCTTTACCCCAGAGAGACTCTGGTCTTGGTATTTTGGTTTTTGTTGTTGTTTGAGACGGAGTCTCGCTCTGTCGCCGAGGCTGGAGTGCAGTGGCGTGATCTCGGCTCACTGCAACCTCCGCCTCCTGGGTTCAAGCAATTCTCCTGCCTCAGCCTCCCGAATAGCTGGGATTGCAGGCGCCCGCCACCAGGCACGGCTAATTTTTGTATTTTTAGTAGAGACGGGTTTTCACCATTTTGACCAGGCTGGTCTCCAACTCAGGTGATCCGCCCGCCTCGGCCTCCCAAAGTGCTGATATTACAGATGTGAACCACCGCGCCCGGCCGGTATTTTGTGAAGAACAAACTACAAGGTGACTACTATTTTGGGGTCACCTCGACATGGAGGAGAGGTGAATGGAAATAAAACTTATTCTTCCCAGTGTCTTTAGAATGTAGGCGCTGAAACTGAGTAAAACTGCCACCCAATTTTCCTGGGAACAAGCGATTCTGTAGTCAACAGAAGTTTGCTTTTTCAACAGCTGGAAACGCCAGGGTTGTGGCACAGCCTTAAGAACTGAGGCTGCCTTGTTTAGACTTTCACACGGTCCCTCTGTTCCTTCCACAGAGGCCTCTTTTTCTTCTACATCCCGCATCTGCCGCTTGGGACACTGATTCTGTAGCGCAGCACCAAGTCTTCCAAAAAGGTGGCGCTGGTTTTGCGCTCCTTTTTTAAAGGGATCTAGGCCGGCCTCTATCTGAACTCTGTACGATGTTTTTTGTTTGTTTTGTTTTGTTTTTGAGATGGAATTTCGCTCTCGTTGCCCAGGCTGGAGTGCAATGGTGCGATCTCGGCTCACGGCAACCTCCGCCTCCCGGATTCAAGCGATTCTCCTGCCTCAGCCTCCTGAGTAGCTGGGATTAAAGGCATGCGCCACCACTCCCGGCTAATTTTGTATTTTTAGTAGAGACGGGGTTTCTCCATGTTGGACAGGCTGGTCTCGAACTCCCGACCTCAGGTGATCCGCCCGCCTCGGCCTCCCAAAGTGCTGGGATTACAGCCGTCAGCCACTGCGCCCGGCCAACTCTAAACAATATTTATTGCTCTACTTTTTAGTGTCTGAAGAAGAAAGAAGAGGACAGGAAAGAAACCTCAAACTGAGGGTTGAGGACACGTCCCGGAGCAGAGAAGGACCAAGCTGCCAAGTCCCCCGTCACCTCGACACGCAGACGGTTCGCCAGGACTGCGAAGAGGGGGGCAACCAGCGCCCCGCCCCGCCCCGCCCCGCTGCGCCGCCCGCCATTGGCCGGTCCGAAAGACGCGGGGCGTTGTCAGTTTGAATGAGAGCGCCTGGAGCCGGGGCGCAGGCGCAGAGGAGGGCGGCGTTGAGGCCGACGGAGCGGTGGGACCCCTAGGTGGCGGAGGGACGCTCCGGCGAAGCGAGGGGCGCTACGAGCTCTGGCCCACGTGACCTGCCGGGGGCGGGAACAGGGGGCGCGCCGGCCTCTTGGGGTGCCCCTGCCTTGGGGAGGGGCCGTGACCACCCGCCTGTCGCCCGAGGCGGCCGCCGCTGCACCTTCACCGCGTACCCGGGACCCGCCCGCCCGCGGGAGGTGAGCGCTTCCGCGACGCGGGGTCTGAGGTGTTTGAGGGGCTCTCGGAGGGAGGTGACAGGGAGGGGTGCGTGTGCGTGTGTGTGGGGCTTCTGTGTCCAGAGGTCTGGGGGTGACGTCCTTTGTTTTGGGCAGGAGGCGGGCGGGGGGCTTGCGGGACCTGTGGGCGCTGCGGGAACGCGGCGTCGATGCTCAAGAAACCAGAAACTCGGCTTGAGGAGTTGCTGCTTTTTTGTTGTAAAGTCTTAAAATGAGAGTAAAGCGTAAGAGCCTCACTCCCGAGCCTTTTTTTTTTTTTTTTAAGATAAAAAGTATACTAGGGTCCAGCGACTTCTTACCACTCTGAATGTGAGTAACAAATTGTGAATTAAAGCCCGAATCCCCGTGGAATTCAATCCGAGGCTGATTGCAATCACTTGGAGTCGGGCGCTTCCTACCTAAACCAGGCAGTTTATGGCAAATACCTGCCTTGACCGTGTTTAAATTAGTGAACTTTTGGGCACCAACTGGTCGATTTACCATAGAAATTGGTAGTTGCTGCAAAAAGAGTAAGTAAACATAAAACGTTAAGAAAACCCTTCCCTGAAATCTATAGAATACCTTCAAATAAAAAAATGAAAAAAATCTGTAATTTCCTTGTTTTAATAGTAACCAATTAGAGCATTTGAACTAGTAGCATTTGAACTCTGTTAAAGAAAACGAGTAAGGATGGAAATTTTATTTGCTTTAATGCATAATTTAACCACACCGTAGAATTAAACGAAGTAGGTTCTTGGCTTTCCTTTCTATCGGGTTTGCATTGGAGCGTTCGTGGGGTGTGTTGGAAGTTAACAGGACCAACCGAGCTGAGTTTTCAAGCTGCCACTTTAGAAGGGTGTACCGAAGATTTCTGGCCTGATAATAGCCGGTGTGATTGCTTCTGATAAATACCACTTTTGCTTGGGTTCTCACTGTTCAGGAGCAGCTTTAGTTGATTGTTTAGAAGTGAATAAACAACATTAAAAAGGGTAGATCACTGTTGGTTGACATGGTGTGTGTAAGGAGAGGGGGGCCTCAGGGATTAGGGGTGGTCTCACACCTACTCCTCTTTACAACTACCACGGAGTCGTTTTCGCAAGCTATTTCCCAGGCTATTACTTATAATTTAAGTATTGGAGCGGTTTCAAAGTAAAAAGTTGTGTGATGTTGTTGTAGAGGCATGTCTCCAAAATCCTCTCTGGCCAGGTAAGCAGTTTAGTTGTATTTTCTTACATTCTTAAATCAGATATTCGGTGTTACAAACATATTTTAATATAGATCTGAGACTTGGTTACTAGACTAATTAAAACAGTGATAAGATATAGTAGTTTTAAAAATGACTTTTTCATAAACATAAAATATTTCTAAGATCTATCTTTAGAAATTTGTAATTAGTTCTCTGGAATTTTAAAATTGAAAATCTGACATAGATTTAGGTTATTCTAAATTTATTTGAATATATATTAAATATGTCTATTTTATAATAACAGTTACTGTTATTAATACAGCACTATGTTGAGTACTTTTATTATTTATCAGAGCCAGGTGCTGGGTCTGTAATTATAAATCATGTCTGTAATTATCACAGCACATTTTAGGTAAGTGTCATTATGCCCACACCAACTGAGAGTTTAGCGTAAGATCATATAACTAGTAAGTCACTGTGCCGAGATTCCAATCATGGCCTGATCCCAAAGCACATGCTGTATTGCTTCTGTGTGTCTTTTTAAATCTCTGCTGTGTCTCTGGATTCCATTTGCAGGGACAAGTTCTACTTTAAAGATGCCTTTAGGTGCTGTGTCTTGTTGTAGCTTCGCAGAAATATTTCCATCTTTCTGTTGGAACTATCTTGCTTCATTATTTTATAAATCATCATATAAATCACATTATATTTTCAATATCCTCTTAATCATCTTTATACAAAACATAAGTGAAGAGTAAGACTTTTCTGAGTTTCTTACATGAATATGAATACAACCTTTACTGTGGAGAAGAAATGTATTACAGTCTGGTTTTCTCACTATTATAGGATTCTTTGGCCTCGTCATACTTCCTATCTTCTTCCCAGACAAGAAATAAAAGTTTGTTGGGCCTCTCTTATGTGCAAAGCAATGTCTTTGGTGTTGTGAGATGACAAGAAAATGCTTCCTATTCAGTAGTTGTTTCTGGAGTTTTTGTAGTATTTTTCTTTCCTCCCCATTCCTGCCTTATATGTTGCTGCTGGTTTATCTTCCTAGCAGAGATCCAACTTGGCTATTCCTTTGTGGGGAAAAAATACCAGCAAGGTTCCCCTTGTGTAAATAAAAGGCTGAGGCCGGGTACGGTGGCTCACACCTGTAATCCCAGCCCTTTGGGAGGCCGAGGTGGGCAGATCATGAGGTCAGGAGTTCGACACCAGCCTGACCAACATGGTTGAAACCCCTTCTCTACTAAAAATACAATAATTAGCCCAGTGTGGTGGCACACGCCTGTAATCCAAGCTACTCAGGAGGCTGAGGCAGGAGAATCGCTTGAACCCCGGAGGCGGAGGTTGCAGTGAGCTGAGATCGCGCCACTGCACTCCAGCCTGGGTGACAGAGCAAGACTCCATCTCAAAAAAAAAAAAAGGCTGAATATGAATATATGCTTCTGCCACATATTCAGAGTCCCTCACAATTTGTTACTGTTGTACCTTCTCAGCCTTCTCTTTCACTACTCTGAATACTGTGTGCTTATCCTGGAACACATTCTGTGCATTTCTACCTCTCCCTTTTTCTTGAGCCATTCTTTTCCCTTGACTGGAATGCCTTTCCTTCATTTGGCTAATAAGATCTACCCATCCTTCAAGGTGCTGTACAAACTTCCTTGCTTCCAAAAAGTTTTCCCTGGTCCTTTTTAGTTAGAATTATTATTCCCATATTATCTCAAAACATTATTGAATAGAAACATTTATTTTCCCACAGAATGGTGATAACTTTTGGGAAGAGAAGACAAAATCATGTTTAATATATTTTCCTATGGAGAATTCTAAACTCAAGCTCTCCAGGGACCGTTTCTAAGCATTTATAGTATTTCTGCATTTGGGATTTACTTCTGCTTTAAAATGTGTTTGGGTCAGGCTCAGTGGCTCACACCTGTAATCTCAGCGTTTTGAGGGGCCCAGGTGGGCGGATCACTTGAGACCAGGAGTTGAGACCAGCCTGCCCAACATGACGAAACCCTGTCTCTACTAAAAATACAAAAATTAGCCAGGCGTGGTGCTGGGCACCTGTGGGAGGCTGAGACAGGAGAATCACTTGAACCCAGGACGTGGAGGTTGCAGTGAGCTAAGATGGCGCCACTGCACTCCAGCCTGGGCAACAGAGTGAGACTCCGTCTCAAAAAAAAAAAAAAAAAAAACCATGGTTAGTGGAAAGGACCATTTCTTTTCTATTTCACTATTGAGCTTTTAAATTATGTATATGTATTAATTGATTGAAGCTGATGACTGACCATCGTTGGTAATAATAAATGGCTGTGCTTACCAAAAAGGTTCATATATTGTTCAGATGATCTAACCTGGAGGCAAGAAAAGTAAATTATATTTATTGTCTGATGAATGTTACCAGTTTGTATAGATCCATGGATGGAAGCAGACCAAAAACAAACAAAGAAACAGACCAAAAGTTATTGGCATTTAAGTGGCAGTCAGGATCAGATAGTTTAGATAAATTCGAAGAAGCACAAAATGTAACCTGGTTTGCAAACTTTTTACTGCCAGTGGAGTAAAGCAGGGCTAGGATCTCTTTGATAAAGAGCTAGCCTTTCTTGTCTGCTCTGATTGCATACCTTGGACAGTGCCTGGAAGTCCACCTAGCTGTCTAAAGGGAGTCTGTCTATTTTGACTTCCTAATCAGATAATTAAATGTGAGGCAGTTAGAGTTATGTACTAGTTGATCTTTCTATATGTTTCTGTCAATTCCCGGGATATGGAAAAAATGATTGCCTTTTCTTTATGGTTAGATGCTGTGATCTAGTAATTTTGTTAATTTTGAGGTTTTTGGAGCATTGCTTGGAAGATGCTATTAAGAGACAGATTTGTTCCTTGCAGATTGTTAGTTGTAAATAGTAATGGAGGTTGGAGGTTGAACTTGATGACTTCTCAATATCCTTTCAAACCTATAATTTATTTTCCAATTCTTGGTCCTGTGACTAAATTTTCTTATCCTGATGAACAAATTTGTAATTTAATATTTGTTGCAAATTTTACTAGTCTTACACTATATACACACACATTGTATCTAGGAAGTAGGTTTGTTAACTCCATGTAATGAGGAACATGAGTGAACACATTATTGCTAAATTGGCTAGAGAGTTCTTAAAACATGAATCATGAGTCAAGAATTGCTTGTTCAGTGAATATTTTTTTTGTGTGAAGTGCTACCTAATTGTTATGGAGATTGTAATGTAAGAGGCACTTTTAAAGATATTCTTCCCTTGAGAATAGTAAGACTATATTATAAATTGCTCTTACTGAAATAGTGAATAGCATTCTGTTTTCTTCCTTATTTTAATGGTCTTAGAAATGGTTCTTTCTATGTGCAGTTTTCATCAAGTAAAATATTTTGCAACTTTATATTCATTTACTTATTCGTTAATTTGTTAAACATGTAAATGCTACATGTTTACATCTTAAGGAGTATGAAATTAACATTTTATAATTGCGAAATTTAGAATTTCATTAAGAACTCATGGATGAGAAAAATATTTTATTTTATTTTTTTAGAGACAGGATCTCACTCTGTGGCCCAGACTGGAGTGCAGTGGTGCAATCATCGATTACTATAACCTCCAACTCCTGGGCTCAAGCAATCCTCCTGCCTCATCCTCCCAAGTAGCTGGGACTATAGGCACAGGCCACCACACCTGGCAGATTTTTTAATTTTTTGTAGAAACGGGGTCTTGTACGTTGCCTGGGCTGGTCTTGAACTGCTGGTCTCAAGTGATCCTTCCACCTTGGTCTCCCAGAGCACTGGGATTACAGATGTGAGCCACCAGGCCTACCTGAGAAAAATATTTAAATTTAATATCAGTATCTGTGGGGAATTGGTTCCAGGACCCCCTGAGGATACCAAAATCCATGGATGCTCAAGTTCCTTATATAACATGGTATAGTATTTGCATATAACCTATACACATCTTCCCACAAACTTTTAATCCTCTCTAGCTTATTATGATACCTAGTACGATGTAAATGCTATGTAAATAGTTGTTATACGGTATTGTTTAGGGAATAATGCCAAGGAAAAAAGTCTGTACATGTTCAGTAGAGACACAACTTTTCATTTTCTTTCCTGAATATTTTTGATACGTGGTTGGTTGAATCCACTATGCAGAACCCACAGATCTGGAGGGCCTGCTATAATTTAATTTAATTCTAAGGTAAATTAATTCTAATACCTCTCTTTCTGCTCCATTTTATAAATAATAGCCCAAACCTCATAGTGGATAACGGGAGAGAATTTCATTGCCAGTTTAGCTATTTGTGTAATCTAGATGCACTTTGGAGCTATTGCAATGAGTATCCACACTGATTCCCTTTATTAATTTTTTTATTAAGGAAAAAAGAGGCACAGTGGAATTCTGAACAAAAGGAAAAGAGATTTGATGTGTTGATAACTGCTATTTGATGTGTTGATAGCTGCTACCTTTTTGTTCTTTCTTAAAATACTGCTCCCTAGTCCATGCTGTGGCATGCACCTGTAGTCCCAGCTACTTGGGAGGTTGAAGCGAGAGGATCACCAAGAGTTCCAGGCTGCAGTGTGCTATGCTTGTGATGTGAATAGCCACTGTACTCCAACCTGGGCAACATAGCAAGACCCCATCTCTAAAAAAAACAAAACAACAACAAAAGATAGTGCTTCGTTTTTTGGCCAAGGGAAGGGATAAGAGGAGTAATATTTTGTGTTTCTTGCATGCTAAACTTATTATTGATATGAGAACCTCATATCCTCTAGGAAACTTCGTCAGTATTCCCAAGGCTGTTTCTTTCTACCTTCCCTCCTTTCACCTTACTGCTCTGTTCCCTATTAACTTCTAGCTGTTCTTAATTAACAGAGCAGTGAGTATTCATTAGAGTCTGGTTTATGATATAGCTGAAATACTTAAAAGGATGTTATATAGAAGAGGAATTAGGCTTTATTGTATATGGCAGCAGAAGGAAGAAGTAGAACAAATGGGTAGAAATGGAAGGATTGCTCAAAGTATGGAACAATTTTCTTATAGGAATATTCAAAATTAAGATTCACTGCTTCATGACCTATGTAGGAATGCTATAGTAAAATAGTGGACTAACTGACCTCTAGGATTGTTTATAACACCGAGATTCCAGGACTTTATGATTGTATATCTACCAATTTATCTCATATATGTATATGTATATCCTTCTTTGTCTTTCTCAACTGTTACCTCAGAGGTTATAGTTTGTATCTGATGTGCTGTAGCTCTCTCTAGTGTATCGGTATGGATTCATTTTTATTTAAAAATTCTGTCTTTATCACTGAAGATTTTGCCTTTATTCCTCTATTTTTCTTTCTCACCCTCCTATTAGATATATTATAGAGCTGCTCATTTTGTCCTCCTTTTCTCAGAACTTCTCTTTATTATTTTTCATCTGCTTATTCTCTCTTTAGCTGCTTAACTAGTACATTGAGGGTTTGTTGTTGTTGTTGTTGTTTTGGTGGGGGGAGACAGAGTTGCACTGTGTTGCCTGGGCTGGAGTGCAATGGCATGATCTTGGCTCACTGCAACCTCTGCCTCCCGGATTCAGGCTCACTGCAGCCTCCGCCTCCCAGGTTCAACTGATTCTCATGCCTCAGCCTCCCGAGTAGCTGGGATTACAGGCTTGCATCACCACACCTGGCTAATTTTTGTATTTTTAGTAGAGACAGGGTTTCATCATGTTGGCTAGGCTGGTCTTGAACTCCTGGCCTCAAGTGATCACCTGCGTCTGCCTCCCAAAGTGCTGGGATTACAGGCATGAGCCATTGCACCTGGCCTTAACTAGTACATTGAGTTATTAATATCAGTGTTCATGGTAGTTTTTTGTTTCATTGTGTTTTGGGGCAGGGTCTTGCTCTGTCACCCAGGCTGGAGTGCAGTGGCATGAATATTAATATTTTTAGTAACAGCAATCCAAAAAACTATAATCCAAATGTCCATCAACAGCAGAATGAAAAATACATTTGGTATGCAATGGAATATACATGCAAGTTGTAGCTATGCACAACAATTGAGAAAAATCTCAGAAGCAATGTTCAGCAAAATCATACAAAACTAAATGGTATCTTATTTAGGACTATACTGACATTTGTGGTAAAGTTGTAAAGACAAGCAAAGGAATAAGGAACAAAATCCAATTTAGAAATCACCTTAGAGGGAAAAGGAAGGAGATGGGTTAGGTTGGACCCAGGAGACTTTAAAGGCAGTGGTAATGTTCTTATTTTAAACTGAATGGTGTTATATAAATATTTGTTGTGTCATTCTTTTTACCATATACATATTTCCCAAATGTCTTTTGTACCTACCCAATATTACTAAAAAACATTTTAAAGACCTTAAAGAGTTTAAGTAGAATATATTTTGAAAGCAAAGGAATCCAACTATAACATAAGTATCAGTGTGATATCTTCTTTGAGGAAATAAATTTACTGAGTTTGGAGTTGACTATTTCAAGTAATTATTGAATTTTCATTTGATTTGTTAATAGTTTTTAAAAGTTTGAAGCAGCAATTTTGTTTTTAGATGCTAATATGATACATACTGTTCTTTTTTGTTTATAGCAGAAAATATTACATAAAAGTATTAAATTTCAAATGTATTTTAAAAATTAAAGTACAGTTCTCAAATCTCATCTATTCCCACCCCTATTTAGAAACTCCGTGATGACAGTTAAGCCCTGTGCTGTCTTCTGTAGTGATTGACATGACAGCAGTCTGCAGAGTTAGCTTGTGATTATGTACAGCTCAGGGTTACTGTAGGTTATTCTTTGAAAATAGGACTTCAAGCAAAGCATCTTGTATTCCTTTTGCAGAAACGTTGCTGAAGTGCTGCTGAAAGGGCCAGAGATGCAAGGATTTGGGACACATTTTGAACCTTTAAGCTGTCTGACATTGACTTCCTTTCTTTATTAATAAAGAAGCAGCAGGAGCTTAGGATGTATTAACACCAACTCATTAATATACTAACCGGACAATGTTCTACAAACAATTCTACATTGTAAAGGACTGGATTGGCACAAAATAAAATAATTTTATTTTATTCAGCTTATAATATGACTCGATGGAGGAAAATTTGATAAGCATGAGGGAAGACCATTCTTTTCATGTTCGTTACAGGTAAGACTATTGCTGTCTTAATGGATGACTTTTAATCCTTATTTTAAAATGTTTTTAACTCTGATGACCATTTCAAGTTTCAGTTGAAAATGCTCAAATATACCAGCCATAGTATTGTCTGTAGACAATACTTTCTTTTTGTTTTAAGTTTTTGTGTCCTTTCTGTAGGAAAATGGTAGTAGAGACCAATTATGTGCTATGGTTTGTTTAATGTTCTCTGGAAGAGTTTATGAATAATTTCTTTATAATTTGTAACTATTTTATAATGCAAATATGTAAATGAAATATGTTTGAAAATCTTTGGAGCTAAAAGATGGATTTTTAAAAAATGTGGTCAGCTGAAGGACCTAACCTTTGCATTATAATTTAATGTGATCTTTTAGACGTGAACTTTTAATTTTTGATTTATTTTCATTTTTTGTAGTGTATTGTTTTGATTCCCTTCTCATTTCCTTTTTTGTGTATTTTTTATTTTATTAATTTTACTTTTTCTATATTATTAGAGATGGGAGTCTCACTATATTGCCCAGGCAAGTCTCAAACTACTGGGCTCAAGCAATCCTCCTGCCTCAGCCTCCAGAGTAGCAGGAACTACAGGTGTGTGCCACTGCACCTGGCTTTTTATTTTATCTTTAAAGGAAATTTTATTTCACCACCATTAGTACATTTTAAATATGTACCTAATCCACATTAATATAAATACATTATTATTAAAATACAAACAAGCACTGTTCAAAAGAAATGTCATTTTTAAGCTTAATGTCTAGTGACATTTTGTGTTATTTTGCTGATTTAATACATAAGACCACATTTTTACATGAAGTAGTGGTTTGCTAATCCCTAATTTACTCCAGAAAGCAAGTCAGGCTGAGGAAAGGCACCCACATTCTCTCACAAGCTTCACGGGCCCTGGGGAAATGGTCTGGTTCCTCTAGGACTTAACGGTGTTCCCTTGGATGCCCAAATGGATTGTCTACATTCCTGGTAGAAGGTTGCAGATTGTAAGGACCAGTCAGTGTTCCCACCTTTGTTCTGCATCCACAAGTATCTTTCACAAATACAACACACTCCCCTTGGCTGCACCTTATATATAATATGTTATGCACATGTATGTGTGTTGGTGGTGGGGGATGCTTCCCACTGATCTAGATCAGGATCCAAATCAGACATACACATCAGGAAAGGAGTGAAGATAGCCAGGAAGTGATAGCTGGGCAGAATGAAGGTACAGAGTGGGCAGGTCTTCCTGATTTTTCAGAAGAGCCCAGGAAATCTGAAAATCTGAAGTGTGTGTGTGTGTGTGTGTGTGTGTGTGTGTGTTTTTTTTTTTTTTTTTTTTTTGAGACAGTCTCACTCTGACATCCAGGCTGGAGTGTGCAGTGGCACGAGTTTGGCTCACTGTAACCTCTGCCTCCCATGTTAAAGCGATTCTCTTGTCTCAGCTTCCCGAGTAGCTGGGATTATAGGCGTGTGTCACCACACCCAGCTAATTTTTTGTATATTTAGTAAATACAGGGTTTTGCCATATTGACCAGGCTGGTCTTGAACTCCTGGCCTCAAGTGATCTGCCTGCCTCGGCCTCCCAAAGTGCTGGGATTATAGGCATGAGCCACCAAGCCTGGCCGGAAATCTAAATTTTTATTGTGCTGTCTCCAAATTCTGAAATGTTGGCAGCTAATGCAAATTTTTTTTTAAATGTGGGTTGAGCATTTTAAGGAGGAGAAAAAGGTCTGTAACAGACACAACTCTCTAAAAAACCACACAGGCAGCTGGGGGAGGTAGAGCTCGAGGTTTTGATGAAAGCTTCTCTCCAGGACGTAACATGCACTTACCCTGGGACTCCAAGGCTGTAACCCTCCTGCACCTCGAGGCCCAGAGCACCAAGTGCAAAGTCCCCATCTCCTGGCCTTGCCCACCTTATTGCCCTCCATACCTCCTCATCACACCTTCCATTCCCCAAGCCCCATAGGTTTCTCTGCCTCCCAGACTTTGCTCCTTATTCCTTGCGTGGCCTAGAATGCCATTACCTGCCATCCTCCCAGGCACTGCCTGTTGCAAGCCAGGCTCCCATTCTCATTCCTCACTCCTAGAGGGTTGCATGTAGACCTTCCTATTGCATCCTTCTAGATGGGCTGCTTAGGTCAGTGTCACCCACAGACACCAGGCACCCAGTGAAAGTCTGTGAGAGCATGCAGCCCACCGCCATCTGTGTGTGGAGCTCAGCCTTCATAAATGAGCATTTTGAAGGAATGGGTATTAAATAAAGTCAGAATAGGTGGGTACTTTGTAAACATGATAACCGATAGCCAGTTTAATATTTAGTGATAAAATATTAATGACATCTCTAATGCAATTAGGAACAAAACAAGGCTATCTGCACTATGATTATTAATATTCTGGAAGTTCTGGTAATTGCACTAAATGATAAAATAAACGCAAACTTAAATATTATAATCATTTAATAAGGTGATTAGGGAATTTTTTTTTTTTTTTTTTTTTTTTTGAGATGGAGTATCACTCTGTCACCCAGGCTGGAGTGCAGTGGTATGCAATCTCAGTTCACTGCAACCTCTGCCTCTCAGGTTCAAGCAATTCTCCTGCCTCAGCCTCCTGAGTAGGTGGGACTACAGGTGTGCACCACCATGCCCAGCTAATTTTTGTATTTTTAGTAGAGATGGGGTTTTGCCATGTTGGCCAGGCTGGTCTTGAACTCCTGACCTTGGGTGATCCACCCGCCTCGGCCTCCCAAAGTGCTGGGATTATAGGCGTGAGCCACCGCACTTGGCCTTTTTTTCCCCCTTGAGACAGAGTCTTGTTCTGTTTCCCAGACTGGAGTGCAGTGGCATGATGACAGCTCACTGCAGCCTCCACCTCTCAGGCTCAAGCAATCCTCCCACCTCAGATTCCTGAGTAGCTGGGACTACAGCCATGCCTGGCTAATTTTTAAAATCTTTTTGTGGAGATGCAATCTCACTCTGTTGCCTAGGCTGGTCTCGAACTCCTGGGCTCAAGCAGTCCACCTACCTTGGCCTCCTAAAGTGCTGGGATTACAGGAATGAGCTGCCGTGCCCAGCTGGTAATAGATTCTTTATCAAAACTGTTACAAGTTAATTATTAGATGAACATCAGAATATCGTAGCAATTAATAGAATTCAAAATCTCAGAAGGAGGGTGTACCAAATTTTAGATGTCTTAACATATTTAGGAAATAGGAGATTTATCATCCTGTAGAGTAAATGGTTCACGTTAGGAAGGTTCATGCCAAGGAAGTTAACATAGGTAAGATGAGGCCATTTCTATTAAAAAAGAGATTCAAGTAAAATAAAATGGAAGACATTTAAGATAATTAAGATGAGCTTTTAATATATGAAATGCTGTCATCCTACCCTTTACATAAATTTCCAGAAACCTGGGAATTACATACTTTTTTCCTTTTTCATTCTGTATCCAGCATGAAGTATTGCTGGTTTCATCTCCTAAATGTTTCTCAGATTCATCTACTCATGTGCATCCTCCCAGTTGTTTGAAAGGCTTGTTCCCCGGTGCTGTAAAGAAATAGCACTTGAACATAAATTTAATTTATTTAGTAAGGCCATTTTTACTTCCTGCAGAAGGGGTACTCTTGCCAGCAGTTTTGCCTCAAGAGTACACTGAACAAAGGAGACAGGGTCATTTATAACCTGACGCGTCCACCCTACTGCTGTGTCTGGTTTCCATTGGCTGGAACGGGAACTCACATTGTGTATTTGTCCTGATAGGCTAGCACTTAGAACTTTTTAAAAGAGGCAAAGGTAGAGGGGAACAAAGGAAGGAGGAAGTAACTTGTGGAATGTTGAGAAAGGTAAAAACACTTTTAAATAAGGAAGAGGAACAGGCTATGACCTAATGCTTTCTTGGACCAGTATAAGCATGCTAGGGCAAATACTTAGGCTAAATTGTGGGAGCTAAAAGCATAAAGTACATTGATTTCCTTATTACGGCTAGCAGATATTTAAGAATGTTAGCCCAGGTCTTTGAATAAATTTTGCGTCTAAGGAATAAATACTATTTATTCCTAATTAGATGGGGAGGAAAGTCTTTGAAGAGGAACCTCTACTTTACTTTTTACATCACCATAGCTATAATTGAGATCCTCAGGATCTTCCTTCCAGACTCCCTCCATTCTTCACTTCTTGGAACCCATCGTTTTGACTTGTCACTAGTGGGCTCAGTCTCAAAACACAGAGCTAACCATGCAACCTCTCTGCTTAATACCTAGGGTGGCTCCTAGTGGCTCCTAGTCACCGAGCCAAGCTGAACATAGAACACAAGATCTTCATTATCTGGCTTCTGCCTATTCCTGGGACCTTACTTCCTGCCATTCTTCACCTTGCACTTTGAGCTCTGGTTTCCTGCATGTCATGCTGTTTTATGTCTCAGTGTCTTTGCTCATGCTATACCCTATGTTGAATTCCCTTCCCACTTTCTTTGTTTAGCTAATTCTACTCAATATCTAAGATACAGCTCAGAGATTATCTCCTCCTGGAAACCATTTCTAAGCTCCATAATTAGGCTCTGTAGCCTCCGTGTGCTCATATTACAATCTGTGCGTTTTTCTTTCTTAGCACCAACAGTATTAAAATTAAGTGAATCTGTTTTTTATGGTGCTCTCTTCCTCCTCGCCTCTCCCTTTGAGCATTAGCTCCTCAGCTATGGTTGCTCCTCAGCAGCTATGATAATTAGCGTGTTGTCTGGCACATATTGAACTTCAACGGAATATGAGCGTAATAAGATATTTATCTGTCTTGCTGAATGTTTTGAATAGTATTGTGCTTTCTAATATGGTAAGAGCAGTAGATAAGTAGGAATGGCTTGTACCTCTGCCTGTTGGAAGATCTTAGAATTGTCCTTTTTCCATGATACAGTCTAGATCAAACATGGTTGCACTTTGCTATAGAACTTCACCAAGGGAAACTTAAAAATCTATACTGTCTGTAATAGGACTATACCAAACAAATCCCTGGCTTTATCAGTGCTTTAAGACCAGCATTCTGTATATTGATTGGATTGCCGTATAATTGGGGGTAATGATTTGAACTCTTTATGTTAGGCCATAGGCTGGTATAAGTTATTCTTCTGCTGTAGTAAATACTTATGAAATGTTTTATCCATCTGGTTCTTCCATTGCGGAGGTCCTCCTCTATCCCTGGAGGAGTTTCTGTGGCACAATGAATTTGTAATTTTGAAATGGAATGTTTCTTGGAACACTAAGTAACCTCCTAAGGGGACATCAGAATGCTTTATGAAATATTTTGCACCTATTTCAGAAGGTGGAGACTGATAGCAAAGTACAATTTATTTCTAAGTTTAAAAAAAATTATATGGTTGATTTTTAAGGAGTTATTAATTTTTTATGTGTGATAATGGTATTGTGATTATATTTTTTGAAAAATTTTAATCTTTTAAAGATACATACTAAGGTTTTTACAAATGAAATAATATGCTTTCCAGAATGTACTTCAGACCAATCTGGGGTTGGAAGAGTAACGATCAGAGTAGAGATGAATAAATAATATATTGATTATATATGTGTAATTATTGAAGTTGAAAGATGGATACATTGGGTTTGTTACACTAGTTCCTCTGGTTTTGTGTTTCTTTGGGAAATGTCATTTATACTTCTTACTGTGAATAATAAACAATACTTTAATATTGTAAAAGTTAGATTCTTGCATGTAAGTTGTGAAGGAATACAGATATGGTGTTGAATTCTTTAATTTTGTTAGCTCAATGTAGTTGTTCATGTGCTTTCTTGAGTAGTTTAAGGTAACATGGAGTGATGGAAAGACCACTGGATTTGGAGACAAAGATAAATTTTCATATCTCAGCTTTGCCATCCCATGTCCTTAAGCAAGTCATTTAACCTGTCTCAGCATCACTTTCTCCTTCTGTAGCAATACCTATCTTAGAAGGTTATTTTTATTTTATTTTATTTGAGATAGGGTCTGGCTCTGTCACCCATGCTGGATTGCAGAGGTGTGATCTTAGCTCTCTGCACCCTCTGCCTACTGGGCTCAAGCTATCCTCCCACCTCAGCCTCCCGAGTAGCTGGGACTACTACAGGTGCATGCCACCACAGCCAGCTAATTTTTTTTTTTTTTTTTTTTTGGTAGAGATGGGGTTTCACCGTGTTGCCCAGGCTGGTCTCGAACTCCTGAGCTCAAGTGATCCACCCCTCTTAGCCTCCCAAAGTGCTGGGATTACAGGTATGAGCCACTGCACCCAGCCTCAGAGGGTTATTTTGAGAATTAAGTTTGATAAAGGTTAAAATCACTTTTAAAACTAAATTACTATACAAATTTTTGTTTTTTAATCATTTTCTTCCTTCTTATTCTATGTTATTAATCATCTAACCATACAAAATGTAAACAATTGAGCACTACTTTTCTTTTTACAAAATAAACGAGAACAGCTAGATACATGTGATAAATTGAATGGATGAAATTTGTTTATTGGGGCTAGCACTGGTGATGGAAAAGGTTCATGCCCAATTAGAATACAGAGGAAGGTAGAGCTAGGACTTATGAAAGAAGATTCCACAGAAATGGAAAGCATAATAGAGAAAATGGAAAGTAGTCTTGTTTTGGCTCTTAAGTCCTGAATTCTATCATTTAAATAGTATGTAAGCCCTTTGAAGCAAGAGTCAAATCTGGACAAAATTGATGTTATTAAGTCTTTTAGAAAGATGTAGCATCATGGTTTTATCTTCTGCATTCACTGACGTACTGTGAACACAAAACAAAATTAAGGAGGTAAAGAGGATAATAGTCAAGTGCAAAATCTAGTGTGGAAGAAAAGTTAAAAATTAAAAAAAAATTGAAATGACATGAGTTAGCACAGAAAATGAGAAATTCTAGCTAAAATGTTCACTCTATTAGCAAAAATGAGAACACGTCAGTTAAGGATAGTAGTACTGTGTCTATTTGAAGTTTATTAGAAACATATTTTCTTTGATTATACAACTAGATAGGCTCTCAGAAGCATAAAAAAAACTTTATATGTGGGATGTATTTTAATGGAGGGGTATTTTCTTGGTTTTTCTTCTACATGTGGGTATGTTCTTTGTTTTCAACCCCAACTGGTAAACAAAGGAAGTAATTCTATTCTCTCATGGCGACAGAGCGGATATGAAATTACTTTCTCTGTTACTATTTAATGATCTTCTAAAAAATTTATAAACCAAGCTGCCCTATTTTGCAGGCATAAACCTATATTTGATTCAGGTGTTAGAGATTTTTGCCAGAATATTAACTTATTTTCTAATAAAATACACCAGAGCCCAAATCTATCTAAGAATTAATCATAAACTAGAGAGTTTGGGACATTATTTCAGGTATTAGTCACTGGAATAACTTTTCTAAGATAGTCTCTCCTGTAGGGCATTCTCACTACGTGGACTTCAAGGACAGCCATGTAGCCAGCAAGCTTCCAGTTTGCTATCATTGTTTCTTATGACAATTATGTAAAATGCCTTTTTAAAAATGTGTAACACTTACGATGCCATTCAACCTATAGCTAAGTTTTGTGGGATGCCACATCATTTGGATCAATGGTTCCAGTAAAATGTTCTGTAAACTTAAATCCAGAAGATCAGTCATTTCTGGGGAAGTTATTTATTTGAAGAAGATAATTCTCAGCTTTATATGAATACAGGCAAACACTTTTTTATACTTCCAATTTTTAAATGTTGTTCACATGAATAGCCAGTTCTGCCTTATTCCTAATTTCCTGGCCAGCAGCCCAGTCATCCTGAACTGATGGTGCTGTCATGTGTGACCATTTCCCCACCTCTCCCTCAGTGAAATGATGCGCCATTATTAGTATTCCATTGTATAGTGGCATGTAATTTTTTTTACCCAGTACTCTATTGGTGGACATTTAATTCATTTGTGGTTTTTTTGCTGCTGTGAATATCCTTTCATATATATCTTCTTAAATTTGTATAAGTATACCTTAAGATCAATTCTTAGCACTGAAAATGCTTGAGATATAATTTTTTAACATAATTTAGAATGCTTAAAAACTTTTTGTAGGAAAAGAATTATTTTACATATGAAAATATCTTTTCCATTTTTTTAAATAATATTTCTTAGAAGTTCATTGGTTTCAGTTTTTGACAAATAAAGACAACCAGTTCAGGTACTTCATCTAGCAAAATAATCCTTTAATAAAAATCACATTTTGACCGGGCACAGTGGCTCACACCTGTAATCCCAGCACTTTGGGAGGCCGAGGCAGGCGGATCTCCTGAGGTCAGGAGTTGGAGACCAGCCTGGCCAACACGATGAAACCCCATCTCTACTAAAAATACAAAAATTAGCTGGGCACAGTGGCGCACGCCTGTAATCCCAGCTACTCAGGAGGCTGAGGCAGGAGAATTGCTTGAACCCAGGAGGCGGAGGTTGCAGTGAGCCATTGCAGTCCAGCCTGGGTGACAGAGCGAGACTTCATCTCAAGAAAAAAAAATCACATTTTTACATATCTTTTGTTGACTTATTTATCTTTATGCATAGAATATGACAATAACTTCATAAAATCTTAAACAGATATACTCAATTTTTTCTTTTATGAAATCTCTCATTTTCAGAAATGCAATTCTAAAGGGCAATTTTCGTTTTGGAAGACAAAAATAGGCTTTATTAATTGTGAAGTGACATATAAAGGAACATAAATATAGCTGTTTAAGGTTTCTGATTTAACTGCTTATCTTACTACGTATTTTAGATCTTCTCTCCTGTATCTAATTGGCTTGTAGTCTAATGTTGTAGCAAAATGTTGGAGGTTTACCTGCATTATTTTGCATAGATCCATAAAATGAAGATGGGGCCAGCCATGGTGGCTCACACCTGTAATCCCAGCACTTTGGGAGGCCAAGGTGGGTGGATTGCTTGAGGTCAGGAGATTGAGACCAGCCTGGCCAACATGGCAAAACCCTGTCTCTACTAAAATTACAAAAATTAGCCAGGCATGATGGCGCACGACTGTAATCCCAGCTGCTCAGGAGACTGAGGCACAAGAATCACTTGAACCCAGGAGGCAGAGGTTGCAGTTAGCCGAGATTGTACTGCTGCACTCCAGCCTGAGTGACAGTGCGAGACTGTGTCTCAAAAAAAAAGTGAAGATGAGCAAGCAGTAGCCATTGGCTAAGTCATTTGAATTCTAAAAAAAAAAAAAAAAGATACCTAGATAGAAAACTTGAAAATTACCTATTGGAATTGGCTACTTATATCTGCTTGTTCTAAACCAGAAGTCTGCTTCGAACCTTTACAATTGGCTCAGTTAATCTTTGTCCAGGCTTTTAGCTTGAATCATCAGATATATTTTCTACTTTACAATCCCATTTTAATTTATGGCTCTAAGGACCCTTCAAATTTTACAGACTGAAAAACAGCACTCACAAAAACATGTTAATTGATCTACCACTAGATATACAGAGTATAATCATATTTGAATGGTATTAGGGTGGGTGGTGGTTTAATTCACATTTCTTATAAAAGCACTGATTCTCAACCCTAACTCGTACTTTAGAATTACCTGGGGCTTTAAAAAAATACAGGTGGCCAGACATCACCCAGAGAGTGGAGTTCAGCGTTAGGAGTTTTAGAAAGTGCTCCAGGTGAGCTCTGCTGTTGTATAGCCAGCATTAAGAACAACTGCTCTATTGGAGTGGCTCAAAGCTCATTCTAGTAAGGAGTAACTTAGTGCTGTTCCAAAAATTAAAACATTTGATGAGCTTAATCAGAGCTTTTCAAAGAGTGATATGTATGCCACTGGTGGTACATAAGGTAACTTTACCCACTTTTAGATTTTAATAATTACGTATTTGTTTAATGTGTGTTAGAACAGGGGTTCCCAACCCCTGGGCCACAGACCATTACTGTTGTAGCCTGTTAGGAGGTAAGCTGCAGGTGGGCGGGGCGAGTGAGCATTTTCACCTGAGCTCCGCCTCCTGTCAGATCAGCAGTAGCATCAGATTCTCATAGGAGTGAGTGCAAACCCTATTGTGAACTGCACATTCGAGGGATCCAGATTGCACATTCCTTTTGAAAGTTTAATGCCTGATGATCTGTCACTGTCTCCAGTCACACCCAGATGAGACCATCTAGTTGCAGGAAAACAAGCTCAGGGCTCCCACTGATTGTACATTATGGTGTATGTGTAGTAACAAGAGGAATGAAGTACACAATAAATGTAATGTGCTTGAATCATCCCAAAACCATCCCCTGCCACCCATCCATGGAAAAATTGTCTTCCACAAAACCGGCCCCTAGTGCCAAAAAGGTTGGAGACCGCTGTATTAGACTATAAATATAGGTATCATATCAAATTCACAGTTTCATGAGTACTGCTTTGGATGAAGCTCCATTTTTTTAAAATGATAAGTTACAGATAGTGTGCCAATTTAAAGGAAATTTGCCAAATTACAGAAGTAATTAAACGAATAGGTAGTTCATACATATGGCAGAAATCATGAAGATGCTGAAGAAACACAATGGCAACTTTGGTGAGGGGCACCCTCTAAAATTTAGGATTTGAATCCGAAGTATCAGTGTTTTTTTCTCCCAGATATGTTTACAGTGACTTAATCCTTCTTTTTCAATTCAGGGACAGACTTTCAAAATTAGTATTTCTGCAGATTTTTGAATCATTGTTTTCTAACTTAGTTTCTTGACACTTAGTTCTCTTGTGCAAATGTGCCTTACAGATCAAGAATATTTTGTTCCTCTATTTTTCTAGGGTATAAGTGGTCATGTGGTGGTAAGAAGAGGAAGGAGAGTGAGTGTGTGTTGTGTGTGTATGAGAGAGAGAGCGAGGGATGGATGGCTGGATGGTCAGAGGGACTGATGAACAGGTGACTAGATTACTTGGATACCTGGGTAGAGAACAATATTAATAATTGTAGGGCCTCACTTTCCCACATACTCATCTCCTCAGACTCTAAGGAAGTCCAGAGGTCTGTTACAACTCAGAATTGTTTGGGAAATACTGCTTTAGGTTCTTTCACTAGTAACGTGGATTGCTCTGGGCCAGTTAAAATGAGCTCCACATAAAGATATTTAGCTATCCTGACCTCTCTGAGCAGGCTCAAAGAAATTTGAATACGCAAATTATCTCTTGCTACAAATAACTGTTTTACTGTTTTATCAGGAATGTATATAGACTTCAGTTATAGAGGCAGCTGCCCTGAACAAGAGTAGCCACATAGTCTACATTTAAATTATATTACTGGAAGTTAAAAATACTGTGATGCAGCTGTAATGTTATGTTTAAATGTCTGTCCTGTATAATTTTGTAGAATGGAAGCTTCTTGCCTAGAGCTGGCCTTGGAAGGGGAACGTCTATGTAAATCAGGAGACTGCCGCGCTGGCGTGTCATTCTTTGAAGCTGCAGTTCAAGTTGGAACTGAAGACCTAAAAACACTTAGCGCTATTTACAGCCAGTTGGGCAATGCTTATTTCTATTTGCATGATTATGCCAAAGCATTAGAATATCACCATCATGATTTAACTCTTGCAAGGTAATTAATTTAAGCTTTTAAATATTCTTCCTTCTGAAATTAGCTATTACTTTAAGAAATATTTCTATTCAGTTAACAAAAACTAACTTAATACATTTAATGAGTTCTACTTCAGTAGCATCGCTTTTTAAAACTAACCTTTAGGCTGAACACAGTTTAATTGAATGAATAGTAGTGAAATGACCCCAGAGTTTAATTAAATGGATGAAAACTAATTACATTCAAATCCAGAAATGTAAGTTTTAAATATTTATTTAAAGTAGGTTTCAAAGCCAATGGGTTTTTCTTACCTTAAACATGTCAGTTTGTCCTCTTGGAAAACTGTACTCTGGCTGCTTTATATTTTAACACCATTTGTATTTTAATACCATTTGGTTTTTTGGTTTTTTGGTTTTTTGTTTTTTTCAGGACTATTGGAGACCAGTTGGGGGAAGCGAAAGCTAGTGGTAATCTGGGAAACACCTTAAAAGTTCTTGGGAATTTTGATGAAGCCATAGTTTGTTGTCAGCGACACCTAGATATTTCCAGAGAGCTTAATGACAAGGTAATACCACAGCATTAGATGGTAGGCCTAATATTTTCGTTCAAAGGGCTTTGCATTTTAATACTATAGTTTATTTTAAAATTAATACCAAAAAAGAAAACATTTATAGACTAATAGAAGTAAAAGAAAAAAATTTAATGGAGAAAAAGAAGGAAATAGTGAGAGGTCTTTCTTTCATAAGTAATTGTTTGATTGGTTCTGTATGGAGAGCCAATATAAAAATTTTTTTCCCTTGTCCATAATACTAAGGATATTACAAATATATATGATAAACCTGACCTCTGTTTTCAAAATGTAAACTTTGCTGATGTCTTCATTTAGGTGGGAGAAGCAAGAGCACTTTACAATCTTGGGAATGTGTATCATGCCAAAGGGAAAAGTTTTGGTTGCCCTGGTTCCCAGGATGTAGGAGAATTTCCAGAAGAAGTGAGAGATGCTCTGCAGGCAGCCGTGGATTTTTATGAGTGAGTAGGGGCTGATATGGGCAGTCGTGTAGGCCCATCTAAGCCATGGATCTGCTATACGTTCTTTATTCAGTAGTAAATTTTTAAGTTTGGCAAAGGTTTTAAAGTTATGAACTAGCAAAATCATCAATTCGGTTGCTTAAATGTTACAGTGTTATATTAGTAGTAATCTGCAGCTT
Organism: Pongo abelii; assembly: GCF_028885655.2. Lineage (NCBI taxonomy): Eukaryota > Metazoa > Chordata > Mammalia > Primates > Hominidae > Pongo > Pongo abelii. The sequence continues at coordinate 123,837,713 of NC_071985.2, read as the reverse complement.
TCATTTAAATTGCAGACCAGTGCCACTTAGTGGCAAAAACAAGAAATGTCAATAGTTGATCTGTTATTTAGAGTAATTTAGTCTTTTACTAATAGAATTTCATAGAACTACTTAACTATAGGGGTTCCAAGATTAACTCTGTGCTTGACCCTGGGCAGAAACCTATCTGAATAGTTTAATAAAGTGTTCCCAGCTATTTCCTATAATTGCTCTTCGTCATAGATGTCATCCTTAAAATGTTGCACATTATGGCTGAAGCTTCCTTACATTTTTTTCTGATAAAAAGAATTAGATATATGTAAATCACATAAATAAAATTGTTTTGCAAACTTATTTTTTCATCACTTTTCCCTTAGGGAAAACCTATCATTAGTGACGGCTTTGGGTGACCGAGCGGCACAAGGACGTGCCTTTGGAAATCTTGGAAACACACATTACCTCCTTGGCAACTTCAGGGATGCAGTTATAGCTCATGAGCAGGTACAATGGAAGGCCTTGGAGCCAGATCATTTCCTCCATCAAAGTTCTGAACAGTGATTAGATCATTCTTCAGTTTTATTTTAGCTACATCTAATTAAAATTTTTTGTTTCAGCGTCTCCTTATTGCAAAAGAATTTGGAGATAAAGCGGCTGAAAGAAGAGCATATAGCAACCTTGGAAATGCATATATATTTCTTGGTGAATTTGAAACTGCCTCGGAATACTACAAGTTAGTCTAATATTTCTGTAGATAAATGTAAAATGAATAGTTACTCAATCCCATTAATTCATAGGCTTTAGGTTTAAAATCTGATTGCAGCAGGACTTTTGGCATCTAAGCCTCAATTTCCTTATCTGTAACAGAATATATCAATACTTCATTTTGGGGAATGCTGTGAGGATTGAATGAAATAATATATTAAACACTTAGCACAGTACCTGGTACACAGTGCTCAATAAATATTGTACGTAAGATTTAATAGCAGCAGTATGGCTCATTTATAATATTGGTTTTTATCTTTAAAAGTAATTGTTTTTAAATGAAGTTTTCAACCTTTAATATCTTTTAAACCTGTTTAGCATATGTGGTGTATATTGTGTATATGCTTTATTTCACTCAATTATGGGTTAAAAGAGAGGCCAAAAGAAAGCCTGGTAACAAAAATATTTATAGTCTCTACCAGTGATCACTGAATTTTTTTCTCTACCTTCCCACCCTCTTATTGAGCAGTTCTCCCTTTACCCTCTTTCTGCCCATATTTGACTGTCACTGTAAGCTGAGTCCCCATTCACTTACCTGAAGAGTTTGCAATCCCAGCTTCTTCTGTGGCAGGATCTCTCTTACCAGTAGATTTGAGACATAGATGATAGAAAGTTTAGACAGCTTCAAGTTGCCTGATCTGTGCTTTCTAGATTGAGTTTTCCCTAGTTAGTGGGGATTGAAGCCTCTTATAGATTTTGGGTAGAAGCCAGTTTGACTAAACCGAAGACACAGTGATTGATTTGTATTTTGTTAAAGAATCCAATACGAGAGAGTTCTGGATAATTTGTCATCTTCATAAAAAAGGTAAAATTGTTTTAGGCCTATCTAAAAATATTGAATAGCATTCCACTTTGCTTTAAACATCAACTAATGGTTAATATTTGTTGGTTGGTTCGGTTAATTAGATATGAAATAGCCTCCCAAATAAAATATGTCACTATGTACTATGTGAAGGAGTATATATTTTGATTTTAAATATAAAAATTTCTTATATTTTAAAGCCAAGGGATATAGAGAAGTCTTAATTATTAAATGGTGTACTTGTGTTAAATACTGAAAGGTTCTATTATAAAATGGATAGTGGTTATTTGACTAAAGAAGCATGAATATAAAGTAATGAAACTTACTTTTTTTCCTCCCAATAAGCAGGCTAGAACTCAGAACTTTGTATGTATTCCAAGTCGTTGGTTAGAAATATTTTCAGAACTCTTCTTTAGACTTTTTTTTTTTTTTAAATAAAGACAGAGTTTCACTCTTGTCACCCAGGCTGGAGTGCAATGGCACAATCTTGGTGCACTGCAACCTCAGCCTCCCAGGTTCAAGCGATTCTCCTGCCTCAGCTTCCCGAGCAGCTGGGATTACAGGCGTCTGCCACCACACCCAGCTAATTTTTGTGTTTTTAGTAGAGACGGGGTTTCGCCATATTGGCCAGGCTAGTCTTGAACTCCTGACCTCAAGTGATCCGCCCACCTCGGCCTCCCAAAGTGCTGGGATTACAGGCGTGAACCACCGTACCCAGCCTGGAATTGTTATCAGGGCCAAACAAGAAGGCTAACATAATGTAGATCCATATCCTTCCAGATACAAAGCAGTAGTTTGGTAAACCTATGTTAGTAATTGAATTTGGTTCCAGAAAGATTTCTGATCATTTACAAATCAACTGTACCATCAAAGAATAATGGTATGCCAGAAAGCATTATGCCACAGGATCTGAAAGCAATTCCAAAAGTCTTTCAAAAATATTTGAAAAGACAGGCAACATTAGAATAAGTAGGTAGCCTCCCAAGACGACAGATTTGAAGTTATCATCATTAAATATGTAATTTTAGATTTGTTTGCTTAAAAAAAAGCTATCACGTTACCATATAGTAATTTGTCATATAGTTATAAGTGATATGAAGTAATTATACTATTTGACAGAAATGATAGAGTCATTTAAATTACTGAATCCAAAAGCATCTCTAGGTTTAAGCACTGATAATAATAACACATTAACATTTATACAGCGTCTACTATGCACAAGATGCTATTCTAAGCACTTTATATCTATACATATTAATTTAATCCTCACAAAAATCCTTCGAGATATTTCCCCCATTTTATATATGAAGAGACTAGTATACAGAGAGATTGAGTAACTTTGCCCTTAGCTTAGTAATTGGCAAAGTTGGGATTTAAACCCAGTCTAGCTCCAAGATCTATGCTCTTAACTGCTACGCTAGCTTCTCACTGACAATACCACAGGTAGAATTTGGGTAATGTTTGGATGCAGTATTCAGTATTTTTCATGAGTTGGTAACTAATGCCCTATACATAAGAATTTTACCTAAGTGGTGACTAATAGCCTACATATAAGAATTTTACCTAAATATTTTAAATTTTGATAATACAAAGGTGATGGTATGATTGAAAACAGATGTCACGTGGAAAAAAGCCTCTTTTAGCTATTGCCAATACTAAAGGGAAAGTTTTTTTAAATGTTAAAGTTATGTTAAATCTCTAGAACCTCTTGATTTCATGTTTCAATACTCCTTTACTTTGGTGAATTGTTAGGATTCTCAAATTTATTCTAAAAGTCTTGAATCTTCTTTCTGTGTTTCAAAAACGTCTTTTCATTTTGTCTAAAAGTAATGGAGAAAGTACGGGATATGAATATTAGGCTCTCAGAGATCTAAAGGCAGCAGAAAGCAGCAGAGAGGAAAAATGAGAGGTTTTTTTTGTGATTCTTAAAGCCCAAACTGAGAATGATCATTATGTAAGAATTAATTTCTTCTTGTAGGAAGACACTACTGTTGGCTCGACAGCTTAAAGACCGAGCTGTAGAAGCACAGTCTTGTTACAGTCTTGGAAATACATATACTTTACTTCAAGACTATGAAAAGGCCATTGATTATCATCTGAAGCACTTAGCGATTGCTCAAGAGCTGAATGATAGGTATGTTTTACGTCTTTTTACCATAACTAAGGTAAAATATAGATGCATTATTGAATCCCTAGAATTTTTCCTTTGTTTCCTTTGTTTTCCTTAAAATCCCTTTTAAGGAATTTTCTCTTTCAGTGATATCCTCTGTATATCGTTGTATGAAGGGCTAGTCTATGATAGAGGATTAGTCTCGTTCCATATGCCCTTGACCCAAGATCAATGACTAGGTCCCAAACTCAGTTACCTCTTCAGAAGCCTTCCTGGTGAAACCCCGTATCTACTAAAAATACAAAAATTAGCCAGGTGTGGTGGCACATGCCTATAATCCCAGCTACTCGGGAGGCTGAGGCAGGAGAATTGCTTGAACCCAGGAGGTGGAGGTTGCAGTGAGCTGAGATCACGCCACTGCATTCCAGCCTGGCGACAGAGCGAGACTGCATCTCAAAAAAAAAAAAAAAAAAAGTCTTCCTAACTACGTAAGTGTGGGAATTGTGGTGAACTTAGAGATAATGCCCAGTGTGAAGGGGGCAACTGCTACCCAACTCCAACTAATTGTTGCCAGGCAGGAATGAAAATCCATTATGTCCACATCTTCCTGTTTTTTAAAGGGAAGCTGGAAGTGCTGAGTTTTATATGAAATCTGATTTTTAAATGTTAGTGGCTAATTCAGTTGTTTTGTTTTACTGTATTAAGAAAACAATATTTGCCAGCGTTTAGTCTGTGATGTTTGCTTTAGAAGATCGATTTTGTTTTTACCTCAGTATGAGAGAGAACTTTTCAATGCAGTTGTTCAAAATGAAGTATGCTACCTCAAAAGGTAGTGAGTTCTCTCTCCCTGCTGCTCAAACACACACTGAATAATTACCTGGTAGGGCTGTTATAGAAGGAAAACGGGGTAGTGGACCAGAATACCTATCCTTGAGATTTATTACTTTATAATGTATTTCGTATTTTAAAAGAATGTTTTCTATGTTGTAATACTTGACTATGAGTTTAGTATTATGTGGGTATTCTTTTTTTTAATCTGGGTATTCTAGTATGTCTATAATATCATGATAGTATATTCTTTATATGAAAGACCAAATCAATCCAAAGCATTCTTTATACCTTTAGTTCCTGCTAGATAGCTTTTATTCTACACATAGGACCTCTTTTCAAATAACTGCATGTTCGCTTTGAATAATGTTTTAGAATTGGTGAAGGAAGAGCATGTTGGAGCTTAGGAAATGCATACACAGCACTAGGAAATCATGATCAAGCAATGCATTTTGCTGAAAAGCACTTGGAAATTTCAAGAGAGGTATGAAACTAAAAAAAATGCTGTCTGTGCTATTGTAATTTACAAATTAGAGGTTGGGGGAGGGAACCCTATTATTTCTCTAGATTGATCATGTGGCTGAATAATAAATTTGATTATATATCATTCTCTTGGCATAAGAACCCCAGAAAGCATTTTGAGGTACAGATCACAGTTATATTTGTATTGGCTTTGATGTAGGAAGACAGGAAAGTAAGGCCAGGCATGGGGAAGTGGAAGGAGAGTACTAAAATATGCCCCTACTCTTCCCGCATCTCTACATGGAGAAGTAGCATGGTATTGAAGGAGAAGCATGGTTCTTAGAATTAAGGACTGCTTCCTGTTGTAGTTCTGCCACTTACTGGCTATTTGAGCTTGGAAACCTTTTCTGAGCCTCAGTTTCTCTCATCTGCAAAATGGGAATAATAATATCTACCTTGCAAAGTGTTATAACGATTAGAGCTAATGTATATTAAAAGTGCCTAGCAAAATGTCTGATGCTGGCTTAATAAACATTATTATACTATGGAAATAAAATATTCTAAGGAAATTTTATTCGTATACCAAGTTAATGTGTCCAGGATAATCTACATTATTACTTAGTATGATCCCAGAGAACAAGAGCAATCTAATGTTTAGAGAACTAAAGAATTAAAAGAATACAATTAGCTGTCCTATTGTGATATTTTAGAAGCTTGCTTTTTCTTTCTATATTCTTTAAGACAACTATTAATGGAAAAAAATTTTCATTCATTCGTAGTCTCATAATTCTAATAAAACTATTTTCATTTCTCTATATTTTCTTCCAGTTTTAGATTCACTACATTTACAAATAATCTTCACCATTCTTTGTCTTTAAATACTACTCTGAAATATAAATATTTGTGTTGTAGGTTGGGGATAAAAGTGGTGAACTAACAGCACGACTGAATCTCTCAGACCTTCAAATGGTTCTTGGTCTGAGCTACAGCACAAATAACTCCATAATGTCTGAAAATACTGAAGTTGATAGCAGTTTGAATGGTAAGTAATAGGACTTTTAAAACCCAATTTTTTTATCCTCAATATTTAGATTAAAGTTATTTATCACAAATTTGGCATATTCAGAGAGAATAACATAGGAAGTTCAACTTGTTACACTTTTTTTGCTCTGTTAATTTGTAAATATATATAATTATATATAATATATAATTTATAAACATAAAACAATATTTTATAGTTTTTATCGTGAATTTAGGAATGGTGATGGTATTGTTCTTTTCTTTTGTAAAAATACATTTTAATTCGCTATCTCTAAGCTCATTCAAAAATTTATAAATGTGGGCCGGGCGCAGTGGCTCACGCCTGTAATCCCAGCACTTTGGGAGGCCAAGGCGGGCAGATCATGAGGTCAGGAGATCGAGACCATCCTGGCTAACATGGTGAAACCCTGTCTCTACTAAAAACACAAAAAATTAGCTGGGCGTGGTGGCAGGTACCTGTAGTCCCAGCTACTCAGGAGGCTGAGGCAGGATAATGGCGTGAACCCGGGAGGTGAAGGTTGCAGTGAGCTGAGACTGCATCACTGCACTTCAGCCTGGGCGACAGAGTGAGACTCTGTCCCAAAAAAAAGAAAAAAAATTTATAAATGTGAAGGTGCCAAAATTTTAAAATGTTATTGTTTATCCTTTTTATCTCATATAGTTTTACATATCTGATTTGTGTTTAGTTCTTTTTCTTCCATTTCATTTCCAAGGTGAATTTTCTTAGGACTTTCTATTTTAAATTCAGAAAATCTAAAATACTCTCTTTATTTTTCTTTCTTTTTTTTTGGTGGCAAAACCTATTTTTAGGAAACCTTCCTTAGGTGCCAATTTGTTTGACATTTCTATAGCGAGGAATCTTGCTATAATGTCTCTTTTTGAGTGAAAGAAAGTCTACTTTTAAAGAAATAAAAGGGATAAGATTAGGATCACATTTTTTAATTTCATCAGTATGTGATTCTGTATGAGATCATTTTCCTAAGCTTGAGAAATTCTCAGTCTAAAAAGAACTACTGACAAATATTTTGAATTTTAAAGTCAGTGATAAATCTACCTTTACTTTTTCCAGTTTTTTTCTTTAAACTCATGAAAAAGGAAAAGAAATTAGTGGCTAGTCATCTGATTTAGACTTTCAAAGAACATTTAGTGAGAAGTTCTGAAGTGTGAGCTGTATAATTGTGACTGCATACTTTGTGGTTGAATGATGGGCTAAGACGTTTTTCTGTGTTGAACTTTCAAATAGGTTATGCCATAAGAGCTCTCATCTTTAAAAAGCAAAAACAGTCACTTGTCTTCATGGACCCTTCTAGCTATAGAGCTGTTCCTTTGTTCACTTTTATAACAAAACCTCAAAAGACACTAATATTCATTGTCTTTACTTCCTTGCCTCCCTTTCTCTCTTCAACCCATTCCCGTTGGGTTTTGCCCTCACCATGACTCTGAAACCTCAATTTTACCAAATATGTCATTCAATTTTCACATGTCAGCTTACTTGATTTTTCTCAGCAATATTTCCTACAGCCAATCATTCCCTTCTGAGAAGACTTTCTTCATTCAGCCTCCAGGATTACTCTGCTTTTCTGGTTTGCCACTCTCGTCCTTATTGTCTTCTCTCCTCTTCTTCATCTTTCCTCTACGTTTGTAGTGCTCAGGGTTCAGTTCTTGGAACTCTTCTTCCTACCTTCTTTCCCTCCCTATTTTCCATCTCTCTCTCCTTCCTTCTTACTGATTTTATCCTTTTTCCTTCTATTCTGTGCTTTAAGTCAGTGCTTCCAACAGAACTTTTTTGTGATGATAAAAACGTTTTACATCTGCCATCCAATATAAAAGCCGCTAGCTACATGTGGCTGTTGATCACTTGCAATGTGGCTACTACAAGAGGGAGTGAATTTTTAATATTACTTAACTTTGCTTAATTAAAATGTAGAGAGCCGCATGTGGCTACTGGCTATTGGACAGCACAGCTCTAGATAATCTCATCTGGTTACTTGGCTTTTATATTGTCTATATACTGATTATTTTCAGATTTATATTTCCAGCCAAAATTTCTCTCATGAGTTTGAGACTCATTTGTTTAACATTTTCCATTGTCATGCCATATCTAATTGGCATCTAAAACTTAGCATGTCTAAAATGTTTTCTCTTAAATATGTTCTTCCTGTACCCCACCCTATCTCAGGAAATAGTATCACCATTCACTCAAGTAAGCAGGTCAAAAAACTGGAGGTCATACTTGTTCCCTTTCTTTTATTTTTATTTATTTATTTTTTTTTAAAGACAGGCTCTCACTCTGTTGCCCGAGCTGGTCTCGAACTCTTGTCCTCAAGAGATCTTCCCACCTCAGCTTCTCAAGTAGCTGGACTTGTTCCCTTTCACTCACTTCTACATCAAACCTATCAGAAACCCTGCCTTCAAAATATAGCCCTAATCTCTCCTACAGTGTACTCTGCAACAATCTTAGTATAAGCTACCAACAGCTCCCAGCAGAGTCCTAGCCTACCAATAATTTCTCTTACTTCGATTCTGCATCTCTCACACTTAACTTTTCCACACAGGAGCCAGAGTCCTTTTTTTTTTTTTTTTAAATTAAAAAAATATTTTGGCCAGGCACAGTGGCTTACGCCTGTAATCCCCAACACTTCAGGAGGCTGAGGCAGGTGGATCACCTGAGGTCAGGAGTTCGAGACCAGCCTGGCCAACATGGCAAAACCCTATCTCTACTAAAGATACAAAAATTAGCCGGGCATGGTGGTGCAGACCTGTAGTCCCAGCTACTCAGGAGGCTGAGGCAGGAGAATTGCTTGAACCTGAGAGGTGGGTTTTGAGACGGAATCTCGCTCTGTCGCCCAGGCTGGAGTGCAGTGATGGAACTGTAGGCATGACCTCCTAGGCTGAAGTGATCCTCCCACCTCAGCCTCTCAAAGTGCTGGGATTACAGGCATGAACCATCATGGCTGGCCTCAGAGTGCTCCTTTAGAACATATGTCGTTCCTCTGTTCAAAACCCTCCAGTTAGTTCCCATCACACCTAGAACCAAATCCTCAGTCCTCACCATGGTTGAAAGGCCCTATGTAATCTGAACCTGCCTATCTCTTCAGCCTCTTTTCCTGCCACTCCACCTCTTGCTCACTGTGGCTCTATGAGGACAGGTGTTTTTTGGTCTCTTTTGTTCATTGCTATATCCCCAGTGTGAGGAGAAAGGATTTGTAAGAAAACTTGTCTATTTCTTGGTGTTGGCTCAAGGTAGAAAAAAGGAGCCTTTGCTAAAAATCTTAATTCATGAATTCATAAGCCTCCCTATGTAGTGGTTTGGAATTTGATTTATACCATCTGCACAGTCTAAGAAACCCTAATCCATTAAAGCACTTTTGGGTTAGAGGTGTTCCTAGAGACTTAGCAGAAGTAAGACCAAATAGTTTCTGGGGGAAAGGCATCCTTGATTCCAGGTCATAAGGGTTTCACAACAAAAAAATTACCAAATATGTAAAGAAAGAAGCCAAGATACTAAGGAAAAAAATAACAAAATTAGGTCATCAAGATCTTCAGATGTTAAAATTATCAGATACAGAAAATAAAATGACTATGGTTAAACGTTTACAGAAATAACAAGGAAGTGAAAACAAGAGAATAACAAAAATGTTAGGTAGACTGAAAAAAAAAAAAAAGCTAACATTTATTGAGTGCTTATGATGTGCCAGGCACTGATTTAAGTCCTTTACATGTTTTAACTCATTTAATTGTAACAATTCTAGTAGTTAAGTTTCTCTTATCTTTAATTTACAGATGGGGAAATGGAGGCAAGATAAGTTAGGTAAATTTCCCAGGGTTACCTGTGTAGTAAGTGGTAGAGATGGGAGTTAAACTTAGTCACTCTGGCTCCAGAATCCGTCTTATGTGATAGTTACGTCTTAATGTGATGTTAACACACCTCAATAATTGATAAAAATCAGTCAGGAGTCAGACATCAGTAATAAAGTTGAGATTTGACCAACACAATTAATAGGCTTCATCTAATGCAATATTTTACAAACTTTGTGTCTGACCCATTCATGAGTTATAAAATGAGTCTCATGAGTTGCAGTTAGCATTAAAAATACACATACAGGGCCGGGCGCCATGGCTCACGCCTGTAATTCCAGCACTTTGGGAGGCCGAGGCGAGCGGATCATGAGGTCAGGAGATCAAGACCATCCTGCCTAACATGGTGAAACCCCAACTCCACTAAAAATACAAAAAATTAGCCGGGCATGGTGGCAGGCACCTGTAGTCGCAGCTACTGGGGAGGCTGAGGCAGGAGAATGGCGTGAACCTGGGAGGCAGAGCTTGCAGTGAGCCGAGATCGCTCCACTGCATTCCAGCCTGGGCAACAGAGCGAGACTCCGTCTCAAAAAAACAAAACAAAAAACACATACAGGAGGCCAGGCGCGGTGGCTCACACCTGTAATTCCAGCACTTTGGGAGGCCGAGGCGGGCGGATCACGAGGTCAGGAGATCGAGACCATCCTGGCTAACACGGTGAAACACCGTCTATACTAAAAAATACAAAAAATTAGCTGGGCGTGGTGGCGGGCACCTATAGTCCCAGCTACTCGGGAGGCTGAGGCAGGAGAATGGCGTGAACCTGGGGGTCGGAGCTTGCAGTGAGCCGAGATCAGGCTACTGCACTCCAGCCGACAGAGGGAGACTCCGTCTCAAAACACACACACACAGCCGACAGAGCGAGACTTCGTCTCAAAACACACACACACACACACACACACACACACACACACACACACACAGAGCGAGACTTCGTCTCAAAACACACACACACACACACACACACACACACACACACACACACACACACACACACACACACACACACACACACACACACACACACACGCGCGCCAGGGCAGTGGCTCATGCCTGTAATCCCAGCTCTTGGGAGGATCACTTGAGCCCAGGAGTTTAGACCGACCTGGGCACACAGGGAGACTGCCATCTCTCTAAAAAATTTTTTTAATTAGCCATGCATGGTGGCATGAGCCTGTGATCCCAGCTACTTGGGAAGCTGAGGTGGGAGGATCGCTTGAGCCCAGGAAGTCGAAGCTGCAGTAAGCCATGATCATGCCGTTGCACTCCAGCCTGGGCAACAGAAAAACCAAAAAACTACACGCATATGTGTATGTGTGTATATAAAACTGTTGTGTGAAGATTTTATTGTATGTTTCTGTATGTTCTAGGTATATATGTGTATTTTTTAATATGGGGTCACAACTTAAAAGTGAAAACTACTGATTTAATGGAAATATATTGACCTAACTGGTCAATTTCCATTATTTTTAATTATTCATGAAACATTTACAGAAAACTGACAATAAAGCAAATCTCAACAAATTTAAAAGGATTTGTATCACATCTGTATCACACATGCCCTGAGCATGGTGCATTTAATTTAGAAATTAATAAGATAATATATAAAACATTCATCTGAAAACATAACACACTTCTCAGTAACTTACAGGTTGAAAAAGAAATCTTAAAGTTAGAAAGTAACTTAGGACTGAATTATAAAAATATTGTTTCAATTTTGTGGCACCTGACTTACATTGGTACTTAGAGCAAAATTTATGTTGTATTTAAAAAGGAAAAAGCTGGCCGGGGCGTGGTGGCTCACGCCTGTAATCCCAGCACTTTGGGAGGCCCAGGCAAGCAGATCACAAGGTCAAGAGATCAAGACCATCCTGGCCAACATGGTGAAACCCTGTCTATACTAAAAATATAAAAATTATCTGGGCGTGGTGGCATGCACCTGTAGTCCCAGTTACTCAGGAGACTGATGCAGGAGAATTGCTTGAACCCAGGAGGCGGAGGCTGCAGTGAGCCGAGATCACACCACTGCACTCCAGCCTGGTGACAGAGCAAGACTCCGTCTCCAAAAAAAAAAAAAAAAAAGGAAAAAGGCTGAAAGTGAGCTAAATATCATCTAGCTTAACAAGTAAAAAAAAAACAAAACACTGAAAGAAGGCAAAAATTTAAAAAGAGCAGAATTTAATAAAATTAAAACAGAGGGTTTTCTTTAAGTCAAAATTTGGTTCCAAATTGTTTAGTTTAATTTTTACCAAGTCTACAGCAAGAGGGCATAATAAATATGCAGAGATTAAAAAGAGATTCTGAATAACATTATGACAAAATATTTGAAAATCTAGGAGAAATGGGCAATTTCTGGAAAAACAAGTTACCAAAACTGATCCAATGGTAAAATGTAATGTGAATGGTATGCTAAAGGCTAAAATTATAAAGAAATTCGATCAGTAGTTTAAAATCTTCCCACTGGGAAAATACCTGGCCCAGATGATTGTACAAGTGAGGTAAACCAGCCACTTAAGAAAACTAATTATAATACCTTACACAAAAATTTTATAGGCAACTGAATAAGTGGACATACTTTTATCAGTCTTTCTGAGAACCATAACCTTGATATCCAAACTAGACAAGAACAATACAAGAAAAGTAAATTACCGGCCAGCCTTACTCATGAACATAAGATATAAAAATCTTTACAAAATATTAGCAAAGCAAATCCAGCAATGTATTTTAAAACAAACAGGGAGCCGGGCGCAGTGGCTCACCCCTGTAATCCCAGTACTTTGGGAGGCTGAGGCGGGCGGATCATGAGGTCAGGAGTTTGAGACCAGGCCGACCAACGTGGTGAAACCCCGTCTCTACCAAAAATACAAAAATTAGCCGGGGTGGTGGTTGCGTGCCTGTAATCCCAGCTACTCAGGAGGCTGAGGCAGGAGAATCACTTGAACCCAGGAGGCAGAGGTTGCAGTGAGCTGAGATAGCACCACTGCACTCCAGCCTAGGCGACAGAGAGAGACTCCGTCTCAAAAAAAAAAATTCAAGTGGACTCAACATTAGAAAATCAATTAATGTAATTCACCAATGAACATAGTAAAGAGAAAATCACCCAAATATCCAAATCTATTAAATCTATTTCATATAGAACTAATGAAATAGTTCTATTTCATTAGAACTATTAAATGAAAATGTTCCATTTATAAGACACAGTAGCAGATTGGAGAAAGAATAAAATCCAACTACACACTACTTGCAAGAGAAATATCTAATATAAGGATATAATAAACCTGAAAGTAAAAGAATAGAAGATTCACCATGCAAAAACTAACCAAAAGTCAGTCAGTACAGCTATGTTAATAGATAAAATGTACTTTAAGGCAAAGGGTCTTACTAGAAATGAAGAAGGTTGGCTGAGTGTGGTAGGTCACGCCTGTAATCCCAGCACTTTGGGAGGCTGAGGCTGGTGGATCACTTGAGATCAGGAGTTCGAGATCAGTCTGGCCAACATGGTGAGACCCCGTCTCTACTAAAAATACAAACATTAGCTGGGAGTGGTGGCAGGGCCCTGTAATCCAATCCCATCTGCTCAGGAGGCTGAGGCGGAAGAATGTCTTGAACCCAGGAGGTGGAAGTTGCAGTGAGCCAAGATCACACCACTGCACTCTAGCCTGGGCAACATAGCGAAACTCCATCTCAGAAAAACAAAAACAAACAAAAACCAAAGTAAATAAAGAAGGTCACTTTACGGTGGTACTTACCAGTGATTAACAGTTCAATTCACCAGGAAGATGAATGCATTAAATGTGTCTGGGTGTAATAGGCCTTTATAACAAGGCCTCAATGTACATAAAGCAAAATTGACCAAAGAAATAGGAAAATCTACAATCATAATGGGAAATTTTAATACATCTCTTTTAGTACTTGATGGATGATAAATCATACTCAAGTGGGAAGGCAATTTTTTTTTTTTTTTTTTTTTAAAGACAGGCTCTTACTCTGTCACCAGGCGGGAGTGCAGTGGAGTCATCTCAGCTTACTGCAGCCTCTACCTCCCAGGCTCAAGCAATCTGCCCACCTCAGCCTCTTGAGTAGCTGGGACTGTAGGCACATGCCACCATGTCTGGCTGATTTTTATATTTTTTTGCAGAGATGGGGTTTTGCCATGTTGCCCAGGCTAGTCTCAAACTTAATGAGTTCAAGGGATCTGCCCACCTCAGTCTCCCAAAGTGCTGGGATTACAGGCATGCACCACCATGCCCGGCTGACAAAATTTTATAAAAGATTTCAGTTCTTCTCAAATTGATAAAAATTAAGTGCACTGCCAAACACATCACAATTATTTTGTGGAACTTCATGAAGTTATTCATAAGTTTATATGAAACAAAAAAGTTCTGAGAAATACCAAAACATCCCTAAGAACATGAGAAGTGCTTTCTTTACAGATATAAGTAATAAGACAGTGTGCTGTTGGCATAAAGACAAACAAATAGACCAGTGGAATCGAGTAGAGAGCCTATATTCCTCACATATATGGAAAATAATCTCACATAAAAATGAATTATTGATGGATTAAGGATTTCAATGTGAAAGACAGATTTAGAGCAGTAATAGTGATGATGCAGGAGAGGTGCAGTGGCCCACGCCTGTAATCCCAGCACTTTGGGAAGTTGAGGCAGGAGGATTGCTTGCATCCAGCAGTCAAGACCAGCCTGGGCAACATAGGACCCCTGTCTGTATCAAAAAAAAAAAAAAAAGTTGGACATGGTGTTGCATGCCTATAGCCCCAGCTGCTTGGTAGGCTGAGGTGGGAGGACCACTTGAGCCCAAGAGGTCAAAAGCTGCAGTGAGCTGTGATTGTGCCACTGTACTCCAGCCTGGGCAACAGGGCAAGACCTCTTCTCAAAAAAAGAGATCAGGGGCTGGCCAGGCATGGTGGCTTACGCAAGTAATCCCAACACTTTGGGAGTTGAGGTGGGCAGATCACTTGAGGTCAGGAGTTCGAGACCAGCCTGGCCAACATGGTGAAACTCTGTCTCTACTTTAAAAAAAAAAGGGTGGGGGGGACACGGAGGGGTGCAAAAGCGATGAACAGTACACAAATAGCCCATAAATATATGAGAAGATATTTAACTTCATCTCATCAGCAAAAATCACAGTGGAGTACTATTAGAAACTTAGGTAAACAAAAATTACTACCAGTATTAAAATGATGCAGGGTAATGGAAACTCTTACGTGGTATTGATGGGATAGAAATTGGTATACCTTGAAGTACAATCCAGCAACATTCTGATGAAGTTAAAGATGCACCAACTGTATGATCCAGCTGTTCCACTCCTGTTCTGCTCCCAGTTATATACTCCTGATATCCACCAAACTAGAA
Organism: Pongo abelii; assembly: GCF_028885655.2. NCBI lineage: Eukaryota > Metazoa > Chordata > Mammalia > Primates > Hominidae > Pongo > Pongo abelii. The sequence continues at coordinate 123,822,499 of NC_071985.2, read as the reverse complement.
GAAATGCTTGTTCATGAACACTGAAACACATTTCCAAGAATATCTGTAGTGTGCTTATCACAGCAAAAAAATTGGAAGCAACCCAAATATCTGTCACTAGTAAAATGGATGATTCCTAGTCCACTCTACAGTCTTTTTTGAGACTGTGTGGATAGTATAAACCAGTTATTATAAAAAGCCTTTGCCAAAAACAGCAATGAAAATGAATTAAGGTATACATGGCAACTTGGATGAATCTCACAAACATAAGGTTTCTCAAAGCTGGTTGCAGAATACATACAGTATGATACCATTTATAAATGTTTCAAAACCAATATAGCTTCAAAACCAATATAGTTTCAAAAGCAATATAGCACATGCTATATTGCTAAGAAATACATACATTTGTAATGAAAATGCATAAAAGCGCAGGGAAGACAAGGGAAATTATTAGTGGAGTTATACAAGGGGAGTTTAATGTGTTTGTAATGTTTCATTTTTTTAAGCTGGGTATTAGGTATTTCTTATGCCTTTTAAAATATTGCCTAATATTTTAAAACATTGAATGGATATGGAAATTCTCTGTATTTAATAACTTTATTGAAAAAAGTTTAAGGCCTTGTTTACTTGTTTTCTGACTGGCAGTAAGTCTGTCATCTAATGAGATCTTAAAATAGAAAGGGGTAACCTAGAAAGGAGTAACAGCATAGTAGTGGGGATGCTATTTTGATTCTTTTCACACAATTGAAGGCCTACAGCCTTTTCCTTCTGTTATAAGGAATAAACTGCTCTACAGTTTGTTATTTTTGAAACTGTGTGGATAGTATAAAACCAGTTGTTATAAAATGCCTTTTTCAAATTAAGGGGTAATGTAGTAACCAGTGTTAGTTTCCAACCAAAATGTAACTTCCTTACATCAAAGCATTTTAGAGGGGAATGTATTGTTCTATTTTTGTGTAGCTGGTATGGAAAATTATTATTCTTGGAAGAATACATATTTGTATAGGTTTTCTCCTTTCATATGGGTTTGTGTATCAGATTTTAGAATTGAATAATGTAATGATGCTGAACTTGTACTCTTAAAGGCTCCCTGGTTTATTTGAATTAATTTTTTTTAAACAAAGGTGTACGCCCCAAGTTGGGACGCCGGCACAGTATGGAAAATATGGAACTTATGAAGTTAACACCAGAAAAGGTGGGTGGCAGGTTTTATGTTTTAAATTTCATGAACTATTATAAAATGTTTTAGTAATTTTTAATTTAATGAAATAATTTAAATAAGGCTTGCCCTATATAGGTATCACTTTAAAATTTGCCTGTAAAAAAAAATCAGAAAAAGTATAGTGCAAAAAGAATGAGTATCGTATGCTGCCATCTGTTTAAGAAAAATACACGCATATATTTCCTTTGTAGATTCCTAAAACATTTCTGGAATAAGATATAAGAAACGGGCTAACAATGATTTCTTCTGGGAAGAGGACTGAGTGTCTGGGTTAGGCTAGAAATACTTTATATACCAGTTTGAACTGTTTGAACCATTTACTATGCAAATGTATTACTTTTAGTTAATAGAAGATCAGGAAGATCAAAAGGACAAGCTTTTTTTCCCAACTACATAGCAACATTATTGCCAAGATAAATGAAATTTATGATCAAGAGGAGAGTTGTTTTTCTAGCTGCATTCTTGAAAAGCATTTTTTTTTTAACAAGTACTTTGTATTGAAGATACATCTTCCCTAGGCTTTTTCTTGCGGGAGAGGGGTGCATAGTAAAAGGGAAGGGACTTCATAATTAGAAACAGGTTATTGAAGAACACATCAAGGCTACTTTCTTCCATTTCCTTTGAACTGAGTATTACATTGTCAAAATAGGCTCTCGGCCGGGTGTGGTGGCTCATGCCTGTAATCCCAGCACTTTGGGAGGCCGAGGTGGGCATATCACGAGGTCAGGAGATCGAGACCATCCTGGCCAACACAGTGAAACCCTGTCTTTACTAAAAATACAAAAATTCACTGGGTGTGGTGGTGTCTGCCTGTAGTCCCAGCTACTCGGGAGGCTGAGGCAGGAGAATCGCTTGAACCTGGGAGGTGGAGGTTGCAGTGAGCTGAGATCGCGCCACTGCACTCCAGCCTGGCAACAGAGCAAGACTTGTCTCAAAAAAAAAAAAAAAAAAAAAAGGTTCTCATTCTTTTATGTATATTTTTATTTCTTTTTTTTTTTTTTTTTTTTTTTTTTTGAGACGGAGTCTCGCTCTGTGGCCAGGCGGAAGTGCAGTGGCACGATCTCAGCTCACTGCAACCTCCACCTCCCGGGTTCACGCCATTTCCTGCCTCAGCCTCCCGGGTAGCTGGGACTACAGGCAGGTACCACCACACCCAGCTAATGTTTGTATTTTTAGTAAAGACGGTTTCACCGTGTTGGCCAGGATGGTCTCGATCTCCTGACCTCGTGTTCCACCCACCTCTGCCTCTCAAAGTGCTGGGATTACAGGCGTGAGGCACCACTCCTGGCCTTTATTTC